>NW_016690201.1:3173283-3336758 GCF_001604755.1 Lepidothrix coronata | reverse complement strand
ACAAGATCTCCCTGAGTTTCCTCTGTTCCTGGATGGACAGGGCCAGCTCTCTCAACCTTTCTCCATAGGAGAGATGTTCCAGTTCCTTTGGCGCCTCTGTGGACCTTCACTGGACTCACTGTAGTACATCCCTCTCTCTTTTATACTGGGAAACCCAACACTGAACCCAGTCCTCCAGATATGTCTCACCCGTGCTGAGCAGAGTGGAAGGATCACCCATTGGTCAGTGACTGCACACTGACTAATGTAATGCAGGATTTTGCTGGCTGCCTTTGCTGCCAGGGTACCTGTGTGGGTCATGTCTAACACGGTGCTCACCAAGACCTCTCGGTCCTTTTCTGCTCAACTACTTTGGTTGGGTTGGTCCTGAGCCTGTGCTGGGTTCTGTACTGTACTGAATATGGGGTAATTCCTCCTCATGGGCAAGACCAGGCACTTCCCTCTGTTGAATTTAATGAGATTATTGTCAGACCATTTCTCCAGCCTGCCAAAGTTCCTCTGAACAGTGACACAGCCACTGTGTTGGCTACTCCTCTCAGTTTTGGGTCATATGTAAACTTTCTGTGGGTGCACTCTGCCTCATTGTCCAGGTAAGCAATGAAGACCTTAAGCAGTATTAGATCCAGTATCAACCCTCAGGATGTGCCTCTTGGCCTTCAGCTGGGCATTCTGCTACTTCTGAGAACCCTTCTTGCCTGACAATTCAGCTGGGTTTCAGCTCACTCCTCAATCCATTTGTCTTGCCCATACTTCATCAATTTGTCAATGAGGATGTCATGAGAAAGAGTGTCAAGAGCCTTGCCGAGGTCAAGATAAACAAGATCCACTGTTCTCCCCTCACTACCAAATTATTTACTTATTTGTAGTGAACTATCAGGTTGATCAGGCATTATTTCCTCTCCAAAAATCCATGCTAAATTTCTCCTAATGAATCATATCTGAACTAATAACCAAAGATTAACAATTCTCTCAATTAATTATTTATTCTTCTTCATGATTTCCTCTAGGATGCTAAATTCTTCATGCCTAGAAACTATTGTGTTCTTCTATGTGCTTCAGGTTTGGCGATTTGGAAGTTATTTCTATCCATTTGTGTATCTGTAATCACTGACCTTACTCCTAAGCCAGTGATATTATCAGTGTTAATAAATACAGATTATATTTCTCTGCCCCATCTAATCACAGTCAGTTTTGCAAGTGTCTTCCAAAGGTTCCTTTTCAAATGAAATATATTCTAGTATTTGGGCTTTAAATTTTGGGTTTTTTAGAGACATGTACTTCAAACTGCTAAATAAAACTGTAGTAATTGAGAGTTTATCTCATCCTTGCCTCATGTATTGATATTATGAATCATGTGAGGGATGTCTATAGCTATTAAGTCACTGCTAATCGTGCTTTTCTTCAAAATTAAAAACAAAAAGCTAATATGAATTCTTGCAACTACTATTCAACTTTTTAATAAAAACTAGACTTACAGAAACCCCAGTAAAACCACAAGGCATACAAGCAATGAATTAAAGGTCATTAATGATTACTTCATGGTCATGTCTGTTCCAGAACAGTTCAAATGCCGTCAGAGAAGAGAATAATGTTCTGAAGTTTCCTGTTCTGAATCAGGTCACAGCAACTGCAAGCCAAACGACACTTACTGGGAACACCCTCACAGACAGGAAGGATCTTGGTAAATGAATGCATCTGGGAGATATGGGACTAATAAACTTGGCACATGTATGCTCTATCTTGAAAAAAAAGTAGGAAGAGTAGGGATCTGGAAAACTGTAGTTGCTAAAAGCACTCCAGCTTGTCAGTGCTATGCACTTAACAAGGTTTTATGACTGTTACCACATTTTTTTTTACTCTATGGAACTGAATCATATGAAAAATTCTTCAAATAACAGTGTGTTATTTAGTAAAGAAATGAAAAATCAGGATTTAGCCATCAAAACAGATCTAGACTGTGATATCTAGATACAACTGATTCTGTAAAAACTTTCTTGCTATAAGCAATGTTTGAGGATGCAACTTGGAAGTCAACCTGCCTGTCAGAAATTAATATTAAGCCACCAATGTGTTATACAGAGTGAGTATGATACAACTATTTAGGGACCCAATTACATACACAGCAGAAAATAGAAGCTGGACCCATAAATTTTCCTATCACTGCATCCTATGTTAATACTTCTCACAGAATCTTGTACATCACATACTTGAATGAGGGAAAAAAAATTGATACAGTAACAGTTCTCTGTTGGGCTTCAAAATTTCACCGTGGACCTATAGTTGTGGGGTTGTGTTGTACAGAATTGCATTACTAGAGACCAGTTGCCTTTCTTTTTCCTGCTGAATTTCCACATATATATTTAATTAGAGCCATGGCTAGTAGAGGTAACAAGAGAATTAAGAAGAAATCTCTGTTATTTCAGCTTGTTCTGATTTTCAAACAATTTAACCAGATCAATCTATTATGTGTTTGTTGCAGGATCAAACCACACTGTGAATACAGGCTAGAAGCACTTTTACTACTCAGTGAAATGTTCAGTGGAAAGAAAAATCAGGTATTTTAGACATCTAAGAGGTAAAAGTCTGGGGAAATGTGCCAAAATGTTCTTGTTACACTACTAGAAAAGGAATGTCTCTGTTTCTGGTCTTATTGCAGGTAATTTACAAACAACTCAGAAAGAAGCAAGAAGAAATATGCAGATTAAACTGTCCATGACCTGGGCCCCAGAACTACTCCGTACCGGGAACAGTCCAGTCGAGGAGCTCAGATACCAGACAAAGTTAAACCTGAGGAATGCAGCTTTTGAGCAGGAGGAAACAGCTTTGGAAGGTTTATCGTCTTGGTGCAAATGATGACATATGCCCACCTTTTCTGATCTGAACTTCCCAGTTTAAAAGTTCTTTGGGATATCTTGTTGATACTGATATCTTGTTGATACTGGTCACTCATACCAGTTTGTATCCCTTCTGCTGCACATTGAAAAATGACTTGTGCTTAGATACTTGCAAATAATACTCCTCGGGCACAGCAGTACTTTATTCTTTAAGGGTAAATCTCTTTCCATACAGAGCTTCTGCCAGGGCCAGATTTCCTAGGAACACCACCACAACGTAGACCTCTGCAGGAGGCAAAGCTTCCTCAATAGCTGCGCTGATACTGCAGAAAGAACTTGTCAATGCCTCTAAAAGCCTCTCTGTCCTCTGAAGCAAAAGGCCTGCCAACATTCATTGAAGCATAGCATAGCCCAGTGTGCAGGACTGCAACATCCCTTCTGGGCAAACAAACTCCACTGCTTGTGTAATTGTTCCTCCTGTAGGAGAAAGAGAAGGAAATTGTTAATTTGCATTGTATAATGCACTTCTGGAGGGCATAAAGGTGTCATAGCGTTCTGGATATTTTAGCAGACTGTTTTTGAGAGCCTTAGTAAGGACACTTTGTTTTACTGTTGCACATCATCATCATCCAAGACCAGAGTCAGTCACAGCTATGTAGAGCAATGGGTAGTATTCTGTACTATTATGCTGATTTCCTAGCAAGAGAAAAGAGTCATCAGGCACTGAGTTTGCAGAGCAGGTGATTACAAATCTGTTTCTGAAAAGTGGGATCAGAATATGTCACATACTTTGTTAGCCAGTTTTATTTGGTTTAACAGTATAATACAACCATATTTCTTTTCCATAAATCCAAATACTTCAAATATGTAGCATAAGAGATACATTTATGAGTGTAAGAGACATGTTAGGATTGTGTCTCTGCAATAGACAGAACATAAAAATAGCAATAATTCACTGTTTAAAAAAAAAAGTATTTCCATTTCCTTTTTTAGCCTTTTCCATTTTAAAATCTACAAAATGATTTTATCAGTGACTACCCAGGTGTGAATTCAATGCAGCTCTTTAACTGAGATAGTCTGAAGTTAAAGCAGCAGCACATCAGGACCCTGAGTAAAGCCAAACCTCAGATATTCTAAGTGTTCTCTGAGCAACACACATAGTTTTGCAGAGGGCCAAGCAAACCTTCCACAATACTGAAGTCCATGCACACTCCTATTTTAAACACTTAAATAATAATTTGGCTTAGACTTTTCTTTGTCCCTAATAAACAGGACAAAATAGGACTTGCAGCCTCTGTAAGTGGCTGATCACCACATATAATAAACAATAAGTCTATTTAATGAAGTTCTGACCTCACATATTCTCCAGAAAACAGTCAATGGGAAGGAAAAATAAACCCAGCATCTGGAACTTACTTGCCACTTAATATCACAATAGCATTAGAAATTGCAAAAACCCAGGAATCCTGCAGCTCCCTTATTGTGTAGCAGAACTCTGTCTTTCTAAGGAAACATTCATGGAGAGAAAATAAAACCCTAGAACTGACTCTGAAATCAAATTTCTTACTAGTGAAGTCCACACACCTTGGAATCCAGCTTGTTCACAAAAGCCACGCAGGGAACACTATCAAGAAAGTAGCTTATTTTGAAGTACACTTTCCAACATTGCTTCCTGGAGGAAGATACTGTTGACTGAAATTGGTCAGCCAAGAGGACAATCATAGATTGGTTCTCAGATGGGCAACACCAAAAGGAAAGATTTTTCCAAAAAAGATGAAGAGAGACTGTTTATAAAAGCCTGTAGTGGCAGAACAAGGGGGAATTTCTTCAAACTGAAAGAGAGTAGGTTTAGATTGGATATTAGGAAGAAATTCTTCCCTGTGAGAGTGATGAGATACTGGCACAGGTTGCCCAGAGAAGTTTTGGATGCCCCATCCTTGGAAGGCCAGACTGGATGGAGCTCTGAGCAACCTGGTCTAGTGAAAGGTGTCCCTGCCTGTTGCAGGGGGGCTGGAACTGGAAGATTTTTGTGGTCACTTCCGACCCAGACCATTCTATGATTCTATGATTCTAAAGCAATCAAAGAGAGGAAGAGGATGCTCATCTGAACTCACTTCAAGCTGAGGAAAAATATCCTTACTGTAGATCCTCACAAAGAGCATCAGCTTCACAGCAATCTTCATAAAGGGAATTTCAGGCAATTGGCAGCATCACATTTTTCTCCCATGTGAAGGTGTGACTTGACTTTTACAGACCCCAGGAATGCAGTAGCAAAGAAATGGCTGCCCAGATTGTTCTACTCACAATCCTATTGCATCTCAGCCTATACACATCTAAACCCTTCAAAGCTGTGGAGAGAAAAGGCTCCTAGTTACATTTCCTTTGCAAGCCTACGTTTTCTGTATTTGATTGTGTCTGGTTGATCATGCTTTCCGATAGCTGATCCTGCCACAAAACCAGAAGCTGTTGTCCTTCATGGTATGCTTTTCTAAAATACCACAAATATTTTCTCCTAAAGCAGACTCAAATTCCCAAGTGCTCTAAGATAGCTTTAATTCAAATGACAAGCATCACAATACCCATACTTTCACATCCTTCACAAGCAACTGTCAGTATAGCCTGAGCCATATTCCTCATGTATCATATTAAGTTTTGATTGGAATATGGGGGGAAAAAAGGATTTTTAAAACATGAGGGTAAATAGAAAATGTTCATATCTACATCAAAAGTTTAAGATATTAGAGTAACCTCCATTCTAAAATTTTCCTCTCCTTGAAGAGGCATCAATGTGTTGGCTGTAAAGCCATTTCTATATTGTTAGCTCCATACAATAAAATATTACATATACAATGGACTGAAATTTGTTGGCTTACAATAAAATCTGAAGCTTTTTCTTTCAAAATTCAGAATAAAAAAGGAAATATGATTATTCAAGTTTCAAAAATACTATTTTCAAAAAGCATGAACTTTGACTTTTCCTGGTAAATAAGTAGTAAACCATTTTCAACTTAAGGATTCTCAACCATACCCGCCCATGATTCATCTGCCTGCATGCCAGCACATCTAATTTTTTGCACAACAGTCCCCTCAAGAAGAAAAGAAAATCATACGGGTAAGTAAAATCAGACGTATTTTCCAGAATATCACTGAAAAATTACAGTTCAATTAAAAATATTTTTTTAAAATTTATTGATGTGTTGCTCAACACATAATCATTAGCACAGAGCGAGCAAATCCAGTCTAGCTGACAGAAATGATAGAAGGAAGCAGTTTGGGCCCAGTACTAGTTTTCAATTCTGTCATAATATACTATTATTTAGTTAACTAAGGTCAAACAGCATCATTCAGCTTCCAGCCACACAAATTAGAAAGACTGGGATAGCGATGACATAGCAGTACACCATGGAGGATTGAACATGAGGGGGGAGAAGAGAGACAATTACCATGATGAACCCCACAGGCGACCCTGTGAAGATTTTATTAATGGCACATACATTGTATTTCACCCCCCATCGAGACCCTGGGGAAGGTCTGAAGGCATTGTAAAGGCAGGGCTTAATATTTATCCCAAGCTCTTATGCCCAGGGAACATTTTAGAGATCCTGGCAGAAGCCAAGCAAGCAGAAACATACCCAGTTATTTAAACCATAGTGAGAACACATCCTATATGTTTTGTTCGTGATGTGATCCAGATCTTGCCCAAGATCAATTTTGTGAGGCAGAACTGGTCTTCACCTCCTTGCTTAGCCAGGGAAGGGTGAAGGATGGAGACAAGCCTTTCTACATTGTCTCTGTAGAAACACACTGATGAAACTTGCTGCCTGTGAAGGGCAGCATGACCACAGTGCAATGTGACTCTTCTCAGTTTCGGAATGGATTCCCTTTAAGCAGGTACAGGACAGGACCTCTCTAAGCAGGAGATGTCTAAGGGTGGCTGCAGCCCTGTGCAGTCTGCGGGGCTCTGCAGCCCAGTGTGGCTCTGCATTTCCCCCTCCATTTTCCCTTTGTTAAGGAATTTGCTCCAAGAAGGACAGAGAATGAATATGAGTCTTCTTTTGTTCAAATACCTTCATCTTTGGAAGATTCACGGAAGACTCTGTGGCCCTGAGAAACTGTACAGCCCTGACCTCACTGCCCTCCACAAGCCCAAAGACTTGTCACGGGCACCAGCCACGGAGTCAGAATGAATTGTCCAGTGTATTAGTTGTTATTCAGCATTGCAGGAAAAAGTTTGCCTTTGTGAACATGAAGAAAAAGTTGATAAACAGGACTGGAATGGAGCCTATCGGGCCTGCAGACTCTCCAAAATGAGAAATCTCTGAACTGCTGGTGGTTCTGCTCACCTTTATTTTGTGATTTAGTCTAGCCCAATGTGTCCAGACACAGAGACAGTAGCATGGGGCTGATGAGACAGCAGAGGGTCTCCGCTCACTAAAATAAATAAAGTGCCCATTCAAATCAACTTGTAAGCTGAAGTTTTTCAACTGACAATTGTTAGAATCTGGACAACATATTCTTATTTGGATCAGGCTGATAGGCACGTTCCAATTTGGCAATTGAGAACTGATTTAGTTCAACTAAAACAAAAAACCTGTCAACTCTTCTACTTTTAAAAATGAAGAACATTCTTTTATATATATGTGTGTATAATTCTGATTTCAACTCAGGATAACATAGCTAAAATATTATCTCAGAAATTGCATTAGTAAAGAAATTTTTGATTTCGTGAAAGTATGAGAGCTTGCTGCAAGACACATATAAAATACTTAAGCATTATAATAAAACTCTTGCTCTTATAATTTTAATAACAGCAGTGGGTTTTAAGTTTCTGTGCGTAATCACCCCATGGAGATGAGAGCTCACAGAGTTGTAAAAGTGATAAGCAAGCTGCCTGTGAGTAAAACTACAATCAAGCACCACTCCTCTGCTTTATACAGCTTGTCCTCACTGATGCAGCTGGATCAGGGAAGTTTCACCTGATTATTCCAGGTATAAGCTGAGGACTGTGAGTACAGAGAAAATTCTTATTACTGAACCTTTTTGTCCCCCTTCACAGGAGATTTTCTCTAGTTCTAGAAAGAAAATAAGATTTCTTCTCTCCCTGAGTCACGGTGCCCTCACATTTCTTACACGGTTCCAGTAAAGCTCTGCATGCTTGTTAGACCACTGTGCATCAGTTCCTGTCTAAGCTCTCACCACAAGGCCAAACATCACATAGAAGTAACAGAATCTGCACAAAGGAAAAGAAAATAAAAATGCATAGGGGCATGATATAGTTAACAGACACCAATACACTTCAAGTAAGTTACATATATAATCCATAATTTTTTATGAAGGATGATGACAGTAATCTCATATTCTATGTCTTTCAAAAAGATTTAAGTGACTTTGTATTCATATCTGGCTGCCGCTTTAAAGAAAATAAAAGAAAAAGAGCTGATGAACTAAGTAATACCTGTTGAGGGCCTGGATATCCAATATTTTTATACTTCAGAAAGGTTAGAGCCTCTCAGGCTGAGATAAATTATATATATTACGGATATATGGATATATGCATATATATATGTATGAAACATATCAGATCTGATTATACCTTATAATTTACACCATTACTCTAAATGACAATTCCATTTAAATATCTAAACCAAGGAATAATGCAGTTTTCAAACAAGTTTATATCCTTTTATGTACTTTTCTATGATGAAACGCAGCTTCGAATCAAAGGCAAGAGCTCCCTCTAGATAACAGCTTGGGAACTTTTTCTAGCCTGCGTTTTAAATGAACTTTGAAAACAGAATAAAGTCAATGGATGTGGGAAGCACACAAGGACAGTTGTCACTCCTCTGACAAACCTTGGAATCTGCTTTTGGGCCTTATATTTTGAAAGAATCAATAATTTGGGAGAAGAAAAAAATCAGGACTGTTAGCATTATGAAGGGATTTTTATTATATTACACTGAGTTATATGGATCTTCTCCCAAAACTAATAGCTCCTGACTCTTTTTCACACAGATTTCAGCCCAGAATTAGATCTACTGGGGTCCCTCCCTCGGACTTTCTCTCTGCTTAGCATTGAAATGGTCAGGTTCAAAAACAGTAATCACTTTGGGGTTGATGGGTGCTGTATTGCAAGAAGCTTAGGGACCAACAGGAAACAGGAGATTTGCAAGTCACAGAATCTGGCCTTCAACAGGAAAATGAAAGAAATTGGTGCTATTTTGTCTAAAGAGACAGAGACTGAGAAGAAACAGAGCAGCTGGGGCAGTGGTTTTGGAGAAACATTAATTTGTTTTCGTTTGAGTTTAAAGACTTCCAACTATGCCAGAAAGTGCTTAGATAGAGCTACTTCTACCTCAGTGAAAGGAATTGGTTAGCACAATAGCTTTTGATATCTCATCCTTCAGGGCTGTACTGCATCGTGTGCCACGTACACCTCTTGGTGTCCATATTTCTTTAACAACATGACATCCTTTTTGAGAATAAGCTAAAGATTTCCTACAGTTTCTAGATTCTTTCTGTAGAAATACTACTTGGCCACAAAAGCATCAGACAACTTGCTGATTATTCCTTTCTCTGCATAGAATGCTTTATTTAGTTCTAATGAATAATGGCCTTTTCTTCTCCAGGCCATTGCCTGTTTATGCCATCCAGTGCTTGCACTTCTATTAGGAACATTGTGCATCAGCTGTTAGACTTGTCCTCTTTCTGTTTTTCAATGCCTTCACTATTCTCCACAAAACTAGATTGGAGATGTCAGCTACTGTGCCTGCAAATTCTCAAGAGGAAGACTATAAAGCTGAAGCAATTTTAAATAAGCAGATCTGTGTTCTCTTACCTGCTCCTTCTCTATTTGATACCAAAACTTTATTCCGTACCAGTGACAGTAACTTTATAATTCTCCTGATTCCATTTTTGCTGAAGATATGAAATATGTCAAACAATTAAAGATACTTAGTACTTTAATTTATACTCAATAGCAAGTTACTCCTTTTTGGGAGTGGGGGGAGTATTTCTTATAACTACCATATGCCCAGAAATATTGTTTTTTGTACGTGATATTGCTTATTACATTTTGGTTTGTACAACTAGGAAAATTCCAGTGAACTCTTCGGTGCTGATATATTTTACCAGTAAACAGCAGTTTCCAGAAACCAGAGGAGAAATACTAATATCAAATTACAAGATGGTTTGAGGAAATTCTAGACAAGAATTAAAGCATCCATCAACGATATTTTCACATAGTGATTTATATGTCTACATCAATGTTGAGTGAATCATAGTGATTTAAAGAAAATTATCTCTCCAGCAAAATTAGTTTCTGATCACTGGAAAGATGCAGCTTTTTTCAATTAAGCTGCCTGTAAGCCATATATCTATTAATCTGGTTCAGTTATGTGCAAAATGCCAGTACTGCTCTTTCTAGAAAAAACTAAACTCTAGGATAAGGCTGAGGCTTCTCTTCATGAGTAGCACTAAAGATTCATTCTAACTGATTGTTTTCTAAATATTGAAATTAAAATGGCTTAATATTGCTGCCAAAAATGTTGCCCACTGCAGCAATGACTGTACATATTTTTCCATGTTTATGGCCTTATTTTACAGCAAAATGTTTCTGGTAACACACACCACCACAGGCCACTCCAGTTTACCTATAGGGGAAGAGTTATAGATGTAGAGGGAATTTTTGACCCTGTTTATGACCCCCAGTAGACCCAGCTTGCCAAACACTTCACTGGGAATGTTCACTGCAGGCACTTAAATGAGGAAGTAAAAATAAAATGTTCAAGTGAATGTTCATATAACTTCAGTATATGATTTTCCACCCAAAGTACAGAGGGCTGGCCATCTCTGTTTTGTACATGAGCAAACTGTACACAGAGACTAAGCCCTTTAGCTGCTGAAAAACCTTTCCTTTCTTAGCCAATAGAAAGGATTGGCAAAACACCCCAAGCATGAGGATATCATTCTGTTTAATAGACAGCAGGAGCGTACTGACATGCAAGCCAGCAATTACAATACAAAATATTCATGTGTCTGCCAAAGAATGATGTCAGTTCCAGGCTTTGGTGTTTGGTACATATCAAAATACCCTTGCTACTAGAAACAGAGGCATGTATGTGTGAGCAGTATATGAATTTCCAAACTTAACAGGGCCACACACCTTGAAAATGGATAATTTAATGGTCAACATCAGATCATACATTTGTGTGCAGTGAGATTCTATTTTAAATGTTAAACATAGATTAGAGTTTGACCTTTTTATTTACTTTTACACACCTGGAAAAGATTAACAAACATTTAGTTTCCCATTTTATGAAAACGAAGTCTTATCTCTTTAAGTAAAAATCTTGAAACAGATTATGTAGCATAAGGAATGGTTTTAACAATATAACTTTATTAATAGGACACATCTTTCTTGTTATGCAAAGAGTTTAAGGGCCAGGGGAATTCCCTCAGTATAAATGATATGAGAAGATTAAAACCTTTAACATATGAGGAATCATCAAGACATTTTTTCTGGAGGATCCCCAAGAAACCACACTAAATTCAAACTGGAATTTTAGAACTAATGTAGGTATTTTTCCTCTTCCAAGCAGGATCACAGTTCTCATTTGTTCTTTACTAAATATTCTGAGTAAGGCTGGCTCTAAATAGTCATAATGTATGAGTCCTGGATGGATATCAGAGCTTAATACCCAGAAGTTTCCCAAATATGGTTTTGATACCATAGGCCCAAACCAAGGCATGTTTTAATCTTTGAAATCATTCTGTGCATTTAAATGGAATCTTAACCAGGCCTAAAAAGCATACCCAAGTAGTCTTTTACAGGTAATTTCAGTTGCCTTGATTGAGAGATAACAGAATGGGGAGGTAGGAATCAGTTCATTCAAGAGACAATGGGCTGTAGGCATAAGACAAACAGTAATACGAAATGTAGCAACGTAGTGGAAAGTCATAATAGATCCTGAATAACTTCCTTTTCCTCCCACACATCCAGGAGCTGAGAAGGAAAGATGAGAGAATTCACATTCGTTTCTCTTGAGTGTGGAGCCAAGCCTTGGAATCAGTTTTGCCTGTCTGCCCCTTGTCTCCCTCCTCCCAGTGGAAAAAGTTCTGTGACCATCTCCTCTGCAAAACTGGTGAGCATGAATCATTGTGCTGATGAATACTTCCCTTAAGCAGATATTTTTAAATTGTTGCCAACTTTGTGATTCTTTGTGATTCTTTCATTGTCATGCCTCCAGCAATTCCCGTACCTGTGAGAGAGAAGGAAGCTGTGTTGCATCTGCAGGTGACTTATAAAAGAGTCAGTACTTAGCTGGGAAAGACAGCCCATTTCTGCATGGCTTATGCAGTAATTTAGTATTCCCACCAGACATCTGTACTATAAAGAGCAATCTCCTTCAAGAAAATCAAGCAAATTGTCCCCCACTCTGGCACAGATCAGCTTTCATAGAGGCTAAACTCACAAACAAGTGCTACGGGAAAGAATAGGCTCTACCTTCCTTCTCTCTCTATCCTGGTTGTGTTTGTATCTCTTGTTGAAACATTACATCTAACATTGTAGTCACCTCCTGCTTGTGTTGTAAGTCACATAAAATAAAAAAGTGTTTTTCAAACACAGCATAGTGACACGAACCGTAAAAATAGAACTCTCCCTTCTTAAAAGCTCTCGACTGAGCATCTTTTTCCTAAAAGACTTTGTAGGCAATTACACTGTAGAGCTAAGTATGGAAATACCCACAATAGTGGTTACAGCTGTGCAAGTCCATCTGAATCTGGTTCGCACAGAAATCCGCTGTTTCCTATTGATGAGCTTCATTCACAGGCTTCAAGGCAAAACTGAGTAAAGAGTGACCTCTAGGTGAAGAGTCACCTAGTCATGAGCATTGCCATAACATCTTTTATGCATGATTCTGCAAAGAATAGGACTGGGGTTCAAACAAACTGGGGAAGAGGAAACTGGTGAAAACACAAAAGATTTTGGATCAGCTCCTAAGGAAATGGTTGAGTAGCCCTTGAACCCTGGGTTTGCATTTGAGCTCCGATACAGCTCAGTAGAACATGCTGGAATTGACAGTACATCCTAACAGAATTTGAGCTTCCAAAAGCTGGTGAAGGTCATGCAGATTTTCCCAAGGAACTTTTGTTCTATCTCAGGAAAAGGAACATCCTTTCCACCCTGAGAGCCCCCAGTATGCTGTACCTACATCCGACATCCTCTATTCATACAAAATCCCAGACTGGGCAAAGAGTACACCTACAGTAGGAAATTAAATCATGCCCGGGTGTATTTCTAGGCACTCGTAATGCATTTGTGGACTTAAACCGCAAGAGCAGTCACTCTCCCAAATGACTCCTGGGCACATTCAACCATCCTGTTTTGAAGGCTCAAAGAGATTGCCTTTTTCCATTTCAGAAAAGACATGATGGAATAAAGGATATGAAACTGAGGTCTGAGTAGCCACCTAAGAACTTCTTTATTGCCTTCTGCAATTTCATGTGGAGTTCAAATATCCCAATTGTAAATCCAGTGTTATTATCTTTGTATGACAGACGTGAAATTGATAACCCAAAAGACAGATTATCAGAGAATATTTCAGAACTGAAATAGCCTTGTAAATCTGACAGACTTGCCAAGATCATACAGGAAGGAAACTGATGAAGCAGGTTCTTGAACACGGATCTCCTGAGTCCTTTATTGGCACTATGATCAATGGGCTACCCTTCCTTCCCTTCAGTTTAACAGTTAATAACATGCACAGACTCTTGGATCACCATAAACAAAGAACAACAGGCAAAAATTATCAAGGGGTGTGCTTTTATGTATTTTATACTATAATCAAATGAGTTTCCATGTGATTATACTAATGTAAAATGGGAATCATAACACAGGCTATTTAGACCCTCTCATAGGAATGACAGTAAATATATTTGTTTTAGTACAGTTAAGGCAAATAAAAATAATAATTGAAGAAATACTTTTTGAATCTGTTGATGTCACATACCAGATGTCCTACTTTCACATAATAGAAAAATACAGGTTTGGCAAAGTATAATATTTCCCAGATTATCTCAGCTCTACAAAACACTAAGGTTAAAGATGGATAAGAACATGCATCAGACTATTCTGCATTCCCAAAATTTCATACAATTACAATTTATAGCAATTTAGAGAGAATATACAGAGCATGGGAATTTTTTCACAGAATCACAGAATCAACCAGGTTAGAAAAGATCTCTGAGATCATCGAGTCCAACCCATGACCCAACACCACCCTGTCAAGTAGACCACGGCAGTGAATGTCACATCCAGTCTCTTCTGAAATACCTCCAGAGACAGTGACTCTACCACCTCCCAGGGCAGCCCATTCCAACATCTAATCACTCTCTCTGTAAAGAATTTCTTTCTAATGTCTAACCTAAACCTCCCCTGGCAGAACTTAAGACTGTGCCCTCTTGTCCTGCTGGTTGCCTGGGAGAAGAGACCAACCCCCAACTGGCTACAACCTCCTTTCAGGGAGTTGTAGAAAGTGATGAGGTCTCTCTTCTCCAGGATAAACAGCCCCAGCTCCCTCAGCCTCTCCTCATAGGACTTGTGCTCAAGTCCCTTCACCAGCCTTGTTACTCTTCTCTGGACACTCTGCAGCCCTCCTACCCTCCAGCAGATTGACACTCTTCCCCCAGCTTGGTGTCATCTGCAATTTGCTGATGATGGACTCAATCCCTCCGTCCAGATCATCAAGAAAGATATTAAACAGGACTGGGCCCAACACCGATCCCTGGGGGACACCACTAGTGACCGGCTGCCAACTGGATGCAGCCCCGTTCCCCACCACTCTCTGGGCCTGGCCCTCCAGCCAGTTCCTAACCCAGCACAGAGTGCCCCTGTCCAAGCCGTGGGCTGCAGCTTTTCCAGAGTGTGCTGTGGGAGACGGTGTCAAACACTTTGCTGAAGTCCAGGTAGACACATTCACCGCCTTCTCCTCATCCACTGGGCAGGTCACCTGATCATAAAAGGAGATCAGGTTGGACAGACAGGACCTGCCCCTCCTAAACTTGTGTTGGTTGGGTCTGATCCCCCATCCATCCTTAACGAAACACTTATCTCCTGGCTTTGAGGATCTAGGTAACTCTTCTTAGAGAATTCTGTATTGGGATTAAGAGGAAGAATTAATGGGGGAAGTATAAATTTGCTATCAGCTGCAGTTATATAGGGACATGTACAAATGCACACTCCTATGCAGCACCTAGAAGTGGACTGGCAGAACAGCAAGGCAATCTTCACTCAGCTTTGGAACCACACAAGATTTTAAGTTTGGCTGTTTCTTTTGCAAGTCAGGAATGTTAGGGAAGATATCTTTTGAACAAGAATGTATAGAGCCAGTACAGGTCAGGATCCAGTGTTTATAATCTTAATTTTGCATATATCAGGAAAAAAATTCCTAGGAATTTCCCACTTTATACTAAAGTTTCATGGCAAATTGCTGTTGAAATTGATGAGCAGCAATGATAGGACCATGCTCACTCACCAAGACTGTTACATCCCAAAGAAATGTTTTAATCCTGTGGCCATCTATATTTCCTGATAGCTTTAGCTTTGAATCTTTGAATCTTAATGTAGTATCTCACCAGAGGTGACAGAGTACACCAGTTGAAAATTGTGTGTAAGAACAGATGCATAGCACGCCTGTGAGCCCTATTTATTTGAGCTTTAATAAGCTAATAGAGAGACCTGCCAAATTTACCAGGCATGCGGGGTTTATTTCTGAACAGCAAAGACAACTTAAATAATTTTAAAGCCTTTCCAAAAGACTGAAAAATGTAGATTCATAGTGTAAGGACCAATAAGGCCATTTAACATTTCATTTGATCAAAAGGAATTGGTGCCAGATAGTTCAACAGACAGATATGCAAGTGTCTCCCTTCATGACAGGACACAAAGCGGATTCTAGAAAGAGATAGTCTAGAGAAGAAGGAAGATATTTTGCTAAATTTCCCCTCTTGATTTTACTAGTGTCCCACCCTTTCCAATCTTAGAAGACGTGCTCTGAGAGTCACACTCTCCCTCCTCCCCAACACTGAACTAAAACATGTATTTAAATTGAGAATAAAATTCTTGTGGATTTCAGAAGAGGCTGACTCTATTTAAGTTACCAGTTGATGAATAACATCATGGCTATCACATCTTGATTATGGTAACTGCTTTGTAATGTTAGTCTCACAGACACAGTTAAATTTTATAGTTTATTACTTGATTAATTCTTTAGCATTCTCATAAGATGATTTATATTATTTTCTATCAGAGTGCATTGTATTTCAGTGTCTAAGCCTTTATTATCCAAGTTTCTGTATTGTTCGAAATTTAGTCATAGTACAAAACACTTGTGGAATTTTACTTCAGATCATTCAAAGCTGAATTCCCCTTACACTTCTGGTGCTCTGCTTCCTCATTTCACAATTCTTAACAGCCTGTATGTCTCCTGGTGGATTATTGATTCTGCTGTTTCTGGGATAGTTTTTTGGGGAAGAAAGATTCCTTTAATTTAATATTTAAAATAATGTTGTCTATTTTTATGATCCTTCAACCAGTTCTGGAGTGTTTAACCAGTTAATTTTAATAGCTCTTTCTTAATTGTATTTTTCATTATTCCTTCTGTCTTCCTAGCATAATATTCTTTGTGCTAAGCAATATTTACTTAAATCAGGACAGAACACTTGTTATTCATCTCACTTTAATTTAAAAAATAAGAGTTTATATAAAATGACCACTTAAATAATACTAGATGAATCCAGGAACCTCTTCCAAGAAATCTATGGACAAAAAGATTCATAAGGTGAAAACTGGGAAATACAATGCACCTCTTCCAGCCAAAAATTCTGCCTCAAACCAGATGGATGCAGGAACCAGATTCATAAGCCAATAATGTTTTTATTGCCATAGCTAAGTCTTGTATCTCCCCAGTTTACAGTCAAGAGCTAGTTTGCTGGTCTACAGAATTTCAATCCTCTATTTTCATCCCCTCCCACTTATTTTTGATTTTAGGTACCCTTGTGGTTCCATCACTGTTATTATAGTCAAATCTTTGGACTATTATTTTGGTTTCTGCTGTATCTGTAACTTATTACTCCTGGCTGCAACCCGTGAAGTGATGGAAAATGCAGAGTTGGCACTTTTTGATATTGCTTGTATTGTTGAATAGACTTCCTGTGGGCCAGACACTGACTTGGTAGCTGAGAGTAGCTCTTAGTTTCTTTAAGAAATATTGTGTTAATATCGCTGTCTTAAAGATTCTCCCTATTGTCATCCGTACAAAGTTTGACCTTTGTATATCTAAACAGATATGCACTTGTCTGTTTGTACCTTTAGTATACAGAAATTCTGACTAAATACTAAATCTACTTTATTCCCTATTCTTTCAAACTTCTGTTAAGGGTCAAAGTTACAACTGTAGATATTTATTTTTTCCAGTCTGTTATTTTTATGGATAAATTGATCTCCCTACTGATCCCACCCAGTGGACAAATCAATATAACCATAAAACTCCCAAAAGACTGAATTTGAGAATTTAATAGCAATTGAATTGGACATTTGGATACTTACAGAATTTATTAACTGATTCATAATGACTTCAGATGGACAGAACACAAACTAAGAACCTTATGGTTTCTCTCACAGCTTTGAATTCATATTAACAGGTATTCATATTATATGCCCTTGGGTGCACAACAACTCTTATTGAAGTCCAAGTGACACTGCCTTTCTGAAACATCAGTGCACTAATTCAGAGCATGCTATTAATCTTGACCTAGATTTCATTTGGAGAATATAACTTTGGTTTATGCCTATGATCCATCTTCTTTTGAATTGTTATTAGTAAGCATATTAGACTGTTTTGGAGGCTTTCCAGTTTTTCTTCCCTTCTTTCACAGAATCACAGACTGGTTGAGGTTGAAAGGCACCCCTGGAGGTCACCTTCTCCCACCAGAAAAAGTTGCCCAGGGCTGTGATCAGTTTGTTTTTTAATATCTCCATGAATGCAAATGCCAGTAGCTCTCTGGGAAATCTTTTCTAGTGTTTATCTGCTCTTATAGTAAAAAGGTGCAGAGCTGTGTTCAGAGGAAGTTTTGTGTGCTTTAATTTGTACCCATTGCCTCACGTCCTGTCTCTAGCAGTCCTGAGAAGTCTCACTCCCCTACCTTCATTTCCATGTTTATACACACGCATAACATCATCTTTGTGGCTCTTTGCTAGTCCATGTCTATCATATTGGGAAGCCCAGAACTGAACATATCATACCAGATGAGTCATATTGCACATGATATTTTTCTGTAGTCTATCAAAAGCTCTGCACTGGGAGAAAGGTAATTCTTTTCCCCATGACAATAATTCTGTTGACAGTAGTTCCTGTTTCTGATAAGGTTATTGTTGTTCTTTGTATACCTGTGGAACCAATGGTCTTGACTGGATCACTGATGCTCGAAGAGAGAAACACCCAAAGAGTCTTAATTTAGTACATATACATGCTTATTCCTTTCTTCATCAGGATCCCGATGTTCAATTCTCAACTTGCAAGTGTAGGCAAAATATGCTTTTATCTATAGAAAAATAGGGTGTAGTCTGGAGAAGCTGAATAATTCACTGATGATCGGTCTTGGCTACAGTGATGAATATTTACCATTTTCCCTTAATAACTGTTTTTAAATAATCTCCTTCTGGCTTTTGATGATTTGTATCTAAAAAGAACTCAACTGCTTTTGCTTCTCTTATTAATGACAAATACAATTGTTTGAAATATTTTTCCGCTGCTTCCTGGAGTTTTACTCTGTTCTGAGATTATAGACACTCTGTTTATTCACTTCCAACAAAATTCCCCTTTTCTCAGTGGGAATTTTCACATGATTAAAATAAATACTGGTGAATCAGAGCTCTTCTCATCAGTCTATACAGTTTCTGGGATACTCAGTCTATATTGGAAGCATTTTAATTTTGTAGATGCTGAAGCTTACGTCACACCTTTCCAGAATTCATTGCTGCACTTAGGTGCTTGTGTTTCTCAATACATAGTTGTTAACTTGGCTTGTTTTCTACAGAGAGAAAAGCATTCCATGTTTCCATCAAGTCTAGATAATCAGAGTTTTTCCACTAAGGCCCCATATATGAACTCTGTAGAATATTAGGGCTGGTTTTGACAGGGCATGTCTCTTCCGTGCCCTTTTAAAATCCTCACCTGAATCCATTTCTCTCACAGAGTCTGTATTCTAAATCCAGAACTAAAACTCCAGTTTCCTAGCTAACCTGATATCTCAGTTTCTTTCTTCTCATGGCAAAAAGTTCAGGAGAAACAATCATCTTTCCAAAACATACATACTGGAGCAAAACAAGAAAGATCTCTGGCCATCAGATATCTCCACAATTTTATTCTTTTAGCTTCTGGCAAATAAAGGACATTGTGTAAGAACATGTTTCAATACCTCAGCCTCTGCAGGAGTTTTTGAAAGGTTTCCAAAAAAAACAGTCAGAGCAACACTGGCATACAGGTAGGTCTTGCATGCTCTCATACCTACTGTAAACATGATTACACAGATATTGGTTCATTATCTTTTTTAAATTAAATATTTATAAAGTTCAGAAAAGCTCTTTGCCTGTAGAGCTTTTTACCACAGTACTATGGAAGGAAGCCTTGCTTCAATTTTCAGTTAGAGTTTATTTTGGGTTTTTTTGTCATTTGGGGTTTTTTTTATGCTAAAAAGATGTGCACCTCCTAATTTTAAGCACTCTGGTCCTTATTCAATGAGGTCCTTAAGCATCTACTCTATTTTAAGTGAATACTTAGAGGCTTTCTCAACTAAGACCCTTTTCTAAACGATTAAACATATGCCAAAATAAAGTTAGTCATTTGTAAGCTAGAATAATGTATTTGGTTTAATTTTTCAGTAGAGTGCATGGAATGAATAGAACGCTTTTCTTTTTTTTGGCATGAAACACCAACTCAAGTTCCACAGCTGAACACCTGAGGACAGAGCTGCTTTGTTTTTTCCATCAAACAGTTTTCCCAAAGGATTTTTCTGGACACTCCTCATCTCCTACTTTGTTACCCCAGCATAGCTACGGTCAAAACTTCCTATAGAGTGATAGATTCATTATCCTAAATATGCATTCTGTCATGCCACTGTGGATTCAAAACCATGTTAGGTATGGGCTTAGCTGCATATCCAAAACTTTAGGTATGAAGTGAGGAGAGGATGATGAAAGAGCTAGATTTTGATAAAAGGGACTGATGATTGTTATTTTCAGTCTTCATAGACTGGTTTTTCCAGATTCCACCAGGGACCACTGAAAGCCTGCCAGGGCTGATCAGATCCTATTAGGCTGATACTGGATATCTCTGCAATACTTTGCTAGCTAGACTGCTTACTATTTAAAGCTCTTTAATGATTTCAGAGCAGGAATGGAACAGTATGAAGATTTCAATCTCCATATATCTTTTACCTGTTTCTTTACAGTCATGGAAATTTCGGGTTTGGTGGCCGCCGTGAAGGCAACGTTTCATTTGTGATCTTTTCATAAACCATAAATCATCTCAGTAAAACACTTTAGATCTGTTTTTCCTATTCTTGACTGGTTGCAGCCCAGAAATAATAGAAATCTAGATCTATCCATTAAACTCTAATCAGAACTCTACAAGCAAGCGTTGAATCAGTGAGATCAATATCTTATTTCCAATAAAGTTAAAAAAAAAAGTAAGAAGAGCCTCTTATTAATCTTTGGATCAGTGGCCATGATTGAAGCTACTTGTTTGGTTGAATGAACAAAATAAAAATTAAAAAGATGGCACATGGTTTTACCACTAAATATACAGCTTTAATCCCTGCTTGTATTAAAGGTATCTCAGCTCAAAGAACCAACAGTACTCTTCAAGTGTTACAGAAGTTAGTCTGAGCTAGAATTCAGTAATCATCTATCAGAGCGGTTATAATCCTAAATTTCAAAACAGGAGCATATATCAATCTTCGAGTATTGCATGTATTAATGATGTAGTTTAATAACCTGTTAAGATTTTCCACTCCAATTTTTATCCCCTTCATTAGCAATGATTTTTATGTTTTAATATCCATACAGCACACCAACTTCAAAAAAAAATAAAAATTAAAACAAGATGTAAAAAGAAGGAAGAAAAATCATACCAATGAAATTCAGCCATAATTCCTCACTAATTCTTTCATGAATATTACCCCATGATTTCTCTTTAGACTATCTTAATTCCAGTTAATATAGTTAATTTATTTTACCAATAGTTTAATGATTTTTTATAAGTTAAAATAAGTTGGTTTTAGGTAGTTGTAGTCCATGGTGTGCCTTAAGTGCCACTAATAAGGAAAAGCTTACAAAACCCTAAAAATTTATTTGTGATATCTTCTTTCAAAGTATTTACCACAGCAAAATTTCAAAATCTCAGAAAAAAAGGAACCCAGGCTAAAATGAGATTTTACATAGCGTTTCCATCTTCTTTCTCAGTCATCTTCTACTGAGCTAAACCACATTCTTGGTGTGAAGTTTATATTCATAGGAACTTGCAAAGAAGACTTTATTCAAGGCAGCAAGAAAAGCAGATACTATCCAAATAACTTTATTTGTTGGAAATAAAGAGAAGGGAACTGCATACATCATTCAAAAAATATGTTTAAATTCTCTCATAAGGCCATTACAGTTCATAAATGCTCCAAATTCTGTCCTGCTTGAATAAAAACCTATGGCAGTTCTAACACACAAAATGTCTATGTGGAAAGTACATGTCTTCATTATTTTGATTCCCACATGATCCATCCATAACTTGGTTTAGAAAAGTATGTGAGGAAAAGAAAAAAAAAGCCTGGATATTTTTGTATGGACATGTACAGCTTATTGTCCTCTGAGTAAGGTAAAAAAATCCAAATTGTGCCCAAGAATTACACTGAGAAGCCTAAGTCTCCCATTCAGATAAGGGAGGACAAACAACCAGAAAAACCAGAAGGATGGTGGGATGAGCTGACCTCCTACTCCTCCCATACTGTGAGTAGCCTGAAATGCAATTTAATTTGCATACACAATGATTCCAACCAAATTCAAACAATTCAAAGATAGCCTGTGAGCAACATCCAAACACCTAAAACAAATTGCCCCAATTTTTAACTTTTTGAGAGGAGTTTTATTATTTCCTGATAGTTTCAAAACTCCTGCATGACATTAGGCTCTTCCCTTCATTATAAAGAGAGCCTAGTGGCTGAGTGCCTGAGGTAGAGAAATGGTAGGCAAAAAAGGCACCCTAAGTGGAGAAAGGTGGCCCTGCCAACTTATGCTCCTTCCAGGTTGTCCTTATCAAGGCATAATAAAATCTCAACGATTATGTATTTAAAGTACTCTAAGCATTTAGAAACACCATTAGAATTATACTTCCCTTAAAAGAAGTGCAATATTCAGAAAGGAGAGTCAAAAAAAAATTCTGTCAAACTGAAAACTGCTACATTCTGGAAACAGTTAAATTCTGCCCCAATAATTTCGTATAAGCAATAAAAGTAGTAAAATACCTGTGTGGATAGATGAGTTTTACTCTTCCTGCATTGCCCCTTGTTATTGGGAAGCATTTTCTCCAAACTTGGACAAAGTTGCCAAAGTATTTCTCAGAAATTCATGCAGAATCTACTACCTACAAAATTTTGACCCTGTCTCAGGTGTCAATGCACCAAATGCTAGAGTACACACCAGAACTTCTTTAAGTGTCCCAAACTTTAAAATATTTGATACATTGTAAGGAAACACATATTAACAGTATTTCAAAAACATAGTCCTCAAACTTATAATTGTTCAGGTTTGTGGATATGCAATAAACATAAATACAAGTTTAGAGTTATTATGACCGTAGCAAAAATACCTTTCATCACTATGGCTAAAAAACTGAATAGAAGTTACAGAAATACAGTTAACTGGAGACCAAGAAGATGGAACAACTTATTTCTCAAAATAAACAACATTCTGACAAAAGACTGGCCACTGAAGAGATGTGGAAAAGCACTCATATCAATTATGTATAGGAACTGCAAGGAAATGCTAATTATGCTTCACAAAATGTTTTAGTAGTCTACATTTGACTGCAAAGTATGCAAAATTTCACAAATATTTGTAAAGAGGAAAAAAGTGCCAGCATTTCTAATTCAAGTTTATTTCATTTTAGGGCTTGGGTAAGGGCCAGGTAGCAGAAATATTGGTGCTTTTCTCGCACTACCATCCCCAAGGAGGCCAATAGAACCAGAGACAGAAAGGAATAGCAACTTTTGTGGAAGATGATCATTGATTTGACTTCCAAAAACTCTGTGAGTTCTCTCTTTGTAAGAAAGCTCTGCCTAGCTGCTCTCTCTTTTTTTAAGACCTGTTCAGGAAAATAACTAGTGCTATTAGCAACACAGTTTTTAATGCAACAAAACCAAAATAAACTAAACAGACAAAAATTAAACCAAATTGACAGATACAAAATACCCAAAAATATTTGTGGTGGAAAATTTTTGGTTAGTTCGATCTTGTGGACAATTTTTATGGAAATGTCCTCATAAAAAAAGCATGTGATAAAAAAAGCATGTGAGCGCCCCAGACTTGATCATTAAACACCTTTATGTGTGTTGTGGGCAGAGGTTAAGGGAGAAGAGTGAGGTAGAACGAATGGCTGCTGGAAGAGGTAACCAATCCTTCTGAAGTATTTTTATTACATCATTTACCTGTGCACAATAAGTAGGTACAAAAATGGGGAGTGTTGAGGACAGGTGGTGAGTGCTTTGTCTCCCCCTCTGCTTCCCTTTTCTGCCCTTTCCCTAACCCTAGTTTCATGAAGTAACTGGAAATGCATGGAGCAAACCGCTTCAGGGATCATCTTCACACCTGTTCAGGGAGCACTGAGAGACAACTGTTGCCACAAGTCTCCAGCAGGATGCCTGGTGTACGGTCCCAGAACACAGGCCAAATGCTGTATTTGCAGAGTCAGTCTTATTTTTCTTAACAGTCCCAAGACTGTATTTTTCTGAAGTTTATTTATGATTTCTGGAGAAGAAAAAAGGTTATTCATACTACCAACAGTCAGCAGTAAAGGACTGAAGTAAAAGATAATAGAAAATACTGTGCTAAAAGAGAAATAAACAACTGTATTCTGGGAAATGGCTAAGGAACACGGACGTCAGAAAAAGAAAAAAAAATAAAAAGAACTGGGAATTCTGACAGTCTGTTATCTTGGAGAAGAGTGAAAATGTGGAAGTGGTCAAGACGTCATGAAGTTACAACTATCTGGAACTGTTATAGTCTGCTTTGGACTATGTTTTCTTGTCAACTGCTTTTTCTCTTCCAGAATTAATGAGAACTCCTCCCTGTTCTCAATCTGTGGGTTTGGACTGACCCCTTCCAAAGGAAATGCTCAGCTTGCATTGCCATTCTGAAATCCTGGAGGAGAGAATCTGTTGCTCAATTCTGCTGTCTTAACGAGCTGAGGCTCTCCAGCCAGCAGCCACCCTAATATCAAATATAAATTAAAGTAGTCTCAAAACAGCACTAGTTTATACTGGTACCTTTTTTATACATTGCATCCCCAGGAATCTGCAAGCAGCTGGAAAACAACTCACTAAAATTTTGTCTTATTGCTATTGCTGCATGATTCTCCCTCCCCATGTCTCTGCTGAGGTCCAAGAGTGCATTTAGCCCAGCTGCTCACTTGACTTCAGTAATGACATTTATTTTTTCCTGGAATTATTTAAAAATTGTAAACAGTCCCATTAGATAAGATAAAGAAAGTCCAGTGTTGCAGAAAATCAGTTCTAAGGTTACTTGTAACTAGAAAAAAAAGTCATCTCCCAGCTATCAGGTATCTTCTTGGAAGTTTCCTAAAGTTCCAGCCAGAATGAGAGCCATGCACGGTTTTTTCTTAAAGTTCTAACTTATGGCTGCAGTTAGGGAAAAGACACACCAAAAATAAGGAAATAAAAAGGAAAACAGTGCATAGTGTGAGGATGCAAAAAGAGCATTTCACAAAGTGAATTTCAAGTAACATAATTGTTTAGTATTTCAGAGTGTTGAAATACCACACATCTGGCTCTTTGATCATTAACACTGTTCATTGTTTCATTAAAGCAGAGGTCATTGTTTCTCAAGTCATTAATGCTCACAGCAAGAAGGGTACAAAAGTTTTATCCACAATAAGGTGAAAGGAGCTTTTAGCACATGTAAAGGCTTAGAGTTATTTTTTAAGCCTTAGTCTTAAAAAATCTGCTTAGTCTCTTAGCAGAGAGGGGATTTCAGTAGCACTTTGTCTGCCTCTGCACAGATCCCCAAATGAATAACTTGTGTTACCGATTTCTCCAAATATCAGTATTTATTAACTGAGAGGTGATTTTCTGAGGAATGATTGGTTATATACCATTTGAAAATCTAAGACCAAGGAATTCAGTCAAAACTTGGACATACTTCTGATTGAGATAAAAATATTTTAATTCAGAACTGCCACGGTTGTTCCCCACTGCTCATCCAGAGAGTGTTACACTACAGTGACATTTACAAACTCAGGCAATGATTTACACTCATTCATTTAATATTATTTAAAAATACTAAGACATTAATATTTCTGCATGTATTTTAACAGGGATAAGTCAGTCCACTAGATTTTGTCTTTGAAGTATACGTTTGTTCAGACTCAAAGGCCCTGCATTATATCTGTTACTTTCTGGTAGAGAGTTACAACTTTTTTCATGGTTAAGTAGTTTTCCTTTGCTAGCCTCTTCAGTCTGGCTATTTGCTAATCTCTCAAGGAGTCATGTGTGTGCTAGGACTTATTATTTCAGAATGGCAATACATTACGCACTGCAAATTGCTTCATGGCCAGGATACAACATAGAAAGACTGTAATTTTGTTTTTTAATGTATATTTATCATTGATAAAATTCCCATTTCCAGATTTTTTTTTATTTCTTTGTCATTTAAAATTGCAACAGACTGGACACTTTCTTCATCAGTAGGATTCTTAAAACCTCAAAAACAATCACTTGTTAGTTGGTATGAGTAGGCCACATGACCTAAATAATTTGAGGGTACTTATGTCTGGTATTATCTCCCAAAGATAAAGATTTCTCTGTTGCACCCCAAAGCAAGCTGACAGCTTGCCTAGACATATAAAGAGGATAAGGAACAATACATATAGGCACTTATAGTATAACCAATGTCAGAGACAATATTTCCACAGAAAAGGAACAGAGAAGCTACACATAATGTAAAGGTTCACCAAATATGTTTCTGTGTTACCACATAGGCAAGAGGTAATGCTCCTAATTTTTTTTTCCTTCTTCATTTTTATGGTCATAGATAAGCCACTGCATTCACATAATAAATTAATTCATTTTTTTTAAATAAACGTTGTGCTCAAAATAATTAACCTGCACGTCTGCGGTGTCCAAATACACAACAGCAAAAAATGTGGCTTTGATTCTAGTTACAGACACAGGATATAGTCTGTCTAGACCATCAAATAATGCACCTCTAAAGTGAAAGTTTTACATGTGAGATTGCATCTCTGAAATGAAAACTACTTCAAGAATATTGGCCAGAGAAGAAAAAAAAATAAATTCCTTTACACTGTCCTATTTTCTTTACCCACTTACTCTTCTAGCCAGCCCATTGGAAACCTTATGACTAGGATATTTGTAGTCTGTTGGATATGGCAGTTTTACATGTAATATATTTAATGATCAGATGCCACCTGCTTTCCTCTAACACCTTTGAAAAAAGCATATTTTTCATTTCATGACCAAATTCAAAGAAAACAACACAAACAACAGAAAAAAAAGTAATTATTCAGTTCAAAGCTTTACATCCCATGACAAAGTTCTTAGCTTGCAGAATTAAGTTCATGTGAAATTTCAAATACCGATTTTTTCCTAATTTTTCTGTCATCTCTGCATAATTTCAAAAATCAGGCATGCATTCAGATGAATCTTGGGCTGGGAGGTCTCAGAAATCTTATTAAAATTTTAAGTTCAAAGACTAATTTTGTTTTCTCCATTTGTACTGTCTTCTCATCCAATCTTTTTTAAATTCTGGCCTGCTTCCACACTGAATGCAGCTTCTGGTGCAACCAGTGTCTCCTTTTGCAGGAGAGAGACAGGCATTTTCATGAGGTGGATAGCAATGCAACTCCCAATAGGTATATTGGTCTATGGTCCTTTCCATTTTGTTTAGCAGCTCACCCAAATCCTTCTCAGACTCACAGAGATGTTGGTCTCTTCTCTCACCACCACTGAAATTCCCAGTGGGAGAACAACATGCCCAGCATTGCCAGCCCACCTGGATTCCTCAATGACAGCAGGGCTGCTGGCTCATGTGGAAAACCTGTTGTCCCAACAGTGCAGCTGATGCCTAAAGGAAACAAAATACACCAAAAGAACCAGAATTCAGACAATAAAGAGACAGGAACTTTTTCAAAACCCTACATTCCCTTGAACATCCTTGCCTTTTATCTTCTGTATCAGGGAAATAACAGAGGACTCTCAGGAGACAGATGGACTTGAAAAAGTGTATATGCAAACACGGAATAAATTGTGCCCTCATTGATTTGTGGCCTAGGCATCAACCTATTTGGAGAGATCTGTATGGCTACAAGAATTTTCAGCAGGTTTCTGTCTGTAGAGCATATTAATATTGGTCTAACCATAAACATCCTCTTAATGCAAATATCAACTGGAGTCTGGCCTGCCAATGGCATAAAAATAAATCTGAAAGCTCTCTCACAGGACATGTGATGTAAGGGCATTCAGTGCAGCAGAGGCAGGAGGTGAGGAAGGGGATCAACAGTGGTCTAGGATTCTTTGCTGTTGCCTTTACAGTACCCCAGCTGCAAGATTGCCTTTCTTTCTTCTCAGGCAAAAGGGAGAGCACCTGCCTGTCAGACATGCATCTTGCCAGCAGGGAGGGGGAAAAAGAGGAGCAAGTTTAAGGTAGGAATGCTGAAAAGGGGCTGTTTGGGAGAAGGAGACATGCAGGGAGGGCGAGGGGGAAGCAGCCAGGCAGAGAACACGTGAGTGCTTATGTGTGTCCTGGCAGCAGAGAGAGAAACAACAAGACACTTCACAGAGAAAGCCAAGTTCAGGAGCTGCCAAAGATACTGGGAGATTTGTCCAGCCAACAGACCTGACAGTCAAAGTGTTCATTTAATTTGACAGAGCAAGAAAAAGATTGAAACTCACCACTTAGAGGACTATTGTTTAAAATATAAAAAATGCAAAGCCTTTCAGCCTTAAAAACCACTGACCTTCAATACCTTCAGAAGGGGACAGTGAGATCTGGGATCCTGCTTTCTGGATGCATACACTGAGTCAAAACAACTGATTTTCAGCAGCCTCTGCACCTCTAAATTTAAGAAAACATGCATCCAGTGAAGGTGGTACTTTCACTTGATGCAAGATTTTCCAATTCAGATTTGGGGAGAAAGGCAGAATATAAATATGTCTCATGCTTCAGACTGCATAAAAGTAAGCTTTTTTGTAAAAGTTAATGAAAAATTTACGTGTAAAAAATTAAGAAGTAATTTTGACATAGCTACCAGTTTTAATGTGCTTTAAACACTAATAATTTAAAATAATTTGAAAATGTAATTTTTATTTTCAATCATTTTTCTACCTTATTTTTCTAACTGTGAAAATTCAGTTGCTTCAGAACCATGCTTTGTTACATTTTGTAATAAATCAAACAAAGCAGGAGAAATTGAAAGAAATGGAAAGTTATTAAACAAATACTAATATTTCATAAAGGGGAGAGGGAGAATTTTCCTTCACCTTTAAGTGATTTACAGAAACTGCTTTCTGGAAAGCCATTTTGGCTCAATTCCCCACTGGATATCATCACTGGTAACAGACTGGATGTCTACTGTGGGTCTTCAGGAGCCCAGTGAACTTCCTGTTGAAAAATTGGAGCAAACACAAAAACAGTATCTGAAGTAACAGTCCTTATTTTCTAGTTTTTATGCCTGGAAAAATCAGAGGCTCATACATCAATTCAAGCAAACAGCTGTCGATTTGTGTTCTCTAAAACAGTGTCCCTTGCTGGGAGCACATGATCGCTCACTGCTTGGTTATGACCCTAATCACACTGTTGGATCAATGGCCAAATCCTTAGTCTTACCAAAGAGTCAAGATGTTTATTTTTCAGCAAACTACAAATGGTCACTCAGAAGAATTGACGGATTAGGCCTTTGCCAGGTAATTGACAGAACACTGCTGAAAAAGCAGTTTACACTGTGGAAAATAAAGTGATACTTCTCAACATTTCCCAAGTATTTGTTGAGAGGCCTATGAAAAAAAATGTTCAATTATTCTTGAGAGTGCAACTGAAAATAATTCCTTCTCTGATCTTATATTTATTTTGGGCTGGTGTGTGTGTACACATGTAAATGTCATGTTTGCAGAACAGAAACTTGTTGAGGTACAGCAGGTCCACACTGGGGTTCCACTTGTTACCCACCCATATGAGCCTCAACTGATGGGTCCAGCCCTGGTTTCAGGGGTTTGGCAGGTTCACACAGTCATCCACATCAGAGAGACACCACTGCCAGTGTCTTCCTTTTACCTGCTACCTTGTTTGAGCCTGGAATTATGGTTTTAAAGACAGTCTTGAAAAACTCTTCAGAGTTCTAACCAAACTATCCCAAGTAAAAGTCAAGTAGACAAGGCTGCATATGGTACCCATCACTATAGCTCAGTAGAAAAGTAGGACTATACTATTTTCACTAGCCAGGATCTAGCATAACTGAAACAGAGGGGCATTCAAACAAATGTTGCCTTGACACGTTGTGCTAATGTATGGGAAACAAAAAGAAAATTTGAGACTAAGTACAAACAAATTGTGATGAAATGTGTATTTACCAGTACTCGAGACTTGGACCACCTGTGTAAATGACTGGAAATATCTCATTCCCCATTATATTTGCTTTCTCTTTCCACACCAACTCCCTCTACATCAAGTGGTGACTAATGTTGACAGTCATTAACAGGTTTCTCTGCGCAAATAAACTTGACTTTGTATTTTAATTGTCCTAATTCCAAGTAAAGGAGAACATAGGATATTTGGTGGTGTTAAGTTATCCGTTCCAGAAACATTCAGTAAAGCAAGTTCCTTGATATTTAATATAAATTATTGACATAGAAATTTGAAAGTCTTCGATGCGTGGATAGGCAAAAAGATTTTTTTTCCCATCTTAATAGAGGGAAAACAATTCACATGATATCAGCTACAGACTGTGAGACAAGACATATTTTTAGACTTCATTTAGAGAAATTATTCTACGAGAAATTATTCTACAAGATATTGCATGAGACCTGTTACCTTTTCAGGGACACGATTAAGTTTCTGAATGTTAATCCCACCATCTCCTTCAAAAATAAAAAAAGGGAAGGTTGTTCGGGGACTGCTGTCTGATTGAGGTCTGCTTTTCAGGTTCCTGCAGTGCTTTCTGTTCTCTTAGAGATTTACTCAAAGAATATACAAAATTTCTTCCCCACACAAAAGTCCAGTTTCTGGCTTTTATTTTACATTCACACTGCACTAGAAACATAAATAGATTAAGAGCTGATTTACAGATAATTAGAGGTTTCCCAGACAGTGACATTTTACTAGCAATCAGAGTGTGGTGGTGCCCTGGTTTCAGCCAGGACCGGGTTAATTTCTGCAGTAGCCAGGAGGGGGCATGGCAGGACCCAGAGGTTATTCACCTCACCCCATTGCTCAGTCTCTTCCAGGGAAAAGGGGTCACTTCTGGTTCAGGGTAGTGTGGTGGAAGGAGTGATGGGGTATTGTCTGTTGTTGGGGGGTTTCTGTGCGAATGGTTCAACTTTTTCTTGTACCCTCTGTCATTAATATTGTTGCTCGTGCTGTTTATTTTCATATCGCACTCCTGTTTCCAGTAAATTGTTCTTAGCCCACAATCTTAACATTTTGGTCCTCCAGTTCTCCTCTCCAGCCCACTGCAAGGAGGCAGGGGAAGGACGAGTGAGTAAGCAACTCATGGTTTGGAGGGTCTCAGTGAGAGCACTAAATTTGGGAATACCATTCCTAAACCACCATAGCTGGCCACAGAGCACAGGGGATGAAGGGAGGCACGTTCAGGGAATAAAATGCTAGAGAGGATTTCAGCAGTAAACTGAACTTGTTTGCACTATACTGAATGGAAATGGTTTAAAAAGGCAAAATATACCCATAAAACTCTTTAGCTAACCAGAACTACAACAAGAGCCAAAAGCATTCTTATTCATTTTACACTGATGACAGTGCAAGAAGAGCACAGCAGAGCAATCACCACACTGCCCATGCTTGGCACAGTTACAATCTGGCACATTAGGAACTGTCTGTGTCTTTGAACCAAATGAAGCCAATCCTTGAAAAGTTCTATTACCTGGAAAACGTAGAAGGCGTCTGCTACTGATTTTCAGTCATGCCAACAGAGAAAAGCTGCAATTTGTTTTTAGAATTTATGACTAAACCATGTGGAAAATGTGTCAAGCTACAGGCAGAGCCTCTATGCCTCGCTTCTATTATCCTCAAAGATTTTCAAGACTGCATTTACCGTCAGCAAGAGGCAGACTTAAATGATATCTGTAAGCCAAAAGGAAAAAAACCCCTCACACTCTGAATTTCATGCTTGAAAGACAAACACCTTTAAATACAGAAAAACCAGGGAAAATTTGTCACCTCCAGGCAACCTTTGAAGGACAAAATTACTCACATGCAGTTTGGGGGCCTTAGTATGAAGAAAGGCTGAAATGGCTGTAAACTTCTACTAATCAAATAGGTCACACACAAAGACAGATGTTTGTGACTCATGCAGCCATGCTGTGTGCCCATTTCCTCTCTCAATAAAAGGCAAGACTAAGTATATGCAAACAATTTATATAATCCCGGGAATGCAGTAGAATTTCCATTTTCTACAAGAATAGCATTTAAGATGTGAAAATAAGATAAATTAATTACAGTGGGGAGATTTTCTATTTCCTAAAACTTTTCTTGTAACAGTTAGGGGGGCATACTGGTACACAATTAAAACATGGGTCAAACATATGCCAGAAGAGGCAGTAACTACAGATGTTTCTCTGTGGTCGCTATCTTTCTACTTAGGTATTATCATAGAATCACAGAATCACAGTTTGGGTTAGAAGGCACCTTAAAGATCATCCAGCTCCAATTCCCCTCCCGTGGGAGGGACATTTTCCAGTAGGCCAGTTTGCACCCTCGCAGTAAAGAATTTCTTCCTCATCTCTAATCTAAACCTAATCTTTTTCAGTTTGAAGATATTTCCCCTTGTTCAGTGAACCCAGGAAGCCTGTGGCAGACTCTGTTTCTGCTCTGGGATGTACCAAGATCTTCTCCAGTGTCTTGATCCTCCAGTAATGTAAAATCCACACACTTTAACAGTGCAGGAATGAGAGGTAGAGACAGAGGCGCATGCCAAGCACAGGAGTAAGAACTGCGTGAACACCTGGATTGGTACAGCTGTCCTCATTTTCCTAAATATAGATGTTATCAGTGTCTGTATCCAATAGTGCTTTGTGGTGATTGATAACCTGGATCTGTACCCATCCTGACTGCTTGTACCCACACTGTTTCTTTCTAGGAACAAGCAGCCCCATCAGTTCCTCCACCTTTTATTCAGTGATTGCTAAAGTGGGATCGTGGCAGGGGAGAGCAGTTCCACATAGTACCATTCCCCAGCAGATTACCTAATAAGATCATTGACAATTTGACTCACATCAAAACAAACCATAACCATATGAAATTACACTTCATGTACAACATACTGTTTCTATAGTGATTCTCTCACTACCACATATTCCAACATGATTTATCCTCAGTCAGGTGAAAGACTTCTCTGCTAATATGTACGTTTGGGAGCAAGCCAAACTCAACATGATTCATGCCATCAAGAATCTCACTGACTTCACCTGACTTTTGGTGAGCATAAGCTCCTCTGTGTTTATCTTGTAACTGTGGGTGCTACAAGACAATGGATCTATTTATATTGTTTATAATTAAGGTGCTTATCAAGAAAAGGAGGGAGATGGTGAGTTGCTAAGGCAGACATTGGAAATCTCTCCACCTAGTAATTCCCAGAACCTTTTAAAGTTTCTTTTATGAACAATTATCAGTTATCTGTCGCCAAGAATGCAGGAAAAAGTTGGGTGACTTCTCCTTGTCTGGAAAAAAAGAAGTTTATGGCAACATATGCAATACTCCTTTTCCTGTCTGGGCATTGCAGGATGCCATAGATGGGCAGAAGCATGAGGCCAGTTGCTGAGATCTACTACATATTTTTCCCTGTAAAACACACAGCAGCATTTAATAGAAACTGTCTGATTATTTTTAAGAACTCCATGGCAAAGACAGCAACTATGAATTTTCCCTGGCTCCCAGCTGAAGAGAAAATCTACTTCCCTCATATAAAATCAAGCTCCACATTGTACAGGTAACATTATATTAACCATGACTTAAAAATCCGTATTCCCATTACTCTGTAGTTTTCCACAAGATTGAGTTAACTGTAGTACTCGTCAACTATTCGGCTACCATTTGGGGCTCTAATCCTGCCTTTCTTCTCCTTCAAGCCTACCCTTAAAAGATCTTTGAATAACGGGAGCAGGGCTTCCACTGGTTCACTTAACTATGGACTTCATGTATTCTCCCTAAGATTAATTCCATGTATTTTAAATTATTGTTTACTTAAGAATGGGCAAAAAGGGGAATGTGCCAAAGCCAGATTCATGCATCTGCACTTTAATCTTTTCTCTTTCAGATGAAGACAGCAGTTCCGCTCAAGAATGTACATCAGTGTGGGAGACAGGCTAGCCAAAGAAGCTGGATTCCCAAATAGGACAAAAATTCAAAGAAAAAATAAATACAACAAACCTCCAAATCCTCAAGGTCTGGGAGCTCCTGGAATCTTTTATTAACTCAGTAAAACTCACAAAAATACAAGTTTCATACAGCTTCAGAGGTCATCCAAGGGTGCTGGTCCCAGGGCAGATGTTAACAGGCCACCCATGACCAAGGCCATGGCGCTCCTTGTGTCCCCAACTGCAGGGAGGACCTGCCAAACCCAGCCATGAGGCAACACTTCCTTTCTTCCTCAGTAAATTTCCAATGAGCAATAACAACTGTACTTGCAAGAGCACGCCCCAGTCTTGGAGACAAGACATACTCCCTTTTAAAGAGAGAAGTAATCAGTGCCTGCTGTCGCCACAAAGACTAACCAGGGCAGAGATTTTGTCTGTGCTGCACTAACATGCTATTAAGTTGTGAAACATTTTAAAATTGATATTGCTGCATACTCAGGCTTAAAATTTTCTTCTTCTTTTTTTTTTTTTATTTTTTTGCAACATTTTAAGCTTTTAAAAATTTGTTTTAACAAATCAGATAACAAAACTAGATTTTTAATGGTAGCTTTGGTGATTCAGACAAAAAATGGTTATTTTACACAGTAAAATCCCATTATGAAGTCTAATGGAAAACCCCATTGGATTATCATTTGACATCAAATCTGGCACAACAGAACCTGGAGACATCTGACTCATAGTGTCAGTAGAGACTTGGAAACTTCCAAGGAATCTTTCCAGTATTTAAACCAATATAATTCCCTGGGAAAGAACAACTGGAAAACAAATTCGTCTGAAGAAATTTTCTAGTGATCCCATCTGGGAAGGGATTAGCCTTCTCTTAAGGGACTGGTTGGGAGTTCCCTTTGAGTTTTTATGGGGAATGAAAAGTTACACTTTGGTTTTCTCAGTAGCTCTACTACGTAGCTTCCTATAAATGAGAACAAATAATTTATGCTTAAGAACTGCGGTAATTATCTGGGGCTTTTTTGTTTGTTTTGGTTTTTAAACAGAAAAACAAAAAAAAATCTTCTAGAATTCATTAATTTCGGGATAATTTGCTAGGGCAACAATTAGTGGATCTAATTTATAAGTACATACACACACACACAAAAATTGTAGCTAGGTTTATCTGCAGATTTTTCAACATAAAAAACTATATTTGCCAAAAACATATTTCCTTTCATAAGCTTCCAGATGCCAATTCACAGCCTGTTTCATTGAAAAAAATTCTGGCAGTAGTAGAAGAAATTATGGTCCTCAATTTTTAAAAGACTACAAATCTGCTTTGAAAAAAAATAAATTATGATTTAGACTTTTTCACACACAAAAATTCCAGTATTACTTGTCTATCAATAAAGATACATGAGTGTGAAATGAGTAATATAAGCAGCACTAGCTTATTGTCATTATCAGATTGGGCAATTTTTACACCTACAGAAAGCACTACTTCAAGTTTAAATAATTGTAAAAGAAATGTGAATTTCAAAGTCTAGTTTCTTCCTTTGGCATAACAAAAAGCTTCTGCCAAAATGGGAAAATGATATTTCAGTATTACAGGTTTGTTTTGGGTTTTTTTGTTCAACCTATTCCAGACAATAAATGATTAAGATGAAACAGATCCCAAACTTTTAATTGATGTGTTTTGACAGTTTTCATCCATCAAATCTTCAAGTTTAAATCCTTCGATATCACTTGACACAGCTGTTCATTTTGAAATACCCATACATCTTACTTTCAAATACAATATCTCTGAAAATGCTCAAGTGTCATTTTGCTAAAATATTTAACTTCAGCTTTGTAAATTTTCAAGTCACTAAGAAAAAGAAACAAACAGTTGTGGTTTTTTTTTTTTTCCAGAGCTGTCAGTAACCTGTGCAATGAACGGTTTGCATAAAGCTGTTGCTAGTAAAATACAGAGATCAGAAGAAACACAGCACTAGAGCAGGCACAGTTTGGTTATACCCAAAGCAGTCCTAGTCCTCATCTGACTCCATGTAGTACCTTTCTGAGCCTGAAAAAAAAATAAATCCACTTTAATCAGCAAGAGCTACAAAGCAGTTGAGAGAGCTAACAGCATAAATTCAAACACTGCAATCTCTGGAATTTGTCACCCAAACATAGGTTGAAACACCTAGGAATGAGGACAAAGACTCTGCAAACTGGAAGTGATGACTCTGGGTGCCTCAAGAACAAATACCTCAGCTTCTACCAAAAGACTTCTTCTCTAGGATATGGCTTTTGTAAGGGCTGAGGACTGCTTCAGAGGCTTGTTAAATTTTTTAAATCACAGTTTTCATTGGCTTCATGAATCAACTCTTCATACTCATACAATAACTTCATCTCACAACTAGATTTTTCTCAGTCTGCGGAGGACTGAGAAACCTGCTTGCATGACTTCAAAGAGCAAATGAATGCCTGTGACCAGTGCCAAGTCATATCAAGTTGTCATCAATTCTCCCTGTAAAATTTTTTCTTCCTTATTTTAAACATGGTAGTATGATATTCCACCTGAAATATTCAAAGCATTAAATTGTTACCATATCTCATAGGTTTTCATTTTTTGTGGGTTTTTATAACACATTGATGATAGCTCAGTTATATTCTGTAGAAACTCTTCATTCTAATTAGAACCTAAAAACTCAGTAGACAGGATAAATTCTAAATATGTTTGATTCATGATGATAATAGCGACCATAGTTACATTGGTTTGTGCACTTTTGAGTAAAGGCACAAAATTTTTATTTAACTTCTGCACTAGTTTTCAAATTCAGTCTTCTGAAACTACTATAAAGGTCTCTGAGCTTTGATATGGATAAGGTGTTTTCAAAACGGTGAATCCTCCCATGACTCATGAAAAAAATATGTATATCCCACTGTGGAAAAAAATAGTTATGAACTAATTGAAAGCTGAAGCTGGAAGCAAATAAATCTTGCTTGGTATACATGACATTTTCCTTATATCAGGAAAGGGATGCACACTTTTTTCATACTTTATAAAGTCAAGGCATGATTGACCAGCCAGTATGTGCCTAAATAAGGTGCTGTGCATACTCCAAGAAATTTTAACAAGTCCCTTTTTTTTTCTCTACACCGGTAACTGTCCTGGAAACTGTTGCGTGTTTCCACAAACAACATTTTTATTTGTCATCTTTGCAGAAGAAAAGCACCATTTCAGAAGCAAACAATATTTCTTCCCATTTTGTTTACTGTTGAAACATGAAAACCATTTGACTTCCCTAAAGCCCATTGAAAATTAAAGTTTTGTATGGTAGGCCCTTTTTAAATAAAAAAAGACTGAATTATCCTCTTCATAGAGTTATATTTCACTTTAAGAAAATAGAAAACCAACTTCTTTTCCTGACACACTAAAAATGTGTAAAGGCATATGTTTAAATTTCTGGCCCTTTTATATTTGGCAGCCTTATAGTCTCCCCTTGTTTTATAATATTATCTAAATTAACATTAATTACTTGGCATCTTGATATCCCTGGCACCACCACAGACAATTAGCTTAAAGCAAGCTTTGCTGAGTAGAATCATTGAATCATAGAATCACACAATATACTGAGTTGAAAGGGACCTACAAGGCTCATTGTGTCCAAATCCTGGCCCTGCACAGGACCATCCCCAAGAGTCACATCATGTACCTGAGATTATCACCCAAACACTTCTTGAACTCTGTCAGGCTTGGTGCTCTGACCACTTCCTTGGGGAGCCTGTTCCAGTGCCCAACCACCCTCTGGGTAAAGAAACCCTAATATCCAACCTAAACCTCCACTGACAGAAGTTCAGGCCATTCCCTCTGGTCCTGTCACTGGTCACCACAGAGAACAGATCAGTGCCTGCCCCTCCTCTTCCCCTCAGAAGGAAACTGTAGATTGCAATGAGGTCTCCCCTCAGTCTCCTCTTCTCCAGGCTGAACACATCAAGTGCCCTCAGCCGCTCCTCACACAGCTTCCCCTTAAGGCCCTTCACCATCCTAATTGCCCTCCTTTGTAAATTCTAATAGCCTAATATCTTTCTTATATTGCAGAGGCCAAAACTGCGCACAATGTTCCAGGTGAGTAAAGCATAGCCATAGTTTACTTCCATTTTCTAAAGATATTTCCATGGCATAAGACATTCAGTGAGAATAAAACTGGACATAAATAAGGTGTTTCATCATCAGTGTGACCTGTGTACGTCCACATTCTTCTGATAGGCTCCTCAGAAGAATTACATTCGTGTGTTGGACAGCAAAAATGCACACGCACTCTTGGTAACCATCAATACAATTAGAATTCCTTCCCAAGACTCCCTGCCCCTTGGCTGGCATTGCATAATGGCCCACATCCATTACAGAATAAACCTGAATTCAGAAGCATTTGAGTCCAAGCACAAGTCATCTGGCCAAATATTGTCAAATCCTATCTTACTGTGGAATGACTTAACTATGCCTATGTCGTATTCTTTCCTTGTCTCCTCAAGTCCCACCCATTTACTCTGGAATTTCTTCAGTGAAATGTGCTTTGCATCCCTCATGACCAAGGTAATTACCTCAAGGCACCCATAAAGGGTTTAACTCAGCATTTCAATATATCAGATCAGGTTGCTGTAACATTATCCTTGTGGATCTTTACACAGCACTGGCCTGTGCTCTACACCTCCAGAAATCACATAGCTTTGCTCTACTGATCTCCCTTTGCTAATTATTTTCTATTGTGTATAACTTAAAAAATAAAAAAGAAAAAAAAAAAGGCACAGAATTACAGAACGTTTTGTGTTGGAAGGGATCTTAAAAGTCACCCAGTTCCATTCCCCTGCCACATGCAGGGACAGGTTCCACTAGACCAGGTTGCTCAAAGTTCCATCCAACCTGGCCTTGAACACTTCCAGGGATGGGGCAGCCACAGCTTCTCTGGGCAACCTGTGCCTCACCACCCTCACAGGAAAGAATGTCTTCTTAATAGCTAATCTAAAGCTACTCTCAGTTTGAAGCCATTCCCCCTTGTTCTGTCACTGTATGCCCTTATAAAAAGTCTCTCTTTAGCTCTCTTGTAGGCCCCTTTAAATACCAGTAATGTAGTTAGTTCAACTACATGGAAGGCTGTTAGGAAGCAGAAGCAATTTTTTTAAAAAAATATTTCACTAAAATAGAGCCTTTTTTGGGGGACACACACACACAAAAAAAACCCCACCAAACCAAATCAAACCAAACCAAACCAAACCAAACCAAACCAAACCAAACCAAACCAAACCAAACCAAAACAAACCAAAACAAACCAAACCAACAAAAAACCCAAAACAAAACAAAATAAAAAAACCCACCAGTAGGGCAAAAGAAAAGAATGGTTTATACAGGCTTAAGTTTTACTTTTTTTCCTGCTACATGCCCTTTATTAGTATTTACTTTGCACAGACATTCATAATCAATAGTAACCATCAATCTAGAGCTGAATGAAGAAAAAAAGAAAGGTACGCTCAGGACAGACTGAATCCACAATATCTCCCACTAGGTCTTTAATACAAACAAGGTATGGCAGGAGGAGAGTAGGAACAAAAGCAAGGAGGACTGGAATCCAAGTACTAGAAAGCAAAAGGAATAAGAATCACAAGGGTCAGAAGAGAAATCATAAATAAGACAGAATGATGGTGCTTCAGTTAGAAGGAAGTGTTCAGAGGCATGATTAATGAAAGGAGTGAGGGAGAGACAAAAAAGGCACAAATAAATACAGTAAGGATTGTTTTGATACATTGAGAGAAGAGATTCACACAGAATTAAAATTTTATAATGAATGTCTGAAGGCAAATGTTTACAGCTAGGAATTTTTGCCTGAACAGAAATGTTTTCTGATTTACCGTTTGTAATTTTCAAAATTTCTAACAAATAGTAGGAATTCAGTTTCTCAGAATGTCTGCTCCTGGGTGGCATGACCTCTGTCTATCTAATACACTTTAGGGGTCAGATGTAGCCCGAGGAAGTCTGTCCCACCAAAGGTACCTCCAGCCCACGCAAAGAAAGATGTGTTGACTACCAAACCTTTTCAGCTTGAGATATGTAAGCACCCACTAGAGGGGAAGCAGACTGAGCCTTCTGCTCCAGCAGTGTTTCTACAAGACTCGGTAAGTCTCACAGTGTCCTATGATGAACATTTTGCTATTCTAGGTTGAACTGTTGTGGAGACATAAATGGAACAAACTCCAGGTTTTATGTTATTTAATTCATGATGCTTGTATTTCACAATCATGTCTTGATTCATTAAATCAGGAAGTATTCTGCTGGAAAAACCCTGAGGATATAGAAACTGAAATAGTCTTTGCTGCTCTGAATGAATAACTCTTCTTCCCGGTTTTCTTAAAACTGAAATTCTGTTATTTCCCACATTACTCAGAGCAAGCCACATCCTCTCACCAACATGTGAGGATGTAATGCCACAAGACATGTTCTATTCCTAAAAACCTGATGAAACTTCTTGGGGTAATTCAATCCCTGCTCCACATGTAAGCTTGACCACCTCAAATACATTCAGACATTATGATAATGCAACCATAAAAACAGATAAATGCCTGTATCCTGCCTGACAGTAAATTAGGTATTTGCCAGCAACAAATAGGTTTACTAGACATGTTTGATTACTATTTCTTCATATAAATGAAATAGAGCACCTAAACATTTGAAAGACAAATCCTAATAGATAATCCAATCTTTAAGAATATAAACTAATATTATCCACATTAATCTCAACAACTGTCAGACAAATTAGCAGTCCGGTGATTCAGTGCCACTGCCTGCATCTGGCCATGATGAAAAAATGTCATAACCTATGCAAACTGTGTTATGAAACAGCCAGGAATATAACCTCTTCCAACTATTAAAACAATACCAAGAAATCATTACATGTAACATTTTCCATGTGTCAGAATGAACAAATTCATAAAGTCCTGAGTTCATACCACACCTGTCGAATGAGATCTCTGTGACTGTTGAGGTTTAATATCACTAGCATGAGCCAAGATTGCAAATATGTTGTGAGAAAGAGTTAAGGAGTGGGGATGAAGACCCAGGTATTATTTATATGTTGCCTTCTCAAAATCTTGAAGAAAGACGGCAAAATGAGGAGAAAAGAAAAAACAATACCTCTGGTTGTCCAGAGAAGTTGCAGTTGCCCCAATGCTGGAAGTGTTTAAGGCCAGTTTGGATGGAGCTCTGAGCATTCACATCAGGGTGGTTGAAACTAGATATTCATTAAGGTTCGTTCCAACCCAAACCATTCTGTGATTCTATCATTTAAGTTTTGCACTCATTTTAAGAGTGACCCTGTTGCTCACTCTTTCTTCCCAAACTAGATGACATTCTAGCATGGATAAGTAAGCTAACTTTCACTTTCTTTCTTGCTAAATGCACACCTATACAAACACTTCTCTGTAGAAATGGTTTTTCTCTCTTTTCCACATATATTGTAAGTCATAGTCCATATGACAGCACAGAAAAAGTGCTATTTTAAAAAAGAAAGTTTAATACCTCCAGAAAATAAATGTTAGTGATGTACCTCCAATAACTCCATGTTAAAATGTTTTCTAACCTCATATGTGTGACTTATGGCTTCAAATCTACTTTGTTTCTTTGGTCTGGTGGCATGGGAGCATCAGGGCCTTGCTTTGGTCATGAGAAGAGCACAAAGGTGACAGGGTTGACGTGATGAGCTCTGCCAAGGCATGAGCCACTTGACAGTGCAGACAAGAGCAGGGTGTGATAAGCCTTGGCACAGGCTGTACATCAGTGGTGGTCAAGACAGCAGTCCCTGGGGATAATGGACAGGTGAGCTGTGGTACCACCATGGGCTGATCAGACTGGAAGGCAATGCCAACATCTGGCTGGTGGTGCTAGAGACCAAAGGGTGGTACATGGGCCAGGCACTGCAACTGCAGAGCTGAGCTGTTGCCCTATCCCAACCCCCAGAGTGGCAGGAGCAAGCACTGTGCTCCTGCTGGCCCCACGGTGCTGTACATGACACAAACCCACACGTGAAGGAGTAGAAGACTTGGTGACCCTCCCAGCCACTCTTTAGTTCTACTGGTTCAAAAATTGTACCTGAAAGACTGCAATATAGAGATGATAATCCTTTTACTACCTAGGATAATAAGGTGTTATTATATAATAGAGATGATAATACTTTTACTGCCTCTTCTCAAGCATAATAGGGAAATAACTTGGAAATATTAACTACTACAAATTGTATTCACTGGGGATAGTTGTACAAATAATTGATGAAAAGCCTTAGTACACATTTAAAAGTACACATTAGTGCATGTTTAATTCCACAAGTCAAAATATATTTTTTTTTCATGAAGATATATTTTTAGGCCACCAACAAACTGTGAGAAAGCTTAGAAAACCCTGGTATAGCAGAATGTTTGTTGGGACTAATCCCCTTTTAAAATCTTTACTAACATTAGCAAAACAGAACATAAAATTGCCTGAGTGTATCAAAGAACTTTTTTCCACTGAAGGGAAACAAAAAAAAAACCAAAAAAAAACCCAAACAAACCAAGAAACCAAAGAACCAAAACAGAACAAAGAAAACCCAACAACAGAAAATCCCAAATAAAGTGAGGAGGTGATGTGAATTGCATAAGAAAGACTGTGAATGATAAAGGATTATGTGGCAACTGGGGGAAAAGCTGCCTCCTTAACTTCTCATTTCCAGAATATATTTATATCTTTCTTAAAACAAGCCAGAGGTATAGCAGTCCTCCCCAGCCTGTGAGTTTTGGGAAGTTTTTTTTCAAAGATAAGGGGAAGGTGGTTGGGTAAGCTGGATGCCTTTGAAATATACTTCCACTATAGCTGTTTTTCCACTCCATTGTTTGCTAGCTGGGAAGTCATAAAAAAGGCAAACATAGCTTTGACTTGTCAATCTATGTACCATGCTGAAGGATAAAGTGTTTAATACAGCTTTTAAGGGAGTAGACAATATTTGTGGGCATATTTTACAGTGCAAAGGCTGGTAGTGAGGATGAATAGCATTGGTTTTATTTCAAACACCAAACGTGTAACTCAGGAAAGGTAACCGTGCGTTGAGCCAAGTCCCACCGGGTTTTAAGTGGCCCATCTCACCTGGATAGATGCAGCGAGGCAGAGTTTTTCCACGGTCCGTGGGTGCCACCTGGTGCCTATCTCCCTGCTGCTGAAGTCGCCGTGTTGAATCCCTTCATTCCAGCGCCCTCTCTGAACGCTTTTCAGAACTGGAACTTCAGTAAATTTAACAACACAGAGTATTAACTGGAAAGTACTCTGCTAATCAGTGCCAGAGAAGAAAAATTACTCCAGGGTTCAATGTATTAGAATTACCATGTCATAAGAACAATGATCAAGATACTTCACATTTAGGGAATCTTTAGCTGCATGGGCAGTTTACCTCACTACCTGCATGGGCAGTTTACCTCACTACCTGCTGTCACAGAAACATAAGTAGAACAGCAGCTTCCACAGCTCAGAGGTCAAACAGGTCTTCATGCAAGGAGAGACTCATCATGAAATTACAAAAGTGCTCTCAGAATAAGACAACAGAAATTCAAATGAGCCTGAAAGAATTGCAGGGTTCCTGACTCCTGAGATCCAAACCATATTTTCTATAAGTTTACCTGGAAAAATCTCCACCATCTATGCCAGTATTGTCTTGCAGAGGCAGAAAAAAATCTGTTACTACTACTTCTGTTTAATGTCTGGTTTAGATTATCATCAGATTTACCGAGCTACACCAAATTTTGACTAATGTACTTAACACAGTCTATGATTGTGGATACTGGCACTGTCACAGTGTTTCTGTCCACCCTATGAGGGTACCTTCCCTCTTGGGAAGGAGAGCAGCGCTGGATGTTCATCTTTCAGATGCACCCACAATCCCAAGCCAGGGACTCTAGGCACAATTTAGCAAGGAGACAAAGTACCTTCAGCCTCTACACTGCTCCCTCTTGCATCCCTCCTGCTGGCTCTGCTCTGATGTCAGCAGCAGCCCACACTTGTGCTGCGTGCAGAGGGGAGCAGGGAACGAGCAAGGGCAAGGCAGGGGTGGGAGATGGGGGCTAAAGAAGCTGAGGACTGTGTGAATATGCAAGAAATAGTCAAATACATGATCTGTTTCCAGGAAGCATAACAGACAGGAAATACAGACTTCACTCCCTTGTGCCAAACCTTGGAGAAATTGAGAGTCGCATGCTGTTCAGGTCCCTATTCAAATCATGGCCTTTGAGGAAGGTCAAATCAGACCTGGATTTATCAGCTCTGTAAGTCTTTAGAGCAAAGTCATTTGTCATTAGCAGGTGTGGCATAACTAGTATAATGCAAATTAAACAAATGCTGGGAGCTCAACAGCATGATAAGTACTAACAAGTAATATTGTGTTACAGTAGCCTAAGATTTAGCTTTAGACAGGCATCTCAATTTCAGACTTTTAGGAATATTCAGTGCTGCTTTCCTTTTTCTGTTACATTGTTAACAGCACTCTGACCTATTTCACCTAGTAATATGGACAAAGTACATTAATAAATGGACAAAGTAGCAGAAAAGAAATTGAAAAAATAACTTTTCATCTGTCTGCACAGAAATTAATTTTTGTTTTGAGAGTCTATTAACATATCTACCTACAGACTTGTTTCAAAAAGTAAAAAGGATTCCATTCTGGTTTACAGTTCCCTTTTTTGGTCATTTCTCTAAGGACAAATATAATACCCTCTCACTTTTCTATTATTCAGCCTGACCTCTAATACCTTTCCAAAGGCTCCTCCTGTAAAAGACACTATTGCATGAAGTCCAGCAGGAAAAGCATTTGCTATTTATTAAATATTTAGCAAAGAATTTGAAAGAAATATTTTTGTAGGGCACCCTGTATGATGTCAGAATTCTGAAATCAAGAGCAGGACCTATGGAAAAGAAATCAAAATTAAACAAAGTTGCTTTCCTCTTTCCCCAGGAGCACTTAAAACAGGAGCGTTACTCTGGAGTTTTATTTCAGAATGCTATAGCATAAGCTTTTCATTTTCTTTATCATGAGAGAGAAGGTAAGAAAGTGTTGGAACTATATGAAGAGGAGAATAAAAATCCTCATAAAATGGAATGAGGCAAAAAAAAGTGAGAAGTGAAGGAAGATCCCATTAAAGCAGTGAGGAGAGGATAAACAGTGGCAATGACTCAAGTTTCCTTTAAACAAAACAAAAAAAAAAGAGTGAGAGAAATAGAACAGCTGAGAGTAGATACAGTGAGAAGGCTGTTAAAAAAACTGTCACACCAAGCAAGGAACACTGTTCAGATCCCAGAGACCCTCCTTGTACATCACAGATGCTCATTGGTAAATCTAGGTTTAAAAACTGTGCAGCGTAGAGACGAGAGGGATACATTTTCATACAGCATGATTTAATGTAATTTGAGTTGACCTATTTCCTTCAGTTTCCCTTTTAAGGAAAGCTTGGATTCTGCAGAAAGCAAGAGGACTCAATGCCACATTCTGCCAGGAACCTGCTTTGTTTCTCTGATCATATATCTATTTTTCTTTGCCTCTGCTTACCTTTTCATTCATTTTCTTGGCTTTGGTCTGGGCCTCAAAGAGCTGGAAGAGTAATCAATGTCTTCAATACCAAACCAAGAAATGCAGAGAGGAGGGGAAAGGGGAAATTACTCTGGATTATGTGCAAATTTCTTAGATTATTTATTTTATTACGTTTTTTTCCTAACCAATAAAAAGAGCCAGGAAGAAAAATCATCTCATACGAAAAATTTGACTCAGCATAAGACATTTTGTTCAAGTTTTGTAAGAAAAACATAGGAAATGAGCAGCAGCCCTGCAGCTGACATTTTCCCCCACACCCACATACTGCAGCAGTCACAGAGCAGTACCAAGTCCAGGCCCCTCTTCTGCCTGAGGGCACCAGTGATATCTCACACATGCACATACCCCACCACGCTACAGAGCTCTTCTTCTCTGCTTTTCACCAGTAAAGAATCACATCATACACCTGGGCTTGCTCCAGTTACAGGACTTTGGGAATGAATACCTAGCCCCACCAGTTTCCATTCAGCATGGGAAAAGTTTATACCACCAGTCACTGCCCTGAATCTGAGGAGAGTAGAGTTACAGCTGGGTCTCCCACCTTGCAGCTGGGCATCTTACCCCATTAGCACAGGCTGGAGGGTTTTCCAAGGAGGCTCTGTGGCTGCCTCCACCATTGAAGAATCCCTTAAATATCATTTGGCCTGAAGGAAGGTGACTCCCCAACTTAATGGCAAGGACATCCAGCTTTCAGCCTCTGCTTTGGTATGTTTGGAAAATGGAAAGACATCACTCATTACAGTCACGCTACACAGCCTGGTAATTAGGGTGCTTCCTAAGACAGTGTGGGAGAAGACGGAATTCATCCTGATTTCACACAGTTCAGGTAAAGCACTTTCAAACAGCAAAGATATAGTAGCATTTATACATACCAGGTACTGAACTTCCTTAGTGCCCCCTCTGTGCTAAAGAATAAATATGGAAGTACAGGACAAGCATTTAGCTCAAGCACTGGGAGGGTTAATTTAAGAATTATCATTAAAATCCACATCCCTGATGCAACCTTTACTTAACATCAACAAAACTAACCAGCCAAAACAAAACAAAATGAAAATTCTCTGCACAAAAATCAAAATCACAACACTGAACTTGACAATTTACACAAGACACGAGCAAAAGTATCCCACAACTCTGTTGCCCGACAGTCCCCATTTTTAACTGTTTGGAAACAAATGTGTATTCATAACCAAGAGCTTGCATGCCCTCAAGCTCCTTTCCACCTCTGTACTCTCCTTCCTCTGTGACTGTTTTGTTGTACTGAGAAGCTCCTACTCCACAGCAAAGTATCCAGTGGAAAAAATAACCATAAGTGAATAGGTAACAAGTGCAAAGGTACATTTACAGATCAATATTTCTAAATCACTAACATAACTTAGAATTAGCTTCCAATCCTGGCATAGCACCTCCTTAAAATGTGAGAAAAAGAAAACAAATTTTATGTCTTTTGTTCAAGATATTCGACAGCAGCCTTCACCAAAATACGTTTGACTGACTCAATCAGACAAGGTAAGTAAGTTAAAGGCCAGTTACCTGTAGTGATTTTCAGACATGTTCAGGAAGAAACCATGTTTTATTCACACACTTCATGCAAAGCGGATCTTTCTTTATACACTTGCTGCCTGAGCAAGTAATGATGGTGGCAATCCCTGTATCTAAGAAGACATGTTAATACATGGTGAGCTTAACTTCCTTAGTCTCCAATTATAAATAACTTGCGTGATTATCCTCTTTTGCACCATTTTTTGCAGGTCCCTCTGGAAATAAAAGGAGAGGCAAAGCTTTTTTTATGTTGGGTCCTTTTTTTTTCCCCAGTATTATTACTGCTCTAATATAGAAATCTCAGAAAAGCAAAGTCTGCACTCTATTCTTTGAGACTCAGCAGATGTCTTTAAAACACTTAGTCTATTAAAACTTATAAAGCATGATTAATGACCTGAGAGCTGCTGATCTGAGGTGAAAGACTCAGCAGAATTTGCCCAATAGCTTTTGCAGATTTATGCACTCTACATTACAAACCAGAAAAATCAGTGTAATTATTTCACTAAAGCTCAGATGTGATGCTCAAAAAACCTCTCCAAAATACTAAAAAGCAACTCAACTAGCAAAGGTGAAGTGCGCTGCAGCTCTAGAGTCAAAGGTTCTGTTTGTTTCTTTAATTTTTTCCATAGAAGTGCACCGAGAAATTTGCTTATTTGTTTATTTTCATAAAGTTGCATTACAATTTTACCCAATTTAAAGAACTTCTTATTCAGATCAAAAAGAAATGAATTTTCTACAGACTTTTCACTCTAACCAAGGGCATGAATTAGTGACTTTCAGGATGGACATTACCCATTTTAAAAAGAGCACCCGGCAGTGCTAATTTGTATAATGAAAATATCACTTTGTTCAGCTTATAAATAAGGGTCAGACAAAAAAATACATCCATTTTGTATTTCTTTTTGGATCTGTAAGTAAAGAGGGGTGATTTAGAGATAAATACATGCTTCTTATGGTAAATATCAAGCTCAAAATAATACATATAGATGAAAATATGTAATGTTTTCCCCAGAGACCTTAAAATTTATGACAGTAACTTCTCAGATGCGAACAAGCTATGCACAATCTCAGCACTATTGATACTTGATACTGCATTTGAACTTACAGTTGGTCTTTAGCTCTCCAGCTGAGAGCACATGAGGAGCTGTGCATGACTGAGGAGAGAAATTTGTTGTCTTAAAGTCATTGCGATCCAGAAGATCAATATCTAGAAAAAGAAATACATGTAAAGGAGATGAAATAGGCTATCTGAGGCTGATGGCACAGTCTACAACACTGATCTCTGCTGCATTTTGTAGCCCAAATCTCCAGCCCTCAAGTGGTAAAAAAGCCAGTCAGCTGAATGCAAAAAAATATTATGATAAAAGATAAAAATACAGTAAAAAAAAGTAACCCAGAGACTTTTAAGCCAAAATCATTCAGACTCATTTCACCTCAAGGCTACATCATTGTTATTTGTCTTTTGATGGACTCTATAGACTTACTAGCTAGACTAAGTGGGACAGCATGAAAAGTATCCAATCCCTTATTAATATGAGCTGAATGCAGTAACCACTGGGAACTGGTGTTTGGTTCATTGATGAGTTTTTCTCATCATTCTATCTTTGAAAACCTTGTTGCTTTTTTTGTTATTTATTTTTGCTTACCTGATGAGTGATAAAAGTACTCAGAACTTTCAATTAGAGCATTATCTTTTGTTCTCCAGTTCACAAAAAAGTATATATGCAATAAGGGCTAACTCAGGTACAGGACAGAAAAAAAACTTAAAAAAAATAGAAAGTGAGAGAGGCCTCTTAAACCATCTTAAACCTTATAATAATCTAATGATAATACCAATATCATAGGTTCATAAAAACATAGAACAATTTGGCTTTGAAGGGACATTTAAAGATCACCTAATTTACATCCATGGGCAGGGACATCTTCCAATAAACCAGGGTGCTCCAAACCCAATCCAACCTGACCTTAATTGCTTCCAGAAATGGAACATCCGCAATTACTTTGGACTACTTGTTTCAGAGTCTCACTAGCCTCATTAAAAAAAAAATTGCTTTGAATCTACCCTCTTTCAGTTAAAAAATGTTGCCTCTTGTCCAGTCACTACAGGTGACTACCAGCACTGGTAAAAAGTCTTTGTCTTATGAGACCGTTTTACATAATGAAAGGCCTCAATAAGAACTTCTGGGAGCCTTTTTTTTCTCAAGACTGAACAAACTTGAGCTCTCTCAGTCGTTCTGCATAGAAGAGGTGTTCCAGCACTCTGATCTTTTTCACATTCACCCTCTGGACCTGCTCTCACAGACTCATGTCTTTCTTTTGCTGGGGATGCCAGAGCTGAATACAGTTACTCCAGGTACCCATAACACTCCAGGGGTCCAATTTTTCATCCACCAATTTCCCCAAATCCTCCTCTGCAGGACTACTTTTAATCCATTTATCCTTCAGTCTATATTGATGACCCTATTGCACTTCATGAGGTTCACACAGATTGTCATGGTCCCTCTGGATGGCATCCCTTCCCTTTGGTGCATCAACTGCACCACTCAGCTTGGTGTCATCCTCAAACTTGCTGAGGTTTCACTTGATGCCACTGTCTATATCACTGATGAAGATATTAAATAATACTGATTCCAACGTGGGCAGACAGCATTTTTTACTGATTTTCACTTGGACATTGAGCTGTTGATTGTAACTTCTTGAACTCAGTCATCCAGACAATTCCTTATCTAACAGTCCATCCTTCAAACCCATATCTTTCCAATTTAGCATCAAGGAAGTTGTGGGTGACCTTACAGAAGTCCAGGTAGATGACAATGTGTATATTACTCAGGGGGCTATAGTGGTACTGCTTTCCAAATTGAACCATGGAGTTCCAACCAATTTTATTTACAAAACAAGTTTTCCCAGGTACAGATTAAGTAAATTTCAAATAAGAATGGGGATAAAACAAAGAGAAAGGCTTTGTACTTCTCTTTTGTGGGAATCTACTCCCCAGAACCGTTTGAGTGCACTTCCAGTTGTCTCACTACAGGGTCTTCTGCCAGAGGCCACAGCTCCTGTGCTGACACCTTCAAGCCTAACAGGAGAGTCAGGCATGCAACAAGCTCTGAGGGGAGATTTATTGATCCTGACCCTTATGAAGTCTTTCATGAGGTCATGAAGTATAGGAATGCTTTCGAGTCAGCAAAACAGGGAAATAATTGAAATGGCGTAAGAAACAACCATGGGGTTTACCTCAGGATAAAGGGGAAAAGGAGACAATTACAAAACTTTCTTTGGGTTACCTAAACCTGTCCTGAACTGTATTTAAACTGTCTCCAGTACACCTGGTATAGGACTGGTGCCATATGTCTAAATATGTAACAGCCAGTTACTTTTACATAAAGACATAACTTTTCATTGCCATTCAATACCCAAGATTCAAGTTCATACATATTCTTTGACAAATCCAACCAGAAATGTGAACTCTATTCAGCTGTCAGAAAAATACAAGTATTTATGGACGTATCTCATCAACTTTACTCCCTCAAGTCCTCTTCTTTTAATGGGATTTGTGATTGAGTAAACATCCAGGTTATAAGTGGATGGGCAATATTGTCTGTACAAGTCAACTTGAAAGGAGTTGGGAAATAGAAAGTACTCAGTACCTTTGAGTAGTTCTCATAGCCTTTTGTATTGCAGCAATTATGCAGCCAATCTAATAATCACCCAGCCCCAGCCACGGGGCACATAGCTTGTTCTTCTTCCATAAAATACCCCTCTTTGCTGCTTTGAACAATGGCAGCAGATTGCTTGACAAACAGCACAAGGTAAGCCTGTGGTTTTGATTCCTGGTGCCAGAAAGTTTGGCAGTACCAGATGCTGAAGGGGAAACAGACTTCAAGGTTTAGAAGCTAATGGTCATTTGCAGTGATGGTTCTCTTCTACCCTGCTGAACAAGGAACCCTCTGTTAGCAGATACTTAAGAGAAATCATGGAAAGGCTGTCACATGAACATTACTCTCATGACAGAAACAATTCATGATGTTTCCTATCCCCTCCCCTCCAGCATCTACTCATTTCTGCCCCCCGAACTTTATCTGCCCCTCCTAACATATGAGGTCACACTGTCACACCGATTGCTGAAACAACTCAAATCTGAGGGGAAGGAAAAAACCCATATACACCTAATTCAGGATAAAAAAAAATAACTGGGAAACAGGGAATGGGTTTCTTTCTTTTTTTCAGTTCTGATTATTTCAGTGAATTTGCTTGCTCTGCAGCCCCATAAACAAATTCGTGTGTGGTAAGCTGGGCTGCAGGATCTGACACAGACAGCCAGGCAGCTGGCAAAAGCTCCCCATAATCACACCCTATGTTTATTTCAGGGGAATAGGCACATTTTTAGGAGTACTTGGGCCCAGTGATTTGGTGGCTTTGGGTTTACCTTCAGGACTCTCAAAAAGACATAGGAAGCTGCTAAAGGGACACTTTTGATACTTAGGATAACATTGGCAGAATATATTTGGCTTTTCGAACTAACAATGTCAAAATCATGATCAGGAATTAAGATGACAGTCTTGCATGTGGAAGTTATGATGTTCTGAGATATAAACCATTCATATATGTGTGAAAAATATGTCACATATGCAAAATAAAATAACCCTTGGAGGATATTTTACAGATATTTACTACAGAGTCACAAAAAGAAAAATAATATTTTGTCAGAAATGTCAAAGTTTTCAAGCTTCCAGGTAGATGAAACATCTTGTTTACTTTTTTCATGGGTGTCTTGCATGTCTGATTTTAACTACTTAACTTTTATTTCTTCATTAAATTTCTCTAATCATAACATCTAAATCAGATCCAGACTTGCATGGATGTACCAGGATAAAAACAGCCAAGCCAAGTTGCTCCCATGGCCAAGATAACAGCCTGGTAAGTATCGAGATGTGAGGCCTTATGTTTAGGTCATACCACATTGGGTCTGTGAACTCTTTAAACTTCTATAATCTGGGTACATTGCAAAACAGCCTCTTTCTTTGACTCCTGAGGCACAGACTCTTGAGGGTATTTTTCAGAAATGGGATAACAGATCACTCTGCCAGCAAAATCCTGCTCAGCCACCCGAAAAGCCTGCCTCTTTTTGCCAAGTTCCAGCCTTTTGGACACTCACCAACAGCTCAGGACATGCATAAGCACATACGATGAGTGTTACAGGAGGTTTTCTTAACCCAGGCACTCTTTAAGCTAAATAGCATTAGCAAAGGAGATGTAGGTAAAACATGCCTACACGCTTTCCTGCACGCTTCCCTTGCTCTACTTCTTTTGTCACTGCAGGATGTGCTTGAGATCAGCTGTCCTCAAGTCTGCCTTTGGCTGAGAGCCTCTTCCCTGCTGTTGTTTTCTTCCTCTCATTCTAACGGGACTCCCTCAGCAAGGAAACCATGTCCCCATGATTCTGTTTTGGGAGAGTTCCCATTCTCTTCTCTCTCCTCTGTGCAGAGGAGCCTGGTGAAACTAAATTTCCCTCCTAAGGCACCCCATTAGCATCCTGCTCTGTGAGCACCTATGGCACAGTTCAGGCAGAGTGGGCACCACATATGTCACCTGCTACACAAAAATTACAATGCAAATTACAACCGCAGTAACTAGAAGTCCAGGGTGTACACAGGCTGCCAGGGATTTCACCAGCCTAAGTGTACACGTGTCTAAAGGTATCATAGCAGGGCTCTGCAGGGTAATTCCGGGGAATATGTATCACTGAGGTAAGAAAAAAACACGGCAAACACATATCATCCTCATCCCCAGAAAACCCAGCAACCTACTTTCAGCATGCCAGTTAGACTTCAACTCACCCACAAAATAATTGTCTCTTGTATCTAATCTTATGTTACACTTGGTGGCACGTTTACTTCATAGGCTGTATCAGCTGTCCTGCATAACAGAGCAGGAAAATTTGTCTCTAGTAAATATGGTGGGAATTTAACATTATGATTGTAAAAAATAATATTACAGAGTAGAAGATATGGGTAGGGAATTATGGTACAGAATTGATGTTTTCTATTCAATAACATTAAGAAGACTCAGATACAGGTATCTGTGCTCTCTGGAACAGCTCAAAGAGGGAGAAGAAAGAGGCACTGACTTCACAGCTTTGAGAGGGGGAAGGCAAGGATTAACACAGTCCTTTGTCATCCTAGATACCTACTTAAACTAAGATACAGACCTACAACTGGGTCTTTCCCATTCTTACCCTTTCTTCCTTCATGAAAATCTCCACAGATGCAAAAAGCTCTATCCAGCTCTTATAAAGACTTTTGTGTAATCAAATGCCACACATTTCATGTTCTAAAATTTCTTAATAGTTTATGAAATTCAATTTTTGTTCATTATCTCCAAGGTTATTCCTTCAATATTCCTTCAATTTCCTCCTGAAAAGAGTTGTAGCAAGATGGGAGTCAAACTCTTCTCCCACACATCTAGTGACAGAATAAGAGGACACAGCCTCAAGCTGCACCACGGGAGGTTCAGGTTGGATATCAGGAAAATTTTTTCACTGAAAGGGTGGTCAGGCACTGGAATAGGTTGCCCAGGGAGGTGGTGGATTCACCATCCCTGGAGATGTTCAAGAAATGACTGGACATGGCACTCAGTGCTATAGCTTAGTTGACATGGTGGTGTTCAATCAAAGGTAGGACTCAATGATCTTGGAGGTCTTTTCCAATCTAAATGACTCTGTGATTCTGTGTGCCCAAGCTCTCTCCACCAGTATCACTTCCCTTGATATCTACTTACCTCGGGCAATTATGGCCAAGATGTGCTCAGCATAGACCTGTGTATCCCTGAGTACCATTCCAATATTCCTAGTCTTATGTGCTCAATCCCTGCCCCACGTGGAGCAACTTAAAGAGTAACTGTACATACAACTGAGGAGCTATTGCCTGCTTTAGAGCACACTTAGTACCTCTGCTGCACTGGCTGAAGCAAGAAAAAAAAAGACAAGGGAGCTTTTAAGTAGTTTGTGGATCCCTCCAGGCTGACAGGATCATTCCTTGGCTGCTCAAGGTGGTGTCAGGGCAGCTTTGTGGCACGGGAATGATATAAAATGTTCTAATGCTCCAGAGGACCTGGCCCAATGCATTCAGCAGAAAAGTAGGTCAGAAAGGAAATCTCGCTACTACAAACATGACAGTGGCAGCAGTCCATTGTACCATGCACAGGGCTTATGTAAGGCAGTGGCTGGGGCTGCTTCGCTCTGAGTTTCACAACCAGCAGAAGCCTGGTGCTAAAAATGCCTCGCTGCTTCACACAAAAGCAGGAACCACCTTGTGCATAAATGTAGAAGGGCAAACATATCACCAGTATCATAGTTCTGTGTTTGTGTTAATCTATATATTTGAGTGTGATTAAAGGACATACAACCAACCTTTTCTGTCCTTCATTCACAAAGGGTACTCTAAAACAGAGGCAGTATCTTTGAAAGCATGATCAAAAATTTGGTCAGTAGTTATTCTTGTGGCTTCCTACTCTTTGGCTCTATTCCCAGTTATTCCAGTGTTTCTACATGCCATCCCATGAGACTAAAGAGACCTTAAAAGGGTGTAATCAGCTCCCTGACCCCTCTGAAAAAGATATAACTAATGGAAAGGGATGTCTCAGCAGTCTTCCCCAGCTCTCACAGGAAGAGTATATCAACAGTGTAATCAGAGAAAGTTGTACCGTTCCCACATTTTTGGCCATCAAAGGCTGATGAGAAAGAGGGGCAGAAAGATACAGAAAGCATTAGGTATGTCACAGGAGGTCCCATTCTGGTGACAAAGTGTGTTGAGACTGAGCCAGATCCCATGACAAAGTATGTAAAAGTGGCTTAAAGCCACTTTAATTTACTCTCATCATCTTCATCTCTGCATCAGGGTGCTGGGATCTTCTTCATGCTTCAAGCTACTTCTGGACTTCCAGTGGTTAAATAAACAGATTGGATTTAGAAATATAGCCTTATTCAAGGAACCAAATAATAAAATGGACACTTGACTTGTCTACAATGTGAATATTCACTCCTCAGTAATTCTCCTGCTGGTCTTGCTGACTGTGCTCTTTTCTGATCCTTACTTTTGATATGCTCCAGTTTCTAGAGCCAACACCTGAGCTGATCCCCAAAGGCAGCAGCACATGTTTGGCAGTAGCAGTACCCAGATGCTAAAACATATTTTGAAGTATCAGGACCTTCAGCATATTGGTAAGTAACCAGTTTGCTGGAAATTATTCTCTTATATTTAACAGTCTGCCTGGAAAGGGCTGATCAAACAAAAAATGTCTCTTTCTCTAGTAAACATACCAGGTAAAATGACACGGGGAAATATATTCAACTTAAGAAACCCTCTGGTGGATCATGTGCACATTTATTTTGACATGAAGAAAGAAGAATATTTCATTCTGAATGCTTTGGATTGTACATAAACTTACCCTGGGCCAGGAAAAACAACAACAGCAGAAAAGGCAGCCTTGGCCCCCGGTCCCTGGAGCAGCCCATTCCCTGCCTTCAGAGTTTGCTTAGCAGAATGACACATTTTCTAACTCTCCTAGGCCTGACCTTTAACTTCTAACCCTCTGCTGACTGTAAATGCCTAGGCAGGCAGGCGGGAGCACTAACTATAAGACTTTAATATCCCTCATCTATCACAACAGACGATTAAAGCTGATGCCTATAAACACACAAACCATGGGGTTACTGGGTCTTTTCCACAACCATATGCTGGAGTTAATGAATTCCTTGCTATACTATTAAAAGACAACTGCATTCCTTTAAATCTTTTTTGGGCCATATTTCATTGCTTGAAAAGTCAAGACGATGGCCCCACAGAGCATTGAAGGAGCAGCAAAATTAGACTTTTGGAAATGTGGTGTCCTATAAGGGATTAAAATAAACATTTCAAACTCTTCATGCATGCATGCTTGAGATGCATATCAGAGACAGGAGTTTTAAGCAATGTGGAAAAAAGGTTTAGAGAAAACAGTGAATCAAATAACTGTGTTGATGCAAGTTAATTAAATGGTGTAATATTGGTGTCTGGCAAATGCTGACATCTCTTCAGACATTCAACTTCTGTAATTTTTTTTGATTTTTACTTCCAGGAACTAAACATAACCACACACTATATCAGATCCCTTGTTAGGTCCTCTCTGAAATGGAAAGGGGCTTTCATAGACACTTTCTCTTGGGTACAGTTTCCTTGAGTCAGATTCTTAATGCTGTTGTATATAATTTTCAGATGTTACAAAGTACTTAACAATTGGCATTATCATGAAACTTTGCCAAATATTTTTAACTTGGTTTTGTAAAAATATACGTTTAAATATAGTGTTTAACAGTTTGGACCCCATTACATTCAGTGTGCAAAAGCTCTAACAACAGACTTGGGGTAGCATTTTGCAGCTCTGATTAGTGCATATATCAGTCCAGTCATTATTTATCAAAATAATTTTATACCCATGAATCTAAGAAATATTTTTCATAGCAAATCTTTTCATACATCAAAACTCTAAGAATCAGTAATAAAATTACTGTCGAGAGATGATGTAATGTGAATTTTAGGAGCTTGCTACTAGTGCTCATGATATTCACCAAAGAGCATTGTAATCATGTTCACAGAACATGCCTCAAATGTCTCATTTGAAAAAAAAAAAAAGTCTCAATAAAGTAAGAACAAAAAGTTTTGTGCTAGCAGCACCATTGACAGGGCAGAGATGAGCAGCAAAAGCCAGGAAACAACTGATCTCTCTGGAGAGAGACTGAGAGAGGCATCCCCACCAAAATGTAAGGTCTCAGAAAATAAGTCATTTAATCAATCAAGTAGTTTTGGTATACTTTCACATAATTTCATCAGAGGACTGAAAAATCAGTCATCCCTTTTTAATGGAAAAGTTTGGAGGCGTTTGAGTTGGCCTGAGTCAGAAAAATCAATGAAGAGGCAGGGAAGCATAAAATACCCCCGTTAGCACTGGCACACAGACATCTACTCTCTGAGCTCTAAAATTCCTCTCACACTCATCAGCAAAAGAGTATCTGTGTAATTTTCTGTCTGAAAGTTACTTCTTTCGTGACAATTGCACTACAGCTCATGCAGTGTAGTCACTTCATCACACCCCCAAAGGTGGCTGTTTAGGATCTCCACAGTGGCAGCCCTCTCCTTACTGCTCCCTTTTCTTTCAAGGATCCAGAAAAAGAAATGAAAACTGTATCTCACCTCTGCTAAGGTACAGTTTATCTGCTGGCTATAGCATAAGGATGTGTGGGAGGTTTCCACTCACAAAAAGTCAGTCTGCTAATGGACCACCAGACTTTTTACAAAGTACCTGAAGGGAGCCTACAAGAAAAATGGAGAGAGACTGTTTGCAAGAGTCTCTACTGACAGAACATGAGGGAACGGCTTCAAACTGACAGAGAGTAGATTTAGATTAGATATTAGGAAAAAATTCTTTATTATGAGGGTGTGAGACACGCTGTTCTCTGGAACAGGTTGCCCAGAGAAGCTGTGGATGCCCCATCCCTGGAAGTGTTCAAGGCGAGATTGGATGGGGCTCTGAGCAACCTGGGCTAGTGGAAGGTGTCCCTGCCTTGGCAGGAGGGTTGGAAACAAATGATCTTTCAGGTTCCTTCCAACCCAGGCCATTCTGTGATGATTCTACGATGATGATTATAGGAAGTCAGGTAACAGCTCTCAAAGGGTTCTTTTCATACATTTCAGAACAGATCCCAGAGAACAGTTAATTACAGGCTCAGTTTCTGCTCCTCTCTCCCTCCATGACACTTCACTTGTGGCACACCACAAAACACATTTCTGCCTCCCATTCTATTCAGAATAAAACATTAAAAGCTTCAGATTTCATGAGACTGCAATACAGTTTTAGAGATTTTGAGGTCATGGGGTCCTTCATTTAGCAAGCCCTTCTTGTAAAATGCAGACCACAGAAACTCAGCAATTTTTAATACTGAGAGCATTGAACTAAATGTCTCTTTTATGAAGTTGTTTTATTTAAGTAAGTCAAGGTAGTACTCAACAGAAAAAAAAAAATAATTCATTTTCTTCTCAGCTAAAAAAGTCTCACAAGCTGGAAAGAAATTCCACTAAAGTTCACTTGACCTCAGAGGGATCAATCCAGATTTACATTGGTAGCTGAATAGAGTCTAGGAAGGAGCTCTCTGGGCAAGCTTTTATGTACCACAGTTGCCCTTTAATGGCTGTGACACTGGTCTTAGTTGGTAGCAGATACAAATGTATTTTGCCTATCTGAGCATGTAAAGGATGGCAAGCTGCACTACAGTACTCTGCACTGGCATGAGATTCACTCGGATTCACACCTAGTGACCACAGATCAGTTCATGCAAAGTGACTTCATTGTGGATTTTAGTGCCCTGTTAGTTTCTTGTTCTCTCTCTTTTTTTTTTTTTTTCCCATTAACATCATTACCCAGCATAGCAAAAAATTACCCTGGAATCTGCTCTTTTTTTTAGAGCAGGTCTGGGTTAAATACAAGTTTGTCTTCAAGATACAGTGAAAATACCTCTATGTTTTTATTTTTTCACTAGAAGGCTGTATTACAGAGAAAGAGCTACACAAATGTCTTACATAACAATGTCTTTCTTTAGCAAGTTCTAAGTATGGTTTAAATAAAGGTGCACTTTCTCTGTTAGGCATTTGAGGAAAGCTGCCAACGAAAAATCGAGGTGAGATTCTGATACTAGTTTTCCATTCCACAAGTAGTAGCTAGATCTTGCACAATCGCACAGCCAGGTAAAGCACACACAGAACAAACAGATGAAACACAGGCACAGTTTTATGGGAAATGTGACTTTCGTTTTTCTACAATATCTAAGAGCTTCTGCAGTCAGGATTTCCAGGAAGAGTTAATTCTTCTAGATCACTAAAATCTAGTAACATCTTTAATGGAGAGGGTTTTATAAATCAACTTAGTTGCTATGCTTTGGGTGGCAAGTGTATAGACAGCAGAGGCAGGACAAACTAAGGATTACTAAAATTTTTATTTATGTCAGCATCCTTCTATCTGTTTACCCCTTCTAAAAATTAGCTAGAATGCTACTAAATGTAGTTAGTAGCACAGAGTGACCTTTACATTATAGCACTGAGGGCACTGCAGTGATTCATTTTATCCTCCCTAGTGCCTTTGAAGTTGAGATAAAAGAGTTGTCTAAGGTCATATAAAAGGCTGTGGTTGATCTGGGAACAAAAGTCAGATTTTTGGTGTCTAGACCTCTGCTTTATCTCTGTAATAAACCTTGGTAGTAAGAGAAGACAAGGAAAAAGCTGTTTGGAGGACAGTTGGTTGCATTCAGAGAGAGAAAGCCAAGAGAACAGAGAAAGTAAATTCCTCATGTGAGATGCTTTTTAGGCCAGTAGGTGTGCATTTTATTGAGTTCGAATTATTCTCTGCTCTGGAAAACAAATAAACAAAATTATAAATAGCTTTAAATTTTAATATTTATTTTAAAAAATATGGTCAATACATTCTGTACATTGATGAACAGATTTTCCTCACAGTTGTTTGGTTTTCTACAGTGAAATGACCTATCACCTACTTTGAAAAGAATAGAAGGCATCAGACTGTAAAGCAGAAAAAATTGAAAAGTTTTCAACTAAATTTCTGTGAACAGATCAATTTTTCTCAGAAGTAAGGCTTACACTGCTTTTCTTTTTGAATATGACACAGACTCTTGGGCTATATTACTGTCAATTTCTCACTTTTTGCTCTTATATGTTTTCTGCAATTCCAATAACTGAAAAAAGCATAACACTTTCTTTTCATAGAAAGATTGTAAAAACTAATAAAAATGGGTAATAAACCCCCAAATTAATACATCTAGACATACAAATTATAGAAATACCTTATTATCCTTCGCATATGTTTGCATTTTCTTAATTTGGAAATACAACTTCAAAGTTTTTAAGTCTTTCCTAAATATGTTTATGCAAGCCCAGACCCGCCATCAGTGAAGGCAGAGTTGGTATGTGAACTATTACAAGAGCATGACCCCTACAAATTGATGGGCCCTGACAATATCCACCTGAGCATGTTAGGAGAGCTAGATGGTGATGTTGTGAGTCCACTGTCCATAAGTTTTGAGAAGTCGTGGAGCTCAGGAGACATCCAAGAAGACTGGAAGAAGGGTAATGTCACCCTCATCTACAAGAATGGGTTAAAGGATGATCCAGGAAATTATAGGCTAATCAGTCTAACTTCAGTCCCTGGGAAAGTTATAGAGCAAGTTCTCTTGAAGACTGTCACAAGTCAAATGAAGAACAGGATTGGGAAAATCATGCAAATTATGCTCAACAAACCTGATCACCTTCCATGACAAAGTAACCTGTTCAGTTCAGTGGCGGATTTTTCCAAGGGTTTTGATACAGTTTCCCCCTCCTTGAGAAACTGCTGCATTGTGATCTAGACAAGTGCTCCATGCAGAGTGGGGAACTGGCTGACTAAACTATCTTTTCAGGCTGGTAACCTGTCACAAGCTGGGTCCTCCAGGGATCAATATTGGGCCCAAGCCTGTTTAATTAATGTTCATAAGCGATCTGGATAATGGGATCAATTGTATCCTGATGAATTTTGCTAATGATACCAAACTGAGTGGAGAACTGAACACCTCAGAGGGAAGAACCACCCTCCAGGAAGACCTGCATAGGCTGGAAGGGTGGGCTAGATGAGAACCTTATGAAGTTCAACAAGTGAAAGTTCTTGCACTTGGAAAAATATAGTCCCGGAGAGCAGCACAGGCTGGGATCTACCTGGATAGGGAGCAGCTCTGTGGAAAGGGACCTGGGGGTCCTGATGGACAATTTCAATATGAGTGAACAGCAGCAAAGCGTGCAGCAGCAAAGAAAACAGTGTGCAGCAGCAAAGAAAACCATCAGTAGCAGAGATAAGCACTCTACTCAGCACTTGACAGGCCACACCTGGAATACAATGTTCAGTTTTGATCCCAACTATACAAAAAAATATGTGAACAGTCTGGAGAGGGTCCAGAGAAGGGCCACAGAGATGATCCAGAGACTGGGAAGACTGCCATGTGAGAAAAGGTTGAGAGAGCTGAGTTTGTTCAGCCTTGAGAAAAGAAGACTTAGGGAAGACCTTATCACCATGTTCCAGTATTTAAAGGTTGGTTACAAAGAAGGTGGAGACTCCCTTTTTAAAAGGAGTCACTTGGAAAAGATGAGGGATGATGTGCACCAGTTACTTTTGGGGAGATTCTGATTGGACACAAGAGGAAAATTTTGGACAATGAGAAAAATCAGCTGTTGGAATTATATCTCCAGGGAAATGGAGGGTTCTCCAACACTGGACAATTTTAAGATTCAGCAGGACAGAGGGCTGGGTCATCTTGTCTAGAATGTGCTTTTGCCAAGAAGGGTTGGACCAGATGATCCTTGAGGTCCCTTCCAACTTGATATTCTATGACTTATTTTCCCCTAGTTAGTGAGATTTTAATCCAAAAGTTAATCAGAAACAGTTGTTTGGCTTTAGTGCATTTTATATGACACCAAATGTTCTTTTACTTCTAGATATTACAAAATTAAATTTCTATGCAAATAGTTCTATATAATACATATAATTGTATAAGTGGGCATTCTCAAATTGATATAAAACATGCTAATGGCTCCTGGAGTTAAACAGAAGGAAAAAGAGAGTTTCAGAAAAATTTTCAGTGACTCCACTTACTGCTTCCTAAGAAAAGATTGTTCATTAAGTTGATATAAGCACGTAAATTATTCTCTCTTATCTGTAAAATTTGTTGAATTTATTTTGAAAATCAAAATCATGTGTATCATTGAACTAAAACCAAAATTAAACACAAAGCAGAATTAACTTAAAGAAGCAAAACTGAAAACTAAGGTTTTATTCTGTAATCCATATGAGCATTCCACAGTGGGGTTGAGAAAGAGGTAATTGTCTCACTATTGACCCAGTAATATCAGAATCTTATTTTTATGTTTTCTTTTTATTTACTGAAATATGTGATTATAGGCCACACTTCTGTAATCTTGTGTTTAGTCATGAACTTTATGTCTTTGAGTAAAATGGTGTTTAAGGTTTGAATTGACAAGTAATCCACCCTATTCCCTTTCTAAAAATCCCAGGCCAGGCAAACTGTATTTTGGATGTATTACGTGAATTTAATTAAATCTTGAAACAGAATCTAGGTTATTACTAAGCTCATCATATCAAATATAATCTATTAATACTAAATCAGCAGTAAAATCTGAGACAAGTACTTGTTGAATTGGAGTTATAACTTAATTCTGATTTGCATGGCTGTATAATCACCATTTACTCTGTGAAGCTATGAGTTGTACAAGTCTATTATGAAAAACTTTCAGACTTGAAAAGAAATGATTTACTGTGTTGTCTTTTTTTTCTTCAGAAAAAGCTGTGAAATAGCATTATACAGAAAACTCCCTGACCTAATTCAGAAATTTGCTTTTTCTCCAATCTCCAGCCAGAAAAATCCACATCAATCAGAAAGGATGAGCATAGCTCAGTTTAATTGTTTACAGCACTGAGTAATTGCTCGACTTCTTGACTGCTCTAAACAAATACTGTCACTTTGATTGTCCTCTCTCTTCATCCATCTTTTCATCACCAGAAACAATTGAGAGTAATCACTGAGCCAGACTTCTCTACTGTATATCTCTGCTTTGACCCTAGTTACCCAGATGAGATGTTATTTAGACACACCACACTACGTTTTACTACCTGGCATTTCTATGCTTCTCTTTTCTAAAGCTAATTAAACTAGGTTACAAACCTGTAGGTAAGCCCCTTGCACCATTTCAGTCCTGATGTGTCACTTCAGGTGCCATTTTCCATAGCAAGTGATTCAGGTCTTTTTCAGTAGTTGTGGTCCCTTTGACAGCAGCATGTTAAGAGCTGACATGAGTCCCTGCCATGGTTTAACCCCAGCCAGCGGCCAGGCCCCTCACTCCATCACCATCAGGGTTGGGGAGAGACTCGGAAGAGTAAAAACTGGAAAATGTGTGGGTTGAGATAAAGATAGTTTAATAGAGAAAGCAAAAGTCATACACACAAGCAAGGCAAAACAAAGAATTAAGTCACTGCTTCCTGTGGGCAGGCAGGTGTTCAGCCATCCCTGGAGAGCAGGGCCCCGTCACGTGTAACTGTTACTTGGCAAAACTCCATCACTCCAAACGTCCCCCCCCATTCCTTCCTTTTCCCTCCCCTTTACACACTGAGCATGATGTCACACGGTATGGAATATCCCTTTGGTCAGTTTGGGTGACCTGGCCTGGCTGTGTCTCCTCCCAGTCTCCCATGCACCCACAAATTCCTCACCAGTGTGGCAGTGTGAAAAGCAGAAAAGGCCCTGGCTCTGTGCAAGCTCTGCTCAGCAATAACAAAAACATCTCTATATTATCAACCCTGTGTTTAGCACAGATCCAAAACCTACTATCCACTGGGAAGAAAATTAACTGAAACACAAAAATGGCCAAAACAGCACAGTCTCAAATATTGAACGATAAGCAGTTCACCTCAATCACGTCAAAAGTAGAAACATAGAAAGAGGAAACTGCAATTAGTATGTTTTAATTCAAATATAAGAGCAGATTTTCTGAGAATTTTAGCTCAGATTCTCTTTCTTGAATATATCCATAGAAATGGATTTTAGTTCAGACATAAGAAGAATGAGATTTATGAGATTTTCACATTAACTTATTTACTGTAAACTTTTCATTGCTATCTATTCTTTAAGATCCTCTCAGTATACACTTTTTTTTAATCTATATGTCCTTTCAGAAAATTTAATCTGTCTTCTATGAGTGAGTTTTATTTCTTTAACTTTACAAAATGAAAATATTAATCATATTAATATTGGGAGTAAAGTTTATGAGCTAATATGTTGGCTTGTAAAGCTTTTTTTTAATCCAGATGTCATCTATGTACACCAGCATTTCTGCAGATGGAAAGAAAGGAAAAAATAAAAAAAGAGCATAGAAGAATACATAAGTAACAGCCTTAAATCTAGTCAAGGTGAGCACCTATTAGGTAGATCATTTGTCATACATAGATGGCTTTTTTTGTCCTTCCTGATGAAACCCCAAAATAATCTAGCACTTTACTTCAGTACTTCGAAACATCAACATTACTACTTCAGGGAAATGTATTTACAAATACAAAAATAGCAGTTTCAGTATAGCTTACAAAAATAAATCAGATCTTGGACTGAGATAACTGTAGTAAAAAGCCTCAATTGCAATAGTGTGGAGAAATGTCTCAGGGCCAATAGGTTATTGTACCTGTTAGCTTTACTTCCAATTTTTTATTGGTTCCAATTTTCAGCAGTTTAACAACATACTCCTATGGAACACTGCTATAAAATTTCCCTTCCAATCCAAAAAATATATGATTCTGTGATAGTACCCAATGCAAAGAAAAATTAATTTTAATGGAGAAAATCTTGCTACAATTATTCCCAATGTATCCTGGCGGAAATTAACTGGCCATAGCACAGTAGCTGTATCACAAAGAATAGAATTTGGATGGCTTTGGATTTATTTTACTGCAAATTCTCTACAACAGAACTATACCTTCTTATGTATTTTGGATTGTGTCATCATTTGTTCTCCATACGTAAGATAGTCATAGTAGAAGTTTAATTTGTATCGATGACTTTGGTCAATGGAATTAATCAGGTAATTAAATGTCTTGCAAGAAGGCTGCCATCATAGTTTAAATCAAATGGTAACTAAGTACCTTTCAGTTGCTTGCTTACCTCCTCTCCCCAATGGTGGGATGAGGAGGAGAGTTAAAAAAAGATAAAACAAGTGGGGCTAGTTAAGAACACTTTAATAATTGGAATTCAATAATAATAATAATAATATGAATAATAACAATAATAACAATAATGATGTAATGAAAAGGAAGACTACAAAAACATAAGGAGAAACCAAGCCCAAGACAGGCAATTGATGCCCAATACAGATGCTCACCACCTGCTGACTGATGCCCAGCCTGTCCCCCAGCAGCATCAGCCCCTCCCAGCCAACTCCACCAGTTTATATACTGGGCATGACGTTCCATGGTATGGAACATCCCTTTGGCCAGGTTGGGTTGGCTGTCTTCTCTGTGTGTCCTCCACTTTCTTGTGCACCTGCTCCCTGAACATGGGAAGCTGAGTAGTTCTTGACTTAGTTTAAACTTAGTTTAAACACCACTTACTAATACTAAACCATCGGTGTTTTATCAGCATTATTCTCATACTAAAGAACTGCTACATACCCAATATGTATCTGAAACTAATTAAAAAAGAGGTCAGAAAAGTGATTAAATATAAATTTCCTTGGAAGGAAGACTTCTGTTGAGACATAAAGGCCCTTTTTCGCATGGGAACATTTTTAAAATTTATTTGCTGTGGTTCTTATCTTTCTCTTAGCTTCAGTGAAGAGTGTTCTTTCAAGAGATAAAGGGAAGACAAAGCCTAGCCCCAGGATCTCACATTAGCCAGCTCACCCTCCTGAAGACATCCCAGCCTGGACGTCTCTATTGTTCTTTTACAGGGCTGGCAGCAGAAGCTGGCACAGTGCAAATCGACACCCTGGCAAAGGGAGCACATCCAGAATGTGACGCTCTCCAGTGACCCTCTGCTGGAGCATCCTTTATGGATGAGAGAGGATTACCTTGCCTGGAAGGCTGTTTGAAATGGACCTTTGTGAAGAACCTGTGAGCACCAAGTCAAGCACTGCCTTGAAGATTTGCATCACTGACAAGCATGGACAGTGCTTTACACAGCCTTTCAAATTATTTTCCTCCTCCAAACAGTATTGCCTCTATCTTGCCTTCCTCTCTTTTTCCCATCCAACCACCAGTACTCCTCATGCAGACACTAATCTCTTGCTTAAATAGTGTCCCTTCATGTCTATAACTCCATCTGGCTAGATTGGGATAGGTAGTAGGCCACCAGCAGATGAGTCATGCTAGAAAGTCTTAATACCCTTCAAATGAAATGAGAGGAGAGATCCCTGTAGCAGCTCCAAGAGCAGCAGCTGAGCAAAGAGGAGCACCACCTTGCCAGAAGACTGCTAAGCCACTGCAGCATGGCTGTGAGCACTGGAGAGATGCCATGCCAGGACATCTTCAGCGCTAGAGCTTCTGCCCATTCATTTGCAAAGAAAGAAAAACAGCAGATGACCATTACATGGAAGATTATGAGGCATTCACAGCATGTCTGCCCATACAAAACAGACTGTACCTGTGGGTTCTTTGAAATCGGTTGTGTTGCAGATGCACAGAAAATAAATTCTGAGACAAGACTGGACCCTCAGTCTGACCAATGCATGTGGTGTTTTCTCTTTGCTGCAACAAGCACAAACTCCCACGTTTTAGGCTGTCGTCTGGGGCTTAGACACCAGCCTTTAGATAATGTCTGGACATGGGAGCAGCTGACATGGTGATCAAGCTGGTGGCTGGCACAGCTTTGCAGCAGCATCAGAACCCTACAGAGCAGAAATTGCCAATGAATTCAAATGGGGAGAGAAGATGAACCATGGCCCAGTGCTGCCCTGAAACTCAGAGAGAAAGATGATTTAACAGTGGGATACTGGATCCCTCAGGCTTCTCTTCTCCAGTCAGTAGGCAATGGCACACTTCTACTGCAGGGAGTTTGAGCTGCGCAGCAGGGGATACATGAGCTGAAAATACTCTTTGCTTGAAAAAAAGCAGGCTTAAAATGGGGCCAATACCTCAGGAAATTCCCTTCTGAGTGGAGCTAGTAAAGTTCCTTTATGTACTCTAACCTGCATTGGGACAGAGCATTGTGCAGGCAAACAGTAGAACAGCTTCTCCATGACTGGAAAAGGGAAGGAGGGAAGACAGAAAATGTTGAGGAGTCACTTGACTTCATGGAAAGCATGCGTCAAAGCCATCGGACTTCTGATTTGGAGCTTCACACAAACTGTGCACACTGAGCCTATTTTAAATACATGACATTTTTACTATTGCCCTCAGTCTCTTTCCTATTGTTTCACAGTTAGTTCTTTTTTTCCTGTCTTTAATTAAACTGTAAGTTGCTCAGGGCACCATCATGACTCCTCCTATTTATACAATGTTTGGCACATGGATTTTGAGGCATTGCCAAATGTGGAGAGAAAAAAAAGAAACACAAGACAGCAAACTATTAGGAAGCAAGCTCTGACTTAGAAGTCTGTTTTTCTAGACTGTATAAACTTTGGGGATACAGCTCTGGAAAAGCAAAATCAGAGAAATTAGTGGAAAAACAATCCATAGAGAGAAAGATATAGCAACATATGCACATGCCCAGGGAAATAGAAACATAAGCAGGCAAGAACAGCCTTGGATCAGTAAGGCAGCACAATGTATGCAGGTATCTTTTAACAGGAAGCCAAATAATTACTATGCCTTAGAATAAAACAAATAAACAGTCCCCACAACTGTTCCCCTGAAGTCTGTCAAGGAGCAGGTTATTCTAGAGTTTAGGGAGCAGTCATTGCCCTTCAGAGCATTTTGAATCTTCAGGTAAGGTATGGGATCTAGACCACATACAGACTTCTCGGAGGAGATCACATCTGAAATCAGGATAAAATTACAGATGAGATCAGGATCAACTCATGTAATTTCATTTATTTTTGCTAGGCTTCTTCTTCAACAGTATCATTCCAGTGTCATCTGTCCTCAAGCAGTGCTAATAAGAAAGTATTCTGTAGCACAAAAACAGGCTTCCATATAATTTTCCTTAACAGATGTTATTGAACTGTTTGAATTTTATTGAAGTAAATAAATTTATATAATGGTGAAACAGATGAGGAAAAAAAACCAGCAAACAAAACCAACTTTTATCTAGCTGAGCCTTCACTGCAGACAAGGCTCTAATTACAAACTCCTCTTAAATTCTTTGTATAACCAGATACCTTTGGTTATACAAATCTTGTTTCCACTCCAGCCCCATCCATATTGTGATCTGTAGATCTGACACAGTCTGTAATTAGTCTCTGCACAGTCAGTAATTTTATCTTTTTGCTGGTCTTGTAAGTATAGTACATGAGGGTGTAACATCCCAGTCCCAAAGCCTCAAGCTTTACTGGGAGTATCACTTATATTTAAGGCTCTAAAACAATTTGCCACCTAATTATTTTGCAAGGCCTTTTTGTTCTTTAATACCTAGAGGTCATGTAAAGAGAAAGCACATACAATTTCCCAATAGATTTCTTTTAATTTAGTGAGAAAATAGGCATTTTGGCGAATAATTACATAATCTCGTGATTCAGTGTCTCACAGAGGGTACCTGAAAAAAAATGGTTATATCAATAACTTCACATGAAAGATCAAAAGGTTAAAAAATACCTCTTGATGGGGGAGGGAAAAAAAACCAACCAAACAAAAAACCCCAACAGAATGGTCCTAACTGGGGACCAAATAGGTCACTGACATCAAAGGATAAAGATGTTATGCAATATTCCTTTTCCTAAGATTAAGACCTTTCAGCTACAGAACACCTTAAAAAATAATCAAAAACAAAAAGAAGAAAAAAAAGAACACCTCAAAACTCAACGCCCACAAGTCTCAACACAGGCAGCTGTATGTGAACATTTTACACGTCTTAACTTCTGTGATTTGTTTTGGAATATGTTACTACCCTTTCCACAGGGGTGACCTCATCACTCAGCCTTAGCAACTGCTCTGTGCTGACCAAGGAACAGCACAGGGATTGCAGGAGGAATCTAAGCACTTGACTAGGAGAGTAGAGAAGGATGACACGCTCCAGAAAAGCTTTTTCCTGGAGCAGAAACGGATAGTTATGGCAAACAGATGGAAGGAATGAAATCCAAAACACAGTGTGTGACCTATCTCAGATAGAGTCTCCTTGCATTTCACTTTGGCAAAGCTCAAGTATCCCTGATGCCAACAGAATGTTCCTGAGATGTGGATCCTGTCAGCAGGCTCCAAGCTGCAGTCCTCCCCCATCAGGACTGAACGGACAGCATAGTCCAGCAGTAAATATTGACTTGAGAGATACTTATACAAAAAGTAGCATTGCAGAAAGACAAAACAAGACTGTTTTTTCAAAGGGAACCCATTTTTGCCTTCTGGTTATGTGACAGGCTTGGTTTCGCATTGGCCAGATCAGGCAACTGTCTCCATCCAGACCCTTAAAATCCACAGATAGGAAAGAAAATGAACTCTGAATAGCACCGTGCCCCTTTGTTAATCTCCCTAAATCAAAGTGTGGAAATAGGGCTTTCTTTCTCTGTTTGACAACAGTGTGACAACATCCTAAGTGTAAAACAGAAAGACTCAGAGCCCCACGGAGATCTGCTAACAGAGACATGGGTCAGAAAAGCAGGAACCAAGACTACCAGTACAGCAGGTGGTATCTGAAGGACCAAGTCCTGCACTTGTGAAGCCTGTGGTTATTCAATATCTGTTCTCTAGAAAGGAATCATTACCCTTTAATGGCTGCTAAAAATCAGTGATAAAAACTGGGAGAGAAAACAGAAGAAAGGGAAAGAAGGCTACAAAATAGCAAAATCTCAAACTGAAGACATCCTGTGTGGCCTGTCTTCTTTTGTGTGAGTCAGGAAGAGAAACCATCACACAGAAAAATGTCATTGATATTAATAGTCAAGAGGAGACTAACACAAAACACTCCCAGTGAAGACATCTGAAATTTACAGTCTCTGGGTGTGCCAGAAGCTACCGCCCTTTTCGATCTGCTGTTTCTGCTGCTTTTGTGAGCTTCCCCCAAACTGTTTCAGCAAAAGCAAACTGGGCTGCCTTGGACAGTCTGAGAAGAAGCTCTTTGGCAGCCCACCCTATTTTGAAAGAACTGCAACCTGTGGGGAGAAGAAGAAGTGATAAGGAGCAGCTTGAGAAGGAATCCTCTTCAGCAAGGATGTGTACTGACTCACAACACATGTGACTGCACACAGAACCAGCAATGTTTTCCTTTTCAATCTTTTATTCTTGCACAGATTTTTGCTCTCCTTTTTGGCTGTCCTCTACCTGTGTCAGTTGTGAATGCTTGTCTGCCTTGGACACACAGGGAGGGTGTGAAGAACTTTATTTTTTCCTTCAATCTCAAAGCAGCACTCATCTCAGAATGAGAGAAATCAAATCTTCTCTGTGGGTATTTACAGCTTTCTGTCATCTCCAGCCAGAGATCCCTCCTAGCCCAGAGGGTAGTGGCTGAAGTTGTAGTCTTTTTTCTCTGGTGTAGTTCTGATTTTGTCCAATGTTTTTCTTACGTTGAACATATTTTGCAGCCACTGAAATAGGAACCAAACCCTACCTCTCCTTGCGTCCACTGTACTAGAACACCTGCTCTGAAAACAAATTTGTCCCTGGCTGCCACGAAGGGCTGTACCAGGCATAACTCCCAGAGCCTGAGTGGGGATTACTTCCTGAGATGCCTGCTCTGGGCTCATGGGCCTCCTCTAGTCTGGGGAGGCAAGTGCCACCAGACCCATACACCTTCTGCAGCAACACGTTGTGGTCAGACCATGACTAATTTGGGGGTGGTGCTTAAGGTGCCCATTTCTGAATCACCAAGGAGCTTTATCTACCTTCCTCCTGCTTTTTCTTTCAGGGAACTTCTGAGTCTGTAGAGGAGCATTGGGTTTATCATGGGGTGGTTTCTGTTTATTTTAGATAACCCCTTGTGACTTCTCTCTGGTCCCTGTCCTTTCAGGAGTAGAGTGGTGCTTGAAAATGCAGTGGTCTTAGTCATTCTCAGAGACTTGGACACTGAGGTCCTCCTATATCCTCCTTTAGTCATTGTAAAATGCTATAAGTTTTTCTGTGCTGAGGACTATATCTGACTATCTTTTTATACTGTGAGAACAATGGGATTCAGATGTGGAAGAAAGCCTGTAGGGACTACCGTAATATAAATAACACATTAGTACGACATGCTGCTTGAAGTGTGAAAACCATAGTACAAAATCCTAACAGCTGCATTCCTTTGCTGTTCTGGCAAGCGAAACTCAATTGCAAACACAGAAAACCAATGTATGTGCATCTGAAGCAAAACTCTCTTCCAGCCCAAGAGAGGTCTAGTGGAAACTGCTGGGTGGTGTGTGCCAAGTCACCATCCTGAGTGAGTGCTGAGCTGCCTTTCCCACATACCTCCCTTGGGCAACAAAAGAGTAGGATGCCAGGGTTTTTGCCAGCTTGACATTACACAAAAAGCCCATGGGGTGGGTACAATGGAATTTAGGCTGGGCACGGAGGCAGGACACAGCAGCATGAGTCTCCAGCAAACAATAGCAACAGCAGGATCAAAACAGCAGGCAGAAAGTATATGCACAATTACTAAAACAAAATATCTGAAGCTACAAAGACATTGCATCCCCAGCCATGTCTCCAAGCAGGATCCCACTATTGTAAACGTAACCAGGCATGTATTTCACATGATGCAAAGCATATTATCCAAAAAGGAAAGTGAAAAGCAGAGGGATCAACCTAAGGCAACAAATTCCAGTCAATTCCTCCAGGTTAATGCTGTAGTAAAAAAGCCAAAGTCGAGACTTCATCACATAACAGAGGCATAAGCATCAATGCACTGAAGTATCAGGACAGAAACTCAAGGCAGTTGACAGAAGCAGAATCGGGTACAGAATAGAGTAGTGAAAAAGCACAATCATATTTGAAACATAAGTGCCCAAATGAGAAACACCGGAGAAGAAAAGTCCTCTAATTTGTAAGGAAACCTGCCAACTTAATATTCCCTTTTAGAGGGGAGGAGGAGGGGTAAAAATGGTTTCTGCTCTCTGTCTTGGTAGACCATAAACATAATAGTTGAAAAACAGCTAATTTGTTTCGGGACACTTTCTGGAAGAAAAAAAAAATATATTGAAAAATGTTCAATTCAAAATATGAACCCCTTCTCTTCTCACTGTTCATAAGAAAAGCATTCCCAGGTTTAAAGCTTCTGAGAGGCACCTGCTCTGTATGAGGTCTGATTTCTGCCCCACTTTTTTTCATATTGGCATTGAGGTCTCAGGAAGAGATAAGGATCAAAATGAAAATATGGCAAGTAAAAATGGGAGGGTTTGTTTTTTGTTTGTTTTTTGTTTGTTTGTTTGTTTTGGGGGGGTTTTTGTTTGTTTTTGGTTTTGGTTTTGTTTTTCAGAACTATGAATAATTTTGGTGGAAAAAAAAAATGAAAATAGGGGGTATTCTGTGCTGGAGGGGAAAGCTCTGACCTGTAATGTTGATCATGTCTCTATCAGTGAATCAGAGGCATCTTCGTTTGGTCATCAGAATTCAGCACACCCAGGTAGCAGCCTGCAGAACTGACTGTATCCTTGGTGATTTAACTTTGTTGGTGTTCCACAACAAGAAGACAAGAAAAGGACCTAGAAAATTTGTCACATTTTTGTAGCTAGGCAAAATATTGTGCTAAAATCCTTTCTTAGCATGATTCTTTGGATCAGGGTTTTGTGCTAGAGAGAAAGAACAGTTTTTATGCTGTTGATACCTTTCCATATTTGGCATAGATTTTGGAGTTAGACCTCTCCCCGTTGCCTTCTCAGGACATTTTCTTGCATGTGACACATTTACTCCTGAAGTCAGAAAACAGCTAAAAACCCAATCTGAATAAATGGATCCTGTCCATGATGTGTGGACGCCTAGTAATTTGTCTTCAAGTACTACGTGGAAGCTTAAATAGGGAATTAAATGATATTTAATTTGGGGGAGGCCTTGCAAATAAAAAGGCCTTCAGTGTATACAAAAAATAAAACATGCAGCTACTTTAAAACATTTCTCCCTCTTCACAGTAGAGCAGTTCAGGTCTGCCAGCATGGCACTTCCCAGCTTAGCAAGTGATAAACACTGAATAGCTTTCAGTCAACTCAGAAGAAAATTGTCAAGACCAAGGACAAAATGTGCTATACATCTCAGAAACAGCTGCCTGGTTTAATTTTGGTTTTAGGTATCTAGAGGAGATTTCTAAACCCACTCCCGTCACTATTAAGCAAGAATCTTTGGATGGAAATGGAAAGCGAGTTAAAATCTCTTTGCAAATGCCACCTTTATGATTCCTACATGTTAATCTCTCATTAGAACTGTAGAGACTGGTATCCTTAAGTACAACAGCCATAACTTTCCACAATTTTACTTGGCTTACAAAGAGATAACATACCCATATCTAAAACAATGTGGAAACTCCTGACAGGAGTCAGTCAGTGAATATCAGCTTCTGACTTCAGAGCAGCAAACCGGAGTCAGTGCATCAGTGTTCATCCCCTTGTGTTTGAACATTTGGCCCTCCTGTGAAACCAACTTTCAGAAGGGTCTGGTACAAAAATGACAGATTTAGCAGCATCTTGGTACAATTATATGTGGCCAAGACACTTTTCTGTAAGATTAGGAGGCACAATAGCAAAGTTACAGTTGCTGATAAAAACTAATAAACAGCTCCTTAAGGCCTACCTGGAACTTACTTCCTAAAATGGCCTACAAGTCTCATCTTGTCAAATATTTTGTAAAGTGTTTCAGTGCCTGACAGCCAAAAAAATGTAAGAAAATAAAAATAAGAACCTAAGTAGCCAGGAATCCCAATCTGTTTTGTGGGGAGGGAGTTGGTTTTTTTTGTTTTTGATATAGACAATTTAAAAAAAAATCAAAAATATTTTATTAACAGTTTTTATGGTATTCCAGATGTCAGCAACTAATGCTCCAAACTCTGCTGAAACATTAAAACCTCCTTTCGATTAAAGGAGGTCAGCACTAAACTTGTTCATACAGCCTCAAACAACGAGCGAAAAAAGTTCTTACTCAGATCTGATCTGCCATGTGACTCATCTACTCTTGACATTTTCCCATCAGCTGAAATGAAATGTGAAGCAAAACCTCATTCTTCAAGAGAGAAACTCAGCACATCGTTCTGTGCAGGCAGATGGCAGGTTCTTTCTAATGATTTTTATGCTGATGTTGTGCTCAGGTTTACGAGCACAAGCCCGAGAGAGGGGCGGGTGGGAGAGGGGGAGAGGAGCTGCTCCCGGTTACAGAGTAAACAGATGGTAAGCAGAGGCTTGACCACTTTGCCTCTCAGCTGGAGCCAGGCTGATTGCTGAAACCATTAGAGTAGCAGCACTGGCAGCAAGCGGCACTTCAGACTCCAGGCCACCATAAAACAGGAGCTCCTTTTTTTCCACAAGAAGAAAAGGCCAGTGTCTCTAAAGCAAGAGCTTTACCACATGGTCCTTTTGGTGGAGAGAGAAAGCCTGACACCATACTTCAGAAAGTAGGGGGGAGGGAAAGAAAAACCTGCTCTTTTCCAGTGCTCCTGTACAGCCTTCTTATTTGTAGGGAAGAAAACTCAGGCAATGCAAACACATCAGACAAATATTTTTAACTGTTATACAGTTGCTTTTCTAAGTTCTTTGTCACTGCTTCTCTGCAGTGCCCCCCCCCCCAACGCCCCCAGATCTGTTTAAGGACTCCACAGCATTATAATGCTACCTTTTCCACCTCCAGGGCTCAAGGTCTCTAATACAGACACCATCGAGGTATCCCTCAGGGGTGGGTGGGTTCTGGTCTCCACCATGCAACATCCTGGCAACTCCAGCCTGCACTGCAGCCTCCAGACTGTCCTTTGTTAATGTGGTCCTGATGATAAACACAAACTCTGTTCTACCCACAGGGAAAGGGAGTCAGGAAAAGCTGGATGGTCAAAGACAGAAATGAACGTTGCCATGATCTCCCAAGATTCATTTGTGAGTGCATGGTGCGTCTTACTCTGGCAGAGCAGCATTTGCTGCTGGAGGCCTTACTGAAAACATGAAGATACATCAAGATAACTAAACAGAATGACCTGTTATTATGTACTGTGTCATGCAACAATTACCTTTATTTACACAATTAGATCTGTGTGACAACAAGGTTCGCAACTGGGATAGCAGCTAATGTAGCTACTCATTTTTGATTTTTTTGTAAGATTCCAATGTAACGGGTAGACTTTTAACTAAAACAATGATACAGGATCCGTGTTTATAAAGAGCTAGGCATTTCAGAGTAACTCTAAAGAACTAGAATACTTTTCCTCTATTTTCAAACTTTGAACATGCTCTGATTCTAGCAGAAGTGTTGCAATGTTGCTGTGATTCTCAGTCACATTTCACTGACATAACTGGAAATGCTGTAGCAGCAAACCACCTGAGCCAATGATTTCTGCCTCCCCACACTCCTCAATCTTGCAAACTCTGCATGTGAAATCTTTAATAATTTTTCACTGATTTCATAAAACTACTTTTTTTTATATAGAGATCGACACCTACCTACATGTTCACAAGCTGACTTCATCAGCTTTAAACATGTTGTCTGGGACCTGCATATGCCAGTGCTGGAAGTAAAGGTTTAGCTCAATACCTCAAGCAAGGAGAAGACTTATATATTAATAAATGATCACATCTCAAAAAGCCAAGTGACCATAAAACAAGTTAGGCAGATCTGAGCTTGAGGTCTGCCTCCATATGTCATGTTTCCCCGCTTGCAGGATGTAGCAGAGCTGATGTCAGAGAAGTCAGCTATTAACACCTTTTCTGGGACCCTTTCATCAGGAGCTGAAAATCACCACCAGTGCAGCTATAGCCAGAAGACCCAGTGGGTGTGCACAGAACAACCCAGCAGCTGAGGAACCACCTTTCCCACTGTTCATTCATGGTTTTAATTAACAACAGTATTTACCTCCTTTCTGGCAGTTTAATTCTCATATGCCAAGGAGGTTTGAAAACCCAGTGTTCCTATCTGTGATGAAGGCATGGCAAGGGAAATGATTTTTTAAAGCTCACCCACAGGGTTTATAGTAGAACTGGGAACCCACTTTGTGTCTCCCAAGTAAACGATGAGTGCTTTCACTGCTAGTCCAAACTTGTACTGTATTTAACCAGCTCACTCACATGTGGTCTGGCTCTCTGCTGCAGACATAGCTTAAAATATACACCAAGAGAAGTGATAGAATTTTGAAATGGAGTTTGCAAAAGACTTATCAGGGAGAAATATATTGAAATTCAGGTTTTTGTTCATACTCTTCAGTCATGTTCAGTAATTTTGCAGTGGAGCCAGACAAGGTTTCAAGTCAAAGCAGCCAAAGCAGAGACATTTGGAGAATGTTTTCATCAGCATTTCGAACAGGTTTTGTTAGATGTTATCTCCCTCGTGCTAGTTGATTGCTTACTCTAACCCCTCCCACACATCTCTCAATTTCTTTATTCCCTCCCCTCCCCAGGAAAGACTAAAATAAAATTGCTATTGTTGTGCCTGCATGTAATATTTCTTCTCCTTGGTTTTTGTCCCAACTATTTAAAATCATAATCTATTCAAGACAGAGGCTGTCTGATTTTCTGTGTTGGTAAATTATGTGACACATGATACCCAAACAGAAGACGGGCCCTCAGGCACCAGCAAATGAACTTTGGCACTGCTTGATGAAGTGATTAATGCATCTATCTCACATTTCTGCCAGAGGTCACTATTATTCTGGAGCAAAGGGAGATATACACTTGCTCTCCAACCATCTCACTTCACTGCTCAGGGTAATAACATGAGCAGCTTCCAGCTGTCTATAAAAGTTACTGTGCCAGGCTGCACATTGCAAGAACCGAGGAAAAACAATCAAAATGTTCATCCGTATCTTCCAAACTGTTTTCCTTAACTGCAGATCTCCATTTCGTAGAATGAAAATATTATTTCAGTACCAGCGCGTTTAACACTTCAGAAGAAGAATTTACACAGAATAGATTGATTGTACAACTCCTTAGTAAACAGTTTCCATCCTTTTGCTGCATCAGTTTGAAGGGAAGTGCTGTAGGAACCATAAAAATTTCCCTATAGCAACAAGAGGGCTTGTGTTGTAACCCTGGTTCTACCATCTCAAAGACCAGGATAATTTAGCAATTAAATATTTAGAGGGATTTGTTCAGTGGTCTGAAGCACGACTAGGGAAACTCATCTCCTACTGAGTTTGAGAGCTGGATTTCCAATTGCCCCTATGATATGAACAACTCTCACTCCAAAATATAAAAAATGAAACTTATACTGGATAAATAGGCAATAGCACCATTATTTACATTCACACAGAGTTTAACAGTTACATATTCCACAGCAGATCAGAAATGACACTTAAGACATTTTTTGCAGTTTCTCGGTTTCCCTTCCCTGGTTGCCACAGGTACTGCCACAGCCCCTGTGCCTAACATGTCCCAGTGAGACCAAGGCTGCTGGGCATGACTCTTGTCCATGTACCCACACTGTCCCAGGGACTGGGCAAGAGAAAGGCATCCCTGTCTACCACTTTCCTCATTTGCAGATGGTTTCCAAGGTTTCTGTCTCTGCATCCACTGCATTAAATTGCCTGGTCCAAGAGGAGGAGCTGTTTATTTGCCATGGAGACAAAAAGGCTGCCCAGAGCACAAGTGAGATGGAAGGGTGATGTCCACACACCTAGCATACTTCCCTGAGCAAGAGTTGTAGTGTTGTCCTAGTGTTGCTGCAGGCAATGGAGAGGAGTTTGGAACCCAAAGCTCATGTTTTCTTCTCATGAAACCCATTGTGGAAAAAAAAAAAAAAGAAGCAGGGGACAGAAAAAGAGTTGTTTTGCAATTCAACCAACCCATAAAGCTAACACTGTCATTTCTTGTTTCCTTCTCTCCCAAAGGCATATTAACCAGACAGAGCTGCACTGCTCACAGATCAGGTAAAAGGACACCAGTAGGGAAGTCCTATGGTATCAATTAGCAAAGAAAAGGAGTGAGAGGAAAACTCCGGTTCTGATCTTCAAACCCATTTCTTTCTACAGCACTGAATTCTATTCTTTCTACTAGGTTTACCAAGAGTTATCATCCCTTCCTAACCTTACCCTTACTTCACCAGCCTCTAGCCAGCTAGGAGGGTGATTCAAAGTCAACCAATTCATTTGTATCCTGCTAGGCCATTTTTATCCACCATGAGTGTTTGTTATACGCACTGCCCACCTCACCTCTCAGTTCTAGTCTACGCTCAGCTCCAGGTTCTGCAGTCCTCCTCTCCTTCTGAGGTCAGAGGGGTTTATGAGTTTCACTGGGTATCAGTGGTTAGGTCCAGCCTGTGGACTACAAGCTGAACAGCCCTGGATTTCACTGTCATAAAGGACTGATACAGAAANTTAAACACTTCTTCATTTCTCTTATTGTTATGGTTCAAGATGTACCTTTATAAATTGTTCCCTCTGTAATTGTGCAAGGGCATAGATCAGTACACATGGTTCCAAGATTATGTAAGAACATGTCTTTTTCACCGGAAATATGAAAGGGTAGTCTTATCTATTCCATATTCTTAATTTGTTTTGGGAAAGAGATCCATTTAATCAACCCAGAACTTTGTGCTTGCCTAATCTTTCTCTCTCAGAGTTTCCCAATCCACATTCTTCTGAAAGTAGAAAGGGCCCTAAGCAATGACATTTTTGAAGTTTACCTGGCAAGGAAGGAAATCTTGGACTGAAATGCCTGTTCACAGATAAGGTGGAAAATGAACACTTTCATATGTTACAAAATCTACAATTTTTACTACCGGACAACTAGACTGCATTATTTCAAATATTGGCTGAACACTATTTACTGATTACTGTAGATACAGCAAAAAATTTTGTCATGATTTGGAGTTGCTTTTATTTGCTTTATATCTTCTTCAACAAAAGAGTGTAGAATGGCTTCCTTTTTCTGCCAGAAAGAAAGACTTGAAAAGCAGGTTATGAAAAGCTCTGAAAACAAAGGCAGACATAAAAAATAGGATTTTTTACTTTGTGTAAAACAAATACTTTTGATTACTTCAACCAACCCTTAAATCGTATTAAGTGCTCATTATATTGGAGAAATAATGGATTTATATCTCCTTGGAGAAACTTACAGATGAACTCCAAAGGTAGTAGACATATTTTGATCTGATGCACATTTAAGAAAAAAAGATATGACACTTGTTATCATTTACAACTAGCATAAAGTTTAGAAAACATTTTAAAAGGTTAATAAAAAATAGATAAAAAATTAAAAAGACTTATTAAAAAAAATATTGAAGAAATCTGAAGTTTACTAAAAGCTTCCAAGCACTTTATATTTCTTTGTAAAAGCCTGTATAATAATACCTCTTCTTTCAGACTCTAAGTTATCTTCCATTTATGGTTTCATCCTATCTCACCAGACTCTTCCTGTCTCACTTTCTGGCTCAGGATGCTCCCCTCCCTTTTGTTTGAGTAGTAGGAAATTCACAGTTCTAACAGGAAGACCCCACCTTCCAAGAGTAATCAGATGTTATTTTATGACTCATTTTTCATGGATAACCTTGATAATATGAAATACAGTTAAGTTAAAAAAATATATATTAAAAAAAATCCAAACCAAGAAAAAAGCCCCAAAAGAGTTTTATCTGAATTTTGGCTACTCCTCTTTTCTTCCCTTGAATTTTCATATATGTGCCACATTTTCCCTTTCCTTTAATAGAAGGAAAAGCTCCCATTTCTCACTGTTTATTAAAGAATAAAAAATTATTTGACCTGTTTTTTTTACATCCAATGTGTCATTGAAGGCAATTTCATTTTTTTAAGTACTTAGTAGTCACCTTGATACCTCCTGGCTGAAAACTGGTGGACATACAGAACTTCAGTCAGTTGACTGCACTTAGATGTATAGATATAGAGCTTATCTTTCTAGAATAAGTCAGGAGGCTACAGGTAAAACACAGAAGCTCTATACCTTCTGGAGTAACATTTGAAGGCCAGGAAGAACATAACAGAGTAGTTAAAAAAATATGCAATGCTTAACATTAGGCAACTAAATTGAGTGTATTAGGTCTAAATTAATACACAAATTATGTGAACTATGACGTTGTTCATACTTGATGAGTCCTGTGAGACCATAAAAACTTACTCTGTTCAAACTTCTGCCAAAGTTCTTCAAACAAAGTTTGTCTAGCAACAGAAATTGACATGATTCAGTTAAAAGAGTTTGGGTTATAAGAAAGAAAATGGGAACTCCATAAGTGTCTAATGCAATTTGGGAGCCTAAATCCTGTTATGATCGCAGGCTCCTAGACATTCGACAAGTCTGAAGTATTTCAGCAAAAGCAGGAAATATTTGACAGCTCTTTATAGCTTTTCCTGTGATACCTGAGATGAGCAAAGATCCTCAGGGATCAAATCCCAGGTAAAATGACGTGTGAGACAAAAAAAATACTAAAAATAGTATTGAAAAGTAAAAGAAGCTTTATGCTAACTTCTGGAAGACTTACCATAATATTAGAGTTTTAATGATAAAAGTGGATTATGGCTAAAATCAACTCATGTCTGCTGCAGCATAAATTTTATTGTGTTAAAAATGTAAGTGATTTGAGATTATAAATTTTACTTAAATATATCAAGGAAACCTTCAATTGGGAAAGAAGTCCAAGAGGGCCACTGGTTATCTCAAGGATCCTTCCTTGGCAGGAGTGAGGTTCATCCCTAATCCCCCATGCATCAAAAAAGTCTCATGCCAGCTTTTTAGGTGGCTCAGCTGTGCTTCCACTTGCCTTGGCTCATCTTCTCAGTGTCCTGCCAAGGACTTCTGGCACTTCTACTTATCCTGCCAAGGAAATTCCAGCTTCAGATGTTGAAGTAGGTGGCTGTGTCCCAAAAAGTCATGAAGCTCAGGCTTATTGGTCTCACTTGAAATAAGAGTGAGCTTTTTGCCTGGCCTTTCAGAAGTTATGCAGCTGTCTGGCAACGCAGAGGGTCTCTTTTCCATATTTGCCTAGATGGCGAGGAGGACAGTGGCTGTGGTAAAGTGGAGGTACAGCTCAGGGAAGGGCAAGGCCTACTGCCCTGGGCTACTCAGTGATAAAAAGCACTTTTCCTGTTCCATCTTCAGACCTGGAGATTATTTTGGCGTTTCCTGTTTCAGTGGCCAGGACAGTAGCGAGCGAGAGACATGGGGAGTTTTTTACAAGAATCACCTCGCTCTTTTCCTTTCCTGCAGTGCACACTGAGGCAGTAGGGAATAGGCAGGACAGAGATGCAGGAGGAGGAGGCAACTCCCTTTCAGCCCCCAGCATGTTGTCTGCCTGGCAGAGAGGGCATAAACATTTGTTTAGCCAAGTCACATATCTGTTAGTCTTCATTAGTCAACACCACAGTTTCCCTATATACTCTTGCCAGTGATGAGTGAGAGAAGGAGAAAGATACCTTCCTTTCCCATAATTGTTCCAGAGGGGAGAGAAACATGGGAAAATATAGAAAGAGGCAAGATGCGGTCTGGAGTTACACCCCAAAGATAAGGGGTCTCTGTCAGAGATATGTCTTTTCATCGGGGGGGGTAAAGAAAAAATATTTTTGGTGCTGTCCTGTGCAGAACCAGGAACTGGACTCAATGATCCTTGTGATCCCTCCCCTCTCAGGATATTCTATAATTCTATAACTGAATAGCTTGGTATTCTCAGTGATGCTTAGTGAGGAATGGGTACTGCTTGGCACTGTAACCTCAGGCAGGGATGGGACAGCCATCCCATCATCTGCACAATACCAGGAAAGTTCACATGACAGGGCTGGGAAAGGGCAGTCTTGCTCTGAGGATCAGATGGTATTTGCAAACATTGAGAGTGAAGCTGTGCAATGTGGACAGAGAAGTCCCTAGCTGGGCTGCAATGAATGTTCTTCATAAGCTCCTGCCACTGCAGCCCAACGGGCAGGACTCCAGCTTGCAAGTGGCAAGGCAAAGGGACTGTGTGATGTAATAGGATCTGATGTGGATGGAGGTGTTGGTTAACAGAGAGCAGGAAAACTCCAGTGCCTGGGAGTTTGCTCTGTCTCTGTGTCACTCTGACTGCAGGGAAGAGTTGTGGTGATGGTTGCCTGGGAAGCATCACAAGACAAATTTTCTCCATCTTGCACAGGCAATGGAGTGCAGGTGAGTAAAGACTGGAGATGAGGAGAAGGAGGAGAGACATCCACAGGCTGTTCTCTGGGTTTGGAGAGGTGCTGGTAGCCCTGGTTATCTTTATTTCAAATTCACAGCTTTGCAGCAGAAGTGGGAGAGTGAGGTCAGTAACCAGGGGAAAGGCAGAACAGCCTCATCAGTTTTCTTGCCCAGGCTGGTTCAGGAAAAACTGTCATAGAAGCCTTGGGTAGCATGGGAGCAGCCAAGAGTTACAGGGTATTGCTAAGTGCCTGGGGGTTCCAGCTGGATGCATAACTGGGAGTTGTGTTGGTGACACAAGGTGACCTGAAGTGGCTTAAATAGCTGACAAGCTCTTCAGAAACTGGTACCTCTTGTGAGGAATAGGGCTGGCTCAGAAGTCTGTACTCATCAGGGTGCGGGAAAGAATTGGTATCTTCAAAAAGAAAACTGCATTAATTCAGTATCAATACTTTGACCTTGGTGTCCTTCCTAAGCATGAGGAAGTAAGTAAGTAAGTAAGACTAACATACTGTAACATATTGCTATTCCCAGCTATTCAGTTATAGCCCCTTCACTGCTAAATTGAAATTCTCTGGAGTTCTCTCCCAAATTAAATCAGTCAATGTCTCTATGATCTTTATTTTCAGATAGGTTTAGTTTCAAAAAGCTGTTCTGATTTCATTGTGATGTCTGTGAGACATATGAAACTTAAATCTTATACATTCCCTCAAAACACTTTTATAGAATCCTAAACTTGAGTTTACATCAGTGTTTTAACACTCCTGGACCACCACTACTCAACCTTTGCCTGGCAATGATAAGATGAACTCTGCTCTCAGGGTGTGCAATGACATAAATTCATGGCACTTGGATTTACTTTTCAGCTGTTCATTCTCTGGTGATGAACCCTTTCTGTTCACAATCTGTACACTTGCCTGTCTCATGCACACACATCCACTGCCATGTAATCTCTGTCAGCATCCTATTATCCTACAAAGATCACACTGGAGCTGGAAGGAGGAATTCTCCATGCAGAAAACTAATCCAGTGACATTTTCAGTGTGACAAGAAACAGGACGTGCTGTAATTCTAACCAGACAGTCTGTTATTGAAAGATACATGGTCCAATTTCTTGTCTAAAATGCAGCTTTTAATAGGGACCAGAACTTTGGGGTGCTAATCTAAGCCAAATTAAACTTTGTGTACTTTGAGGCTTAACTATTGTTACCATGTTGTGTACTTCAATATTGTGTAACTCTTTCACTGCTTTTTGTTTGCCATGTAATGTCTTCTTTTTTTTTAATGAAAACCAACGCAAAAGTTAGAGTAAAAAAAAAGAAGCATCTCTGAATGTTAGACATCAGTTACACTTTAATATATTTAAATTAAATAGTTTATTATTCTTATAGGATTGATTCAGGAAAAGAAAATATCTTCTGCCTGAGTCTATAGGAGAGGAAAACTTCACATGGGAAATTCAAGGGAAATAGGATGCCATTGAAGGAGCATTGCGCTGGTGTCTGAAGATAAAGTCAACTGGCTAGCAGTCTTAATCTGCAGTGTTCTCTGGCAACTTTGGAGACATTTCTGTTAAAAAAAGTATATTCCATTTTGAAGTTAGAAGCTATGGTCAATAGAAAAACAATTTTGTTAAAGGCATGATTGACCAATCTGTGTTCTGTATGTTCAGATAGATTCCCTTAAAATAGGAAGAAGAAAAAAAAAAGAGGAAATCCATGTCAGTCTCCCTGAAAAGTTGCCATTGATCTGCATATATTATGCAGACCAAAGTCTCAGTAGTGCAGTTTTCTAACTATCTCCATCTGGATCACTGAGTTCTGAACTAACAAACCTCTTCCCACTTGGATCATAATTTTGACCAGAGCATTATATATCCCAGAACCTCTGGGCCAAGGGAATTTGCGTCATTAAAATGTCCCAAGAACTGTATTACTGAAGGTGTAAATCATAGGTTGCTGTTTACCACAAAATGCTACGGGTTACACTGGCTAGTACCAAATCAAAATGAGGAAATACAAATGCTTTTGTACATTCTACATCCTGAATTGATCATGTATAGCAACATTGTTTGTGGAGTAGAATTTCCTTCTGGGAACATCTGAAAAAGTTACAAGTCCTTTTAAGACGATCTCAGTACTTGTAACACTTTACATCCTCTAAACACAAAAAGCCAAAAGCAAACTTTAAGTTACAGTGCTCCAAGTTGTTTCTTTCACTGACTCCCACCGCTGACAGGACCCTGACTGCCTCCAAGCACCCAGGGTTTGGCTTTCTGGACTGAGGGTCAACCCAGAAGCAGTGCAGCTGGTGGCCTTGAAATAAAGAGTCAGGAGCAGGGGGCTTCCCCTTTCTTCACCCAGGGCTCCTGCTCCCAGTCCTTTTCCATGCTGCAGCTGCAGTCACCCTGCAGGCTGTCCTGTCCCTCACCCAGAACGGGATCTTGCTGACTTCCATGACTTTCCTGGTGAGTCTGGGTGATGTTAGTGACCATTTGTAGGAATGAGCCCTAAAGCCATGAGATGTGACATGAGGCATGGTGAAGGGATTTTCATGAGATGTTCCATGAGATGTGTGGCAAAGGGATTACCATGGGTATGATGGCATGCTGGGGGTGTGATAGGTGGAAGCTACATGACTCCTATTACTGCCTCAGCCAGAAGAAGAGGGATCGATAAAGTCTCATGGTTCTGTTATGTCTCTGCACAAGACCCACATTCTTTGTAATCTCTCTCTTTGTACCTCTAGATATCCCTAATTTACATATAAATTGGCTGCTCCCACACACATGACATGGTTTACAGGATATTTGACTGCAGTCTCATTTCCACTTCCACTTCTCTCAGAAGTATAATTCAGCATTTGAAATCCTCGGTGGCAGAGGATGATAATGCAACCATCTTCAGACAAATTGACAGGCTTGCTTGTGTCTCCTCTGCAAAGCAGGGACACCTCTTTGGTAAGATTTGTGCCTCCAACCTAATTGGAGTATACCCAGGAACACTTGTGCACTTGTGCACGCTTACATTTTGTAGGTCTAGTGCAGTTGTCACTGGCAATCAAACAGTAATTTAAAACCTGTTGCTTCAATAAATCTCATTGTTGGTGAATCTACTTGTGAAAGTTCTAATTGAACTTGATCAGACTTAGAGTGTTGAGCTGGTAAACCACACTGCTGGTGAAACTGTGATCATGAATGACACCAGATTTAGAATATAACCCACACTATTGGTGCTTCTGGGACCTTATTGCATGTCACTGGACTTAAAATGCCACATTGGCTATTATTGGAAATTAAGCCCAGCTGCACCCACCCCCTCTGATTTCCAAGGACGAGCTGGAAAGTAAGGGGATTTATTTTCTGCCAAATTTATGTACTTTTAATGCAACAGTGTCTCTGCACCTGACCCTGTTCTTACCCTGGGGGCTGCCTTCCTGGCCAGGCCTGGGGTTTGTGGTGGTGCTTTGCAAAGGTCAGGCTATGACTGACTCTTGTCACTGTCCTAGGCCCATTCCAGCCTGCATTGCAGGGCACAGATTGCTGGCCTCTGTCCAGCCCTCAGTCCATGACAATCTTTTTATCTGGACATTTAACAGAGAAATTAAAAGGCATTGAATAAAATAGTGTTGATTTAATCTCTTCTCTAAACAGTGACATCTAACACTGAGCAGCATTTAACTCAAGCTCTGGGTCCCAGGGAAACTGATTGCAAAGGTTGCAAAGCTGTGTTCATATGAGCAACCCCTGTCAGCCACGGTAAAGGTGCAAGCTGATAGGGATGGTTAATATTTTCCATCTGAATGCAAGTACAATGGTGGAATGTGAAAGGGTTTATGAGAAGTACCAGGCTTGCCCTGCTGGAAGCTCCATTCTTCAGTTTTTCCACAGACTCTGTACAACACGGCAATAAAGTGGTGTTCTCACTGCCCGCCCTACTGAAAAGTGTGTTCTAAGCACTTGCTACATGGGGTGGAAAGTTTAGCTCTGTCTCAGTGCCCATTCTGTGTTTGTCCTTTTGGCTGAGACTGCTGAGGAGCGGGTTGTGTGAGGTTACTTTACATTATGTGTATGGTTTAGTGTCCCCCGGCTGCTGGCACCTGACTGCCCAGGCCTCTCACATATGCCTGCATGCCCTCCAAGCCCTCAAACACATACATAGCAGCAAGTTCTGTCTTGCAATCACCACCAGCTTGATCCAGGTTTGAATAAATGACTTTAGCCAGTACGAATCCCTGAGTCACCCTGTTACACAATTAAAAAAATTCCGAGATGGAGGTCCTTTTTGTTTGTCCACATATTGAAGACTTGGACCTATGGATGACGAATTAAACAGATAGAATATTTTATGTGTCACAATGTGAATTTAATCCATTCACATTACATAATGAATTTCACGTTGGCTCCTACAGGTGTCAAGAAATTTCAGACTGACTTTATCTGCATGCCTGACATACATCTACATTCACAATTCTAGCTAAATTTCTCTTCATGAACATAAAAATCTTTCTGAAGGGTCTAAAGTTTTAAACTATATTAATATTCTTATTTTTATAACATAAACACCTCAGTTTTAAATGTCACTTTATTTGTGTTTATTCAACAGGTCACTGAATCTTATGTATAATAATTTCCAAGAAACACAATAGGTTTGTTTATGTAAACTAAGAGAGAAATGACAGATATAGTACTAGCAGAAACAACAAAACTTCCTGTTTAAATAAGCTATTATACAGACATAAATAATCCCAAAGTAAGATTTTTATATTTATATCATATGCTGTGATTTCTTATAATCACTTTAAACAGTTTCACAACCTTTTTTTTATTTATTCATTGTCGATTTGGCACCTAAGCACAAAATCCACAGATGACATACAAACTGACCACTATTCTCACTGATTTCAGACAAGGACTTTAGGACAGTGCTACCTAATGCATATTTAATTCTTATTAAACCATCCCTTTTAATTTTCTTGCTGTTTGAAAATCTAAGACGTGTGTGCTCAGAGCATTGACATTAATAAAAAGGTCAAATAAAAGTGCTTATAATGAGCCAACAAAGCTGGGATCTGAGCCAGGCGTTTATGGACTAGCTTTGGCATAAAAGTAGACTTTCCACTCTCCTGAAAGCCAGATGTACTTGGTTGCTGTCCTCACCACTGCAATCAGAATTCTTTGATGATTCTGGAACCAGTAAATTACTGTTTAACCAATTATTCAGTTCCTCCCTCACATCTATACCAGGAATTGGAGTACTGTCCTCTTCTGTCCTAGGCTTTTTATCAGATTTGCATAAGCAACCCTCTCTGCTACCTCTGGAAAAGGAATAAAGGAAGGGACGATTGTGTACAAAGGCCTCCAACCTCTGAACAGGAGCAGATAAGAAAATAACTAGCAACCCCCATTGGTCTGACACTCTGAAAGAGTTTGTTGGGGCACATGAAGTCTAGGAGAGAATGAGACCAAATGCTAAGTATACAGTGGAACTGGCAAATTTGCCACAACATTAATGGAAATACTATTGCATTAATTCTTCCTCTGTGATTTAGATATTTTCTTGGACAAACTCTGGTATTAAGCTCTCTAAGTATTTTTTCCTCCATAGCTAGTGTATTTTAGTGAAAGATTATCTATAGAGTAAGGTGTTACACAGACTAAGTAACTACTTTGAATCTGTTTGGGAGGAGCTAAATCTGTATAGAGCAATGATGCAAGAAGAGGATGAAGAACAAAACTTCAGCTCTTCACCCTAGTGCCAAGATTCAGGGGCATACTAATGAGGTGCTTAACTCCCTACGGATATTTCTGATAATAAAATCTAAAAGAATATTTTTCAGTCCTCCTATCCTCCACATAAATTCACACTCATGTTGACATTGGAATACGTTCTCTCTTTCTGAAAGATTTTCCAGGACAAAGTAATGTGGTCCATAACTCAGGTTTTAAAGGACCAAACTACTGTATGCATAAAATAGCTGGAGCTCTCTCAATTCCATCCTCACAGCTTGCTCTCCAGAGCTGAGCTGGCAACCAGAGTGGAAGGAGGTGTCAGAGGCGTTTGCTGCCTTTAGGACAAAACCTGTGATTCTAAGAATGTGGTATTTTTCTGGGGTTTCTGTCTTCCTGAGAGGCAAGAAAACAGTAATCATTTCACATTTGGGGTCTGCTGGCCACAGATATTAGACACTATGGATAAAGGTAATTTCTAAATGTAATGTGAAAAAATGCACCTGTTTCACTTGCAAGACACCAGAACTATAGTGGCAAAAATACCCATTCCTTATGCTTTTTCTTTTCCTCCTGTAAATTAGAGAATTTGTCAATACATGTTAAAATAATAACAGTAATAATAATAGTAAAATCCAGGCTTAAGTTTATATGAATGCAAAAGTGAAGCTACTATGGTGTTGTCAGAGGAGCTGTATAATGTGGCTAATATGCTAATATAGGTGGTCAATCTGCTTTAGAGATTATTTTAAATGAATTTTCATTGTCTTAGGATATTAAACTTAAACTGGAGGTGGAAAAACTGTTTAATGTAAGTATTTCTTAAAAGAAAAAGAAAAAATCCAAACTTTTTCCAAAAATGAAATATTTCCACTATCCTACTGTTACTACTCAGACTTACTGAAATTTGCCAGTGCAAATATTTCCATCACCATCCATATTGTCTCTTGCAGTCTTATCCAGTATTGATTGGGCTATAGGGAATTTTCCCTTTAGTTTGTAGAAATGGGGTATAGTCTTGGAAATTACTTTGGGAACTTTAAGGCTATAGAACAACACATTTTCCCTAGAATTTGTGTTTGAATTGCCCAGGGAGAGGATGAGAATTTTCTTATGAGCTCAGAAGAATTTGGAGGTTTAGGCTTTGTACCTTGGAGACCAACACTTAGAGAACCTACTCAGAAGTTGATATTTTCCCAACACTCCCAAGTCCATGTTTCAGATGATAGGTCTCCCAGCCTGGCACTCCAAAGCTCCTACCTCCACTTGACTTCTGGAACTTCTAGTTTCTGGTCTCCCTCTCATACAGACTGCAGAGGAGTTGGAAGCAACCAAGCTCAAACGTCTAGATTTGTATTATACCAGACAAAATGTTTCAATTTTTGAAATATTTTAATTCTCCAGATTTACCTGTTTGACAGATTATACCCAAGACATCTTCTGAGAGAGAGCAACATCCATTTTTCCAGCATGTCAGATTTCCCAAAGAGCAGAAAACTCACATGTCCAACAAAAAAAAAGCCATATCTGTTAATCCCTTTACTGCCAGTAATCAGCTGTAAAGCTGTTCAAGGGAAAAACCCTCAAAATCTTCATCAGAAACTAAAATCCAAGGCCGGAAGAGGATCCACAGCTCAATCTGTATAATACAACTATACTTTTGAAAAGCCTACAAGTGTAACTTTTCAGTCCTGTATGTATTTAGGTCTGGACAAACAGATTTCAGAGATTAAATCCCTATTTCAAAAAATTCTTGCTTTGCAAATTCACATGACAGATCTATTTTGGGTTTCATTTTAAATATGAAGTGATATGTAGGGTATGATGCCTTAAAGCTGTCAGAACCAAAGAGAATTCCTTTTCATTACAGTCATATAATAAAGAGCCTAAATTCAGTTTAATCGTCAGTGAGTTTTTATATATGACCTACAAAACCTAGAAAAATAAAATGAAAATGCTGAGAGAACAGTATTTTAACATAACTACTTATTTTTTTGGCAGTTTAGCATCTTTATAAAAATCAGGGGGTTTATGTTTTTTCTGAAGTCACAAAAATTCTTTAAATGTCAGCCTGCAATTTTCTCCTTGCCAGTTATTTTACTGGTGTGAAATGCAGTTCTTTTTATGTTAATTTTTTTCCCGAAATAATTTTTTTTTAACTGAATAAAATAACACGACTTTACAATAACACTATGCCTAGGTTTTATACTCATGAACATGTACTTGAAGCTTAGATAGCCTGGATACAAACTGCTGGAAGCATATTTACTTATGTGAGTTCTTTTCTGCAGATGTGTCCATATTCTTTTATATCTATGAAACAATAATTAACACACAATTGAGCATATTAACTATTGTATATTAACAATTGCAGAAATACCATACCCTCAGCACTCCTTTGAATTATTGTTTTAGTCATAACACATACTGGAGAAAGGGACTGAAGAACAGTTACTCGGAAGAGCTGAGTTACCATTATGTCTGATCTCAGACAAGAGGCTGCAAAAAGCCCATTTCTCCTATCTAGCTGATTGCATCAAATTTTACACAACCACAGGTTGATAACATAATGAAGTCCAATCCAGAATCTTGCCAGTGAACCACTAAAGGACAGAGGACCACTGAATCAAGGAATCTAGACTAGTAAGTCCAGAGACTAACCAAGAGATAAAAAAAATAATAAATCTCTATTTTAAAAAAATTAAATTAGTTTCACATTCTACACATGTTCAAAGAGAAGAGATGTTTTGTGAAGTACCTCATCCTCTTAAAGAAAGGCAGTCATCAGAAGCTGGAGTAGTAGGATCATTCCTGAGGGTTGCAATGGATGGTCACCAGCGGATTTATTTTTTGGCACAGTCCTGCCAGTATTTGTTGTAAACATTTGCAATTTTTCTTCCTCTCTGGGGAAGGATAATTACTATTTTTTTATTTTATTTTACTTGCTTTTACTCAAGTATTATTTTAATCTACCTGAATAACAACAAGTTGTGATAAAGTTTTGACATGAATAGAAAAAAGTCCCATCCCAATCAGGATAATGAAGCAATCATAGAATCATGGAATCGTATAATGGCCTAAGTTGGAAGTGAACTTAGTTGCTCAGAGCCCCATCCAACCTGGTCTTAAACACTTCCAAGGATGATGCAGCCACAGCTCCTCTGGGTAACCTGTTCCAGTGCTTCACCACCCTCATAGCGAAGGATTTCTTCCTAATATCTGATTTAAATGTACTCTCTTTCAGTTTGAAGCCACTTCCCCTTGTTCTGTCTCTACATGTAAATTGTAAATAGTTTCTCTCCATCTTTCTTGTAGGCTCCCTTTAGGTACTGGAAGGCCCAGGTCATCCCAAAGCCTTCTCTTCCCCAGGCTGAACAAACCTAATTCTTTCAGACTTTCCTCACAGCAGACACACTCCAGCCCTCTAATCATCTTAATGTTCCTCCTCTGGACTTGCTCCAGAGTGGGCGCAGGTTGCCCATAAAGGTGTTCTTGAAGGTTTTCAAGATTAAAGAAATCCCTGAAAAGTCTTGTTTGCTGTCTGATCCCAGAGTTGGCTTTTATTTGAGTAGCAGGTTAGACTAGAGACCTCCTGGGGGCTTTTCCCACCTGGGCAACTTTATGATTCACTTGCTAATCTGGGGTTGTAGTGAAACTATAAACAAGAGTTTGTCATTGCTCTCTAGCATCCCCTTCCACTGTTTCCCAAGCACAATGGCACAGTTCCCATTTCAGCTGCCCATGACACATAGGGAATTTATGGTCCAGACATCAAAGACAGCATTGCTTACAGCATATAGCAATATCTTTGCAACTTCTTCTAGCACATGGCAGATGATTGGCTCTCATTTCTGAACCCTGTGAACTGCAGGGAGTGTTCCATAGCCTGACACACACATAAAACCTAAAGCTAAACACTTATGCATTGAGAAAATCCATGTGTTTATGTTCTGTACTGAAATGGGGATCTTTCTTTGAGGGGAGATCCTTTTAGAGCGACTGCCAACACATGAAACCACTGAAGGTGAAGCTATCATTTGAAAATAAACTAGAAGGAAAGTTGGAAAAGATATTTTCTGTTACAAAACTTTTAGTGGTTTGTTTGTTGTTTGTTGGTGGTTTTTCTCTCTTAAAAACACAAAGTATTTTTTGTACATGTCTTGGTTTGAAATAATCTGGAGGGACAGAGACCTCAGATGGAAGTCTCCTTTCTGCAGTTCAACACCCCTGCAGTTCAACACCTACGAGAGAGAGAGAGAGACAGAGAGAGAGCATACATGCCCAGATATAAGTGAAAAAATAAATCTTTATCAAGAAGAATTCTAAACAATACTGATAAAACTGAATTGAGCTAACCAGAAAAATTCCAAAGCTCCCGCCCACTGTACCAAAATGAGGTGGCAGTCAGCCTCTCCCCACCCATTAAAATCTGGCAGGAATGGTTTGGAGGGTCAGTGCTGGAGTGAGTCTGCAGTGCTGGCACAGGCAGTTGGAGCAGGGATGTGACTGGAAGGACCCACAAGACACTCCCTGGATCCAGCAATGAGACCTGGTTGCTACAACTCTGATAGTGGTTGTAGTCCTGACTCTCTGAGGTGGTGGTAAAGGCCTGGTGGTAGAAGCCCCATGGAGTGAGGGAAGGAAAGCCTCAACCTCCTCAGTGAAGTCCAAGTGTGGTCTTTTATTGAGTTCAGGGCAGGTGGAATGCCTCTGGTACCTCCCTTGGGGTGTAGAGTTCTTCCCTGGGTGATTAACACTGGATCACAGGACATTTCAAGAGTCTTTGACACCTAAGCACAGGTGGATCCATTATGGCCCATCAGCAGAGATGAATATCTTCAAGCCATGTGAGTGAACTGTCCTGATGCCTCCCCGAGGGGAGTTATCACAGATGAGTCATTTGTGTAAAGACAAAGAAACAATACCCAGCTCGTAGCCTGAGGTGGCAGGTGTGCACGCCCTCCGAGTCATCAGCCTGCCAGTCTCTTCACACTGGTGGAGACATTCTTCTCCTAGGAGAGTACCACCCTTATCTTAAGTCCCTCCTCACAGTCTAAATTAGTAGGTATATTTGGAGAAAAGAGAAAAGAAAAAGTGGATACCAGAGTCTTTGTGTAACCCAGGACAATATGTTTTGATTGTTATTTAGTATAAATTTTATTCAATCATATAAAGGAACTTCATGATTAAAACAATGTTGGGTTTTGACCTCATTCTACTGGGTCATTCATTGCCTGTGTGGAAGATGTTAATTCATAATGTAACCCCTAGTTTAAGAGCTGGGAAATATTGGACGTGTCATCTCTTTGTTCTTAACAACGTTAGTCCAGGGTTTTTATCTTTCTACACTTGGTGATTTAAAAATCAGTGCAAAATCATCCTCAAAACTATTAGAAATAAGTGATCAAGGAGAATCAAGCAATCAAGGAGAATCAAGCTAAGTGAGCTCACTAGCCTACAAGAAGGCCTTGTTATGGGGCTTCATCATTTTCTGTAAAAGGCACCTTGATTTTGAAGAGAAGAGGTTGGCTGGACATCTTCAAAAAAAAGCAAGAATCTGGTAAAACAAAAACCACAGTTTCTCCATCCTTGAGCTATATATCTACACAAGGTTTCACCCAAGCTGTTCCTTTTGAAAAGGTCCTCTGGATGGACCGGAGAAGATCAGCCCACGCAGCATTTGAGGTTTGATTTTCCAGGCTTTGAAAAGGACACTGGAATATAGTATCTTGTAATATCTAATGATTAAATTATCTTAATGAGAACCAGACAGATCCACTCAGAGTGTAAATAAATCCTTCACATGCCAAAAGAGTTCAGTTAAGACATACAGCATTATCGCAGACATGAAACGTAAGTAAAAATAAATCTTTGTAAATTTTGCTTTTGCAAAATAAAATATAGTTGTCTTTCACTTTGACTTCAAAGGCATAAATCATAATTTTAAATAATCATATTGCCTTTTGAAGTCCTTATTAAAATCAGATATTGTCCCAATGTGCATATCCTACTTCTGTAAGGAAATATTATATTTCTGCTTGTAGCTATAAAAAGAATTCTTTCTACTTTTTAGATAGAATTCTTCTTCTTAAAGTTGACAGGTTAAAGGAGTTGGACATCAAAAGAAAATAGAGATGTTTTGTTTCTAACTTATTCCTTATTTGAAGACTGAAGGTTTCCTGGGCTTTCTGTATACTGTCACAGGCCTGATAGAGGTCAACCAGAAAGCAAAATAGTCAGAAAATTGAAAAAATGTATTAAAGAGATAAAGATAAATACAAAATGATACAATAAGTAGCAAGAAAAATTCACCTAGTAAAATAAGGTCTATAAATGCAAAATTTGAGAATCAAAAAGAAAAAAAGAAAGCGGAGGATGCTCTTTTCCAGCTTAATGCCAGCTCTGCTTGTTCTACAGTCTTGGAGCAGTCTCTACCTATATGCAAGAATCTTTTACATAAACTGCCTTAATATCTCCTTTAAAAAACTGCTTTTGTGGTTGGCAGTTCTCTGCTTTTTCTGGCTTTCTGTGCTCCCAGAAATCTTGGAAGAAATAAAGTATTTGTGTGCAGCAGACAATGGTTGCCTGAGTTCAGCAAGGTGAGCAGGAGACTCGATCATGAGGCAGCATCTCTAAAATTCTTCAGGATTCCTACTTTCACAAATCCCAAACAAATCATAAGTTTGGCAAAAGGACTGGAACGTGAATGAAATAATTTGGAGACAGGTGTTTCTTCTAGAAAATGTGAGGCTTTATCAGTACTCCTCGAGAAAGAAGTCTCTCACTAAAGGGTAACCAATATTGGATGAGAGGAGAACTACGAGTGCTCCACATTAGATCTTCTTTGGAATGAGTCACACAGAAAACATCACTTGTTACAGAAGTTTAAAGTGACATCTGATATGACAACTGAAAGTTGCATCTGGTGATGCTCCTCCCATCAAGCAGGCCAAAAAACAGAGGTATGATAATTCTCTGCTGACGTCAATGGGAGTCCTGCCACTGTCTGAGACTAGGGCCAGAAGTTCACTCCAGGATTTTTTTCTCAGGTGATTTATCATTTTTTTTTTTATTTGGCAGTTTCATAGCTGAGAACAAATTTTGCCTTTTTTTATATATTGAATTAGAATATATTCCTGTTGTTTATAAATGGTTTTCTACTAGCTGAAACATATGCTAAAGAAAGACATTGAACACAAAGATTAGTGTTGAAGTAACGCTACTGTGTCTTCTCTAATATATGTTATTTACCCTTCTAATTGTGGTTGCTTCTGTTTGCATTAGAGGGTATCCTGCGGATTTGCTGGAGATTTGTTTCTTCCTTTTGTGGTTCCTGCTTATTATCAGCATTAGAATAAGAAATCCTCCCATTCACAGAGAGGTAACTCGGAGATGAGGACAGTGTTATTTCTGTTTGTTGAGTCCTAATGGTAGAGTCCAACTTCTATTTCTGAGAGCACAGGCTCTAGACACAGTAAAATGCAAAAAGTAACAAGGTTAACATGAATTTCTATATGTCCTATCTAAATACCATGAAACAAAAATACTCTCTCTTTCTCTTTACTAAGTATGCAGTCAACTTATAAATTCTCTGCAGAAAAGAATCAAAACACAAATAAAATAGTTTGGGATTTTCTGGTAAGAACACATTCTTTCTGTTAAAGTCACACCACATTAATGCCTATTAATTTATAGACAGTTCATTGAAATACGATAGTGCGTAAATATTTTCAAATACTTAAATGGTTGTTCTGGTAGAGTCTTTACCTTACAGACTATCAAACAGATGATGTTTTACTTGTGATTGCATGATAACATGCCATACAGGAATACTTTTGTTTCAGTGATGCGCTCTAGTTCTTGGATTTCAAAAGTTCCATTTTTCTTCTAATTTTGCTTTCAATTGAAATAGAAAAATTGCGCAAAATAATTTAAGATGAAGGATGCTGAACTTAAAATCCTCTTAGAACATCTATACTATTTTTCCTCTTACTACAAGAGCAAAAATACACCACTTGTCATGTCCCATATATATCCCATATACATTATAGAAAAATTCAAATAAAAATCAGGCTATTTTTAGAAAATATTTATTTAGATATTAAAAAGTAATATTCTAACCTAATTGGTCAAAAAAGGGAATAAAGCAGACTGAGCGTGACTTACTGTGTAAACTTTCTTTCCAACCAGAAAGTGAAGGGCTAGGAAAGGCTAACAGAGTATGAAAAACATGATTTGTTCTGTTGGGTTAACTTTGTCTTCACAAACCCTGGACAATTGCTCAGCTCATTATGCTCAACTTCAGGTAGTTGTGTCAGCCCAGTTCAACTGGGTTAAATTACAAAACTCTTTTTGAATATTAATATCTTTACCTATCTGTGTATATAAAAGAACTGACAACTATATTTTATATTAAGTTAAATATCCATGAGCAGGTCATTGAAGCTTTATAAAGGAAAATAGAGCACAAAGAGAGTGCTTGTATGTCTAGCAAAGGTCAACTGACCAATCAACTGAAAAATGTTTCATATGATTCTGCACTGATCTAAAACCATAGGGTTTTTTATATCTAATGTAGCAAAGTACTTATTTTGTTATGCTGATGAACTAAAAACTTTCCAGAGGTCTAGAAAAAACATAAGTAGAAACTCCAAAGACAGTGGGATAACTTACAAAATAGCATGTTGCTAGAGTTGTTTCATTTCTGGATACAAATGGAAAAGGTATACCAAAATACTATAAAACAGGTGACTTCCATGATTTTCCTAAAGTCCTAAATGTAATATTAACCCAAAAGGAGAAGCATTTAAAAAGATGTTAATCAGTTGCCAGTGCTTACATGCTTAACTGCAACTAGCACGTGCTAGCATGTAATTAAATATAATTCAACAATTTAATACAAAGCCCAATTAATTAATGAAACAAATGCTTGGGGATATTTTCATGGATAAAGAATGTGGACTTCTATAACATGTTCTGTTATTTCATATAAAATGCAATCCCATAAACAGGATTTCTATATTCATCTGATTTCCAAGATTTATTTTCAAAGCGGCATGTTTATACAGGTACAGGTATGTTCATGAAAGTACAGAGTCATGTTTTAGGAAGATAAGACAATAGGGTCTATAAACACATGTAAATATTTTTATGAACATAATCACCAGCTAGTGGTTGCTAGATGGTAGCTAGCTCAAGTAATGAGAGAAAATTGTTTGGCTTGAAGAAATTAAATAAGACCATGCAGCAGAAATACAGTATTTTGTTATTTTTCTTGATGAGTGGCCAGTAAGGTGGATTGAGAACTGGCTAAACAACAAATCCCAGGGGATTGTAATCATGGTATGGGGTCTGGTTGGAGGCCTGTCACTAGTGATGTCCTCCAAGGTTCAGTACTGGCCCAATATTGTTTAACTTATTCATCAACTGCTTGGATGAAGGGGCAGAAGCCTCCTCAGCAAGTTCCTTGATGACAGAGACGGAAGGAGTGGCCAACACCCCACAGCACTGGGCAGCCCTTCAGAACCACCTTGACAGGCTGGAGAGATGGGCAGAGCAGAAATTTGTGAAATTCAACAAAGGCAAAGGCAGGGTCCTGCACCTGGGGCATAATAACCCCAGGCACCAGCACAGGCTGGGGGCTGACCTGCTGGAAAACAGCTCTGTGGAGAAGGACCTGGTGGCCCAGGTGGACAACGGGCTCTCCATGAGACAGCAGCGTGCCCTTGTTGCCGAGAAGGCCAGTGCGATCCTGGGGTGGATTAGGAAGAGCGTTGCCAGCAGGCCTAGGGAAGTGATCTTGACCCTCTGCTGAGCCTTAGTCAAGCTGCATCTGCAGTGCTGTGTCCAGTTCTGGGCTCCTCAGTATACAAGAGAGACATGGAGCTCATGGAGTGGGTCCAGAGGAAGCCACAAAGATGATGAAGGGCCTGGAGCATCTCTCAGGATGCTCAGGAAAGGCTGAGGGAGGTAGACAACTGAGAGGGGATTGCATCAGTGTCTGTTAGTATCTGAAGGAAGGGGTCAGGGAATGGCCCAGGCTCTGCTCAGTGGTGCTGAGCAATAGGACAAGAGGCAACGGGCAGGAACTGATGCACAGAAACTGAGACACCTGAACATGAGGAAGAACTTTCCTGTGTGTGTGACTGCACGCTGGAATAGATCACCCAGAGAGGCTGTGGAATCTCCTTCTCTGGAGATATTCCAGAACTATCTGGATGCAATTCTTTGCCATGTGCTCTCGGATGACTCTCCTTGACCAGAGCAGTTGGACCACGTGATCCACTGTGGTCCCTTCCAACCTTACCCATTCCAGGATTCTATGATTTTATGACTCATACAGCCAATGTTGAGTCCCTTCCACAATAAGGTGTTCAACTGCACAGCCAACCTTTAGGGCAGAGGTTAGGATACCTCAGAAAAGAGCATACATTTTGCTTAGATGGTCAGAAATTAGCAAAGAAACACCATAGACAAAGAAAAAGATAGTAGGGTTCACTACAGAGGTGGCACTACTTTTCACACCATAAACAGACTTTTGAATTATATATGGTGTTTATCTCAAAAACAGACAGGGAATATTTTAAGATTTTGTAATTGTTGTCATATGACAAATATGTTTTCTGTTTTTAGGGTGGAACATGCATGGTAAGTGGGTGCACTTGATTACTAAGGTGTACTTTATTACTAAGAATACAAAATCTAATAAAATCACTTGCAGAAAAGTCCAGATTGTGGGATTACTGGATTCAAACACAGGAAAGCAAACACATGACATCCCCCCAAAAAAACCAGAAGGCATGAAAAGGAGACCTGGGAATGACATGTAATGTATATACAGTTTATATTTGCAGGTAGCAATACTTCCATGATTCACTCTGTTAGAACTGTAATGACCTATATTTCCACAGATAAAAAGCCAGATGGATAAGTCAGTATCAGATTTCCAGATCTGAATACTTGTCAGTTACAAATAAGGAAGTTTAGCAAAATCATTTTTTTTTTACTTCTGCTTTGGATTAGGCATGCCAAAACCAAGACTGTTGTTTGATTCACAGTGAGTAACACAGATCTTCATCCCATTTCATGATACAACGCTCAAAATTTAACATACATCTAAATTCACAATAATACAAAAAACATAGCACTGCAGAAATGTGATTAAAATCTTTCTACTTAATACTAAGAGACTCATCTAATACTTACATTTCCAGGTCAGTTCTTTTCTTAGCTATATATATTTGATTTTCTCATTAAAAAGAACATATAAAAACTAAACAAATCCACTTGCATTCTAAATAAATGATTTCAAAAAATAATTTTAAATAATAAAATTACATGAAAACTATTTTAAACATATTGTATCAATACCAGTGGACTCAGCAGCGAAGACATCCTTTATGTCTTTTTTTTTTTGTGAAATTTGGCAATTTTTTGGGTTCAAATGCATTTGGAAAATGAAAGATGAGCTGGGCAAAGCAGAATTATAAAAAAAATGTCACAAGCTGGTAATTGGCATCACTAATATCTTTTTCAGTAATAGAATTTAAGGTCAGTTGCAATATTTCCAATTCTTGCCCAAGTCTTCTGTAGGAGTACATTAAAAATTAGAATGAAGTCTAACACATTGAAAATGTACACAAACTAAATAATTATTAAATTAATTTCGCTGTTAAGTTTCCATATTTCACAAAATATTATACATCTTCATACAGACTTGGATCTAGTCCTCAAAATGTCCTTGGCTCCAGAATGACTTACAATAAAGTCTTGAGCCAAAGAAGGCTTTTTCTTGGCATTAGGTACAACTGTCTCTGCCTATCCCAGAGAAAGTGTTGCAATAAACAGGACTCAGTTTACAATTTTAAACAATAAATGTATTAACTATTTAGTCAATACTTTGCAAAAAGAAAAGAAAAAAAAGTGTCTGATAGAAGAGATATACAGGTCAGGAGCAATGTGCATGAGTGGTTTAGAAAAGGAGAGGTTATGGATAAAAATAAGCAGTGAATGTGACTTCTCCTTAAAATACTGAGATACTTCCATTGTACTGATACATAAAAGCTGATAACTACTGTCCTTTAATCAGAGTCCAAGAGAAAGTGAATTAGAATTCTGGGAAAATAAAGATGTGTTATTCCCCTAGCTTAATTTATCCATGTAAGCTGGCACTAAGTATCATCACAAGTGTTTTCTGCCAGTTTACAAGTACACAGAAAGCCTTGAACTTCCTCAGTGGATTTTTTTTTGAGAAAGATATCAATGTGCTGGCTTTTGTCTTATCAGGGTGTTTCATGCAATTAGCTTTTATCTAGGCCTTCATTTAAAAGGCAGACCTGAAAAAAAAAGACCATCTTAGTCAAACAGCCTGATTATATTAAAAATCTGCAGTATGGTTTTACACTCACACACAATGAGTAAGGCATTGGATCAGTTACGTAATTACTGCTATTTATAAACAGAAAACTCTGTATACATTTCCTATTGTAAAAACTTTAAACAGCCCGGAAGCCTTTTCTGAAGGAAAAAGAAAATCAAAGGGAAAAAAAAAAGGCAAGAAACAAAGAAAAAATGTAACATTTTGAAGCATACTCAGCTTGGACTATTTCTGTATTATTACCTCACTGCTGGGAAACCACTGTACTGTGGTCATTTACTGGAAAACTAAATGCATAGAATATGGAAGACATAAAAATTTAATAAACTCAAGGTAAAAGCAGTGAACTATGCTAAAGTCAAGTTCTGAATGATTTCAATTAAACTCAATTAATTTATATGCAGAAACCAAAAATGGTCTTGAGAATTTTCACCTTCTTGTCATGGTTACAGACAGGTCAAAGGCTTCCAAGAACTATCATTTACATTTATTTGACTTAGTCGATCTTTCATTTAATATCATTAACATATGGTTAACCTCAAATATATTTAACGCCAGTTTTACAGCTTAAAATAAATCCAGTGTTCCAACTCTCTTAATTTGCTTCAAAGCCCAAGCTGTGGGTGAAGGAACAGTTCCAGTGCACTTTTAAAACCATGACATTCTTCTGTTGACTAAAGACAATGTTGATTCAAGCCACCCACCCAAAGCTTCAGGTTTCAGGTGACGCAACTTAACTCATGTGCATTGGAGAACCTGTGAGTGGGATCCCTGGTAGGTCCTCAGTTCTGTTCCCTAAAGGACAGGGCAACATCAGAACAGTGCCTTTTCTATTGTCAGTTTAGCAGTAAGGCTGAAAGGACACGTGGCTAAATATTGCAATCATGAATGACAGCTGAGTCACGAAATGCAACACAGCAAAAGAAGGCCTGTCATGACACCAATAACCACCAGTTCCCTGGAGGCAGGTTAGGCTTCAAAACTGTCATCTCTTCACCACAAACCTTGTCAGATCTTGTTTGTTCCAGAGATACAGTAAATGTAGAAAATAATATCTTCATGGAAATATATGTTCATTAGGAGTAAATTTTAAAATTTGTCTTTGAAGTCTAACATTTCCCATGCAACTTCAGGCCTATCATTCCCCTGGTCAGGAACTGGTAGAATGCTTAATTCCATGTCTTCTGTCATATTATTGCTGCAACGTGGGCTGTCATTTCACATTTAATTAACAAGTGCACTCAAATAAGAGGTGTAAGCACCTGCTTAAACCTCCATTAGCTGCACCAGCTTCCCGAGCAATTATTTCAGCCTGCTGAATGGTAACATGAAACCAGCAGTACCCCTTCAGTGGTGTGAGAAGAGGATGCTGCCCACCACTCTTGACATCGTGACAGAGAAGTTCTGACAAGCCCTAAATGAGGCTGCTGCTGGGAGACACTCAGAGATAAAAATGACGGCAAAACTCATTGCTCATTCAGGGTATCCTTGATCTCATCTGATGGTACTGTACTGTAGAAATCCAGGTTGAGTCATGCAAACAAAGGTTACCACACTACTGGTCTTAACTGCAAAAATTCTCATTTCACAGCAATGTTGAATGAAGTGGGTTTATTTCTTCATATGGGGAGTATCTTATCAGGCAACGTAGTCATGTTCTACATAAATATAATTTAAAAAATGGTGCATCTTCTTGTTTGTATTTGCTGGTTTCATGTAAACATAGAGCTAAAACACCTATAGCATAGAATTTCTTCATTTGAAAAAGTATAAAATATTCCCATATATTAATTTTCACCAGAAAGTTCAGCACCTCATTGCAGCCAGTGACCTTTCTCATTGTTGCATATTTTCAGCAGTTTGGTGAATATAGCTTCTGGAGAGAAATATTATTTATTTTCTGCACCAAATAATCATAGAGTCATAGAATAATTTGAGTTAGAGGGGACCTTGAAAGGTCATTTAGTCCAATTCCCCTGCATTGAGCAGAGACACCTTCCACTGGACCAGATCACTCAGAGCACCATCCAACCTGACCTGGAATGTTTCCAGGGGTAGGACATGTGCCACTTCTCTGAGAAACCTGTTCCAGTGTTTCACCATCCAAATTGTAAAAAGTTTTTCCTTATATCTAGTCTGCAACAAGGCCTGATAAGAAGTTTTTCCCCACCTTTCTTGTAGTCCCCCTTTAGGTACTGGAAGGCTACTATAAGATCATCCTGGAGCCATTTCTTTCCTAGGCCAAACAACTTTCTCATCCGTTTTTCATAGGAGAGGTCCTCCAGCCTCTTGAACATTTTTGTGCCCCTCCTCTGGACTCACTCCAATAGGTCCATGTCCTTCCTGTGCTGGGGACCCCAGAGTTGGAGGCAGCACTGCAGGTGGGGTCTCAGCAGAGTAGAGCAGAGGGGCAGAATCTCCTCCCTCCCCTGCTGCCCACACTGCTTTGGATGCAGCCCAGGACACGAGGGGTTTCTGGGCTCCCAGTGCACATGGCTGGGTCATGTCCAACCTCTCATCCACCAGCACCCTCAAGTCCTTCTCAGCAGGGCTGCTCTGGATCTGTTCATCCCCAGCCTGGATTGATATTGGGGTTTGCCCTGACCAAGGTGCAATACCGGCACTTAGTCTTATTAAACCTCATGAGATTCCCACGGTTCCACTTCACCAGCTTGCCCAGGTCCTTCCAGATGGCATCCCATCCTTCAGGTGTGCCAGCCTGACAGTTGTCAATCAGTGAGCTTTGTATCATCTACAAACTTGCTGAGAGTGCACTCGATCCCTTCGTCTATGTCATTAATGAAGATATCGCATTTAATATCTTATGATCCCAGACCACACCCCTGAGGGATATCACTTGTCACTGTCTCCATATGGACATTGAGACTTTGACCAGTAACCTCTGAATATGACCATCCAACCAATTCCTCATCCAGTCCACTCATCAGATCCATTTCTTCTAATTTAGAGAGAAGGATGTTGCTGGGGACCATGTCAAAAGCCTTACAGAAGTCCAGAGAAATTACATCTGTATCTTTCCCTTGTCCACAGATGAAGTCACTCCACTCCCCCCTCCACCTTAAAAGGACTCTAGGTTGGTCAGATGGGACCTGACCTTGGTGAAACCATGCTGGGTGTCTCAGATCACTTCCCTGTCCTCTTTGGGCCCTAGCATAGCTTCTAGAAGAATCTGTTCCATGATATTACCATGCACAGATGAGAAGCTGACAGGTTGGTAGTTCTAATTCCCAGAAGAAAAATTCTTTTTTTCCATTTTTAAAAATGGGTGCAATGTTTCCCTTTTACAGGTCACCAGGGTCTTCACCTGACTGCCATGACTTTTCAAATATCAGTTTCAAATATATGGAGAGTGGCTTGGCAACTACATCAGTCAAGATCCTCAGATAGTCATGAATTTGCCATTCTCTTACAGTGGTCAGGAGCAGGTGCTAAGGCCAAGCGTGTAAGCAGAGTCCCACCTGGGTAAGATCTCCCTTATTATGGAAGATTGTGTCTCTGTTCACAGGAGCCCCAGAGTAGTCTGCTTCCTTTACAAACTGCTTTTTACATCCAGTACTCTCAACATCCAGAGCCAGTGACGTCTGTAGATAAATTACATGCTGTGTAAAAGAGTAATTCTTTCACTTGTTTTAACACTTCTGTCTTGTTCCTGATCTACCCCCTCAATATATTTGGTTCCTTATACTTTTATGTGTTCTCCTCAGTCAAGTTTTCCCTAGGTGGAAGAGCTTTAATCAATTGCCCCTTTCTCTGGCAGAAACTATTGCACAGTATTTTCATTCTGTTAGTATCTCTCGCATTTCCTTATTTTATTATCCTTCGCAAAAGGAGTTGCCTGTATTTAACGGGATGTAGCATGATCTGAATTAAATACAGTGGAACATCTTTCTTTTTCATAACAATCTTTGGTCTTGTTTTCTTCTCTTTTCTCTTCTTTTCCACACCATCTGTCAACCTGCTTAACAGGCACAGACTCCAAAGGATCTACTGGAAATTCCTTCCATTGTAGAGCTNTCTTCTGCTTCATCTCAGCCCAACCTATGTTATATAGTTTTACACATAAACTTCTCATGAGACATTGTATTACTTAGTCCATTTACTGTTTTCTTCGGAGAGCTCCCTAGGAGATTCGTGAGGCATTCCTTCCATCTGTGCAATTTTGACTGTCCCCATGATATCCTGTTTAATCACATCTACTAATTTGTCCCATAGAAATTTCACAATTTATTTAATCTTTGATTTCTCTTGAGGTTTTGGGGTTTTTTTTAAATCGCTTTACTATTTGCCACTTCTTTGCTTCTCAAACTGAAATGGCTAGTTAGACTACAAAATGGATTGGCATTTTTGATGTTGATTATTTTTAGCATACTTGGCTGAAAATCAATTGTTTCTGTTCACTCCTTACTATATGCATCATCTACAATTTTTTTAGTCAGTCCTGTTCAAATGATACTTTGGTCTGAGACAATTCCTCCGGCTCATCCATGCAGAATGTGGCTCTCCATAAATATCTCCATTCACAAATATTTGTGATTACATTTCATTCATCCAGCTTACTGAATTTTCTCCTGTCTTCCCTTCCTTGATCTCCCATGTGTGCTGGTTTTGGCTGGGGTAGAGTCAATTTTCTCCACAGTAGCTGGTGTAGGGGTGGGGTTTGGATTTGTGCTGAACACAGTGTTGATAATTCAGAGATGCTTTTTTTATGGCTAAGCAGTGCTTGCAAGCGTGAACACCTTTTCTGCCCCTCACATCACCCCACCAGTGATGGAGGTGCAGTAGAAGTTGGGAGGAGACACAGGCAGGACAGGTGACTCCGACTGACCAGTGGGATATCCCAGACCATATGACACCATTCTCAGTATATAAAGCTGGAGGAAGAAGGATGAAGCGAGAGGGTAGTTAGAATAACAGCTTTTGTCTTCCTAAGTCACCATTATGTGTGATGAAGCCCCGATCTCCTGGACATGGCTGAACACCTGCCAGCCCATGGAAGTTGTGAATGAATTCCTTGCTTTGCTTTGCTTGTGTGTGTGGGTTTTTCCTTTACCTACTAATCTGTCTTTATCTCGACCCAAGATTTTCTAGCTTTTATTCTTCTGATTATCTCTCTCATCCTGTTGTGGGGAGGGAGCAAGTGGTTGTAAGTTGCTTAGTTTCTGGCTGGGCCTAAACCACTTCATGACTAGAATGGTAACCACATGTAACTAGAGTAAACCCCTGCAGAACTAGGACAGTATCATGGAATAGATCATGAGAACTGTGAAAGGTTTCTGCACATAAAGAATTGCAAAATTAATCAAGAAGCTATGTTCAAATCTCCAGAGTCCAAGTTCAGTGCCCAACCTCCAAAATCCACTCCTCCTAATTTATAATGATGAACTAATTAGTGCACATGTATTTTCCTTTGAGGTGAAACCTATCTTTCTTGTTTTAATAGGTAGGATTCAAGCAGGTGAATTTACAGGGACTGAGGTGATTTTTTTTTTGTTAATGCAATAACAGGCAGGCTGTATCTCTGTCCAGTGTTAGACCTGGAAGTATTTGGTTAACACACACTTTTGCTTTAACCTCACTGATGACCGAGGAGTTTGGTCAGAAATATGTATGATCCTACGTATGATACATATGGTGCAACTGCACAAGTAAAAGGACAGAATCTAATACTGACATGACACTTTGATTAATTTGTTAGTGGTAATCACCTGACAAAATTGTTCCAACCTCCATCAAGCAATAAATTAAAATGTTGGTTTTGGGGTATTTTGTTTGTTTGTTTTTCCCCTTTCTTGTTTAAATCTGTATGGTCCCATTTACTACCAATGTGTTTTAAAAGTGAACATTTGAAATAAATGATGAAACTGAAAATCTAGAAATAAACAGGTGATGAATGCATTTTTATAAAACCAAAATATTTCTGAAAATTCAATAGGTGTTCTTCCACTTTGGGGATGAACAGGCTTATCCCTCTCAGAAGATCAATGGTTTTCCACTAGTCATCAGATGTGTAAGCTTTCTGTACTCCATAATATTTTTTGGTCTGTAAAGCTGACATTACTTGTGGATGTACCTGTTACATGACAACCCAAATGAATGTTTAATATTAGTTTTTATTTTGTTTTCTTTAGCATGTAGCCATGTTCGTGTTCACAAACAGAAGAGAGCTCTTCTAAATTCACATCCTTAGCCATCTGAATGGCTTCTTTCAATTCCTTCAGTCCCATGAGAGTATTCCAAGTACTTCTTTTTTTTTTTTCTTTCATTTCCTCCCTCTTGTCTTCCACTTACACAGAAGACTATTTTTTTCCACTGAAAATGTCAACATTTATTGCTTTGTTGGGCCACCCCTGAAGAAAAAAAATTAACCCAAAGTGTCAAGTCTGCTCTCTTCCTTTTCCTGCTCTACCTCCCTCTCCCATAAATTAAAGTAAGATTAAATAAATACTTTGCTGTGAGTCATAGAACAGGTAGATCTCTGTCAACCCTTTGTTATGCCTTCTCATACAACCTTTAAATACATACTGGAAAAGTCTATCGAAATTTCTTTGTCACTAATTAACATTTAGTGTCATTATTGATTATTTTAATATATCATAACCAGAGTCCTAGTCATGTTTTTATTTTCCTACCCAATCTCTCAAGCCACTTAGCTAGAGAACCTCTCTGGTGTTCAAGTCTTCCAATTCTGAATACAGAAATCTATATCAAGCCCTATTGCAGACATGTGAGAAGAACACCATTCTCTTTAATTGATCCAAGACATGACACAATAACAACTAAAAGTTCTTTCTTTTGAAGATCTTCATCAACTAAATCCCTAGTGATAGGATATGAAGCACAAAGACAATAAAATGCTGACTAGGCAAATAGGGATTTTATTCACACACACACTCATATATATGTATATAGTCTTCATCTAGGAGAGGATAAAAAAAATTCATGAAAGGAAATAAAAAAGAAAGGAGCACCTGTGAAGATTCAATTTCTGAAGAATCACTTAATATACCTGACGAATTTTCCAAGTCTCAGGTTAAGACGATGTGAATATAATTTCTGTTTGACTGCATTGATTGAATAGATGAATAGTCTGTTTGTTCAGCTCTTTCTGTCTCTTTAGAGTAGTGATCTTCTAGCTTCTTCACAGTTCTGTTGCTTCAGAGTAGAGTATTTGAAAGACAAGTCCCTTTTAGGTTCTGGGGATCCCCAGAGAAATTCTGAAACATGGAGGTTGTTCCCATGTTTCAGGAAGTATCGTGGGTTTTGTTGTTGTTTGTTTGCTTTACTGTTTCCTTTTTACAAATGGTAGATTTTAGTTTATCACATTTTTTTAGACAAGTTTTGTGTAATATAATGGTACCATTATATAATGGGAATATAATGGTACCATTATATAATGGGAATATAATGGTACCATTTTATTCAAAAACTGAATGTTTGTTTGTTTAATAGCATTTGCATAACACCTTAGGAAGTGGCTGCCTCATTTAAAGGTACTGCTGGTAGCATAAAGGTCCTTTCATAGCAGTACCATTAGAATTTGAGTGCTCCCGTAAAATGGGAAGACTGTGGTGAACCTCAAGCTTGAAGCTGCTGGAGAAGTAGTTTGGTAACCAAACCACCCTTTTGTTGCCATCATTAGCTGACTGTGGTGATTGGTTATACTTGTATAGCTCACTAAAGGACAGTGAGAGCTAATAGGAGTATTATAATTTGGGAGAAAGTTACTAGTGATTGCCTCTATAAAAAACAGCTGAATTGTTTTCCAGATTATTCCATAGCTGCTTAAAAATCAAATAAGAAAAAGTCTTAGTGCATACCAAGTCTCAACTGTGAATTCTTAGATCCTTTTGAGCTCAGTCCCTGCTCAAGGCCGAGTACATCATGAAGCCTGGAAGAAACACTTTAATTCAGAACTGCCTGTGCTGCTGAGATGGTGCAAGGGAAGAAGCACAAGGGTGGTTTGCATTTTTCATGGCCTGACATTTTTGAGTGCATTTCCATATTGACATTAATCAGCTTTAAGGCACAAAACAGGTCATTTCCTTTGATTCCCGTCCCACTCTTACCAATTTCGAGCAGAAGTGATCCACACTGCTGGGGGTTAAGTATGTGAATATGCTTTTGTAGGATGGAGATTTGAACTGAAGGCAGACAAAGATTAATAAAACTAGTCACATAGAATCATTTGAACTTCTTCACAGCAGGGACTGATTTGCAGTACGTGTTTGGGCCCAAAACAACCGGACCATGATTTTCACTAGTGTCACCATCTCATCATCATCATGGCTAAGCTTCACAAACGAAGATTTGGGAAAGGCTCTATCCACATTTGTTACAAGCACACTAGTGGCTAATAAGGCCAATACGAGATAGACGTGTCTGATTGCAAAAGGCACAGCAGAAAGGCTCCTTAGATGGTATATTCTGCAAGACACGATTCTTTCTGCGTTGTCTTTTCTCCTTGAGAGTGATCCTGCGTGCGTTCTCAAAGGAAGCAGCAGCGTTAAAGATGGTGTGTCTCCAGGCCTCCCAATTGGAGGCCAGAGTAGACCAGTTATGTTGATCAATATGGCCAAGGCTGAGATGTTGTTTCAGGGAGTCCTTGTATCTTCTCTTTGGGGCCCTTATCTCACGGCAGCCGGCAGCAAGTTCACCATAAAGCAAGGTCTTAGGGAGGCAGTGGTCCTTCATCCTTGAGATGTGCCCTGCCCATCGCAACTGTGTTCTCAGCAACATGGCCTCAATACTTGTGACTGCTGCTTGTTCTAGAACAGATGTATTGGTCACATAATCTGACCAGTGGATGTTTAGGAATGTACGGAGCAGCGTTGATGGAAGCGTTCTAGGAGACGCAGGTGGTGGTGGTAGATGACCCATGATTTGGAACCATATAAAAGAGTAGACAGCACTATGGCTCTGTAAATATGTATCCTAGATCTAAGCATTGGCATCTCATTGATTATGTCTTAGTGTGACGGAGAGATGTTCGCAATGTCCATCACACCCGCGTGATGCCCAGTGCCGAATGCCAAACGGACCATCGACTTGTGTGCTGCAAACTTAACTTCAATCTTAAGTTCAAACCTAAAAGGGGCAGTATCCCAAGGAGAAGACTCTGAGTTAACAATCTCCAGTCAGCCACAGTGAGAGACAGATTCCAGGCAAATCTTCAAACTAGGCTCAAAAATTATTCTATAGATTCTGTAGATCCCTCTCCTGAAACACTTTGGCACCATATTAAAAACAGCATCCAGCAGTCCTCTGAAGAATCCTTAGGGTTCTCCTTCAAGAAGAACAAGGACTGGTTTGATGAAAACAATCAAGAGATCCAGGAATTGTTGAGGAAGAAGAGAACTGCTCATCAAGCACACCTTGCACTGCCTTCCTGTCACATAAGAAAAGCAGCCTTTCGTCTTGCTTGCGGCAAGCTCCAACAGAAACTCCGTGTCATCATCTAACCTTAATATAAATCATGGCTAGGCTTCGCTAATGAAGATTTGGGAAGGGCTCCTCCCACGTTTGTTGCAAGCACATTGGTGGCTGAAAAGGCCAATACGAGACAGGCATGTCTGGTTGCAAAAGGCACAGCAGAAAGACTACTTAGATGGTATATTCTGCAAGGCACGATTCTTTCTGCATTGTCTTTTCTCCTCAAGGGTGATCCTGCGTGCTTTCTCAAAAGCATCGGCAGCGTTATAGATGGTAATATAAATAACCACTACCTTATGTTCAATACTATTTGGTAATAAACACTAGCAGATAGTAAATTGCCCTTTCTTTCTCTGATATTTAGTCTTTATTTTAAAAAGAAAATAGATCTGCATGGAATTGGATTTCAGTTACTGGCAGTTGATACAGGTTCCTTCTCACAGAAGCAGTTTTGCTGACTCAGAGCCTGTCAGGGCCTGTATTGCACAGAACAAGTGCAACCCAGTTACTCTGGTGAAAGAATTCTGAATAATTTCTCCATACCACCCATCGTGATCATGTGGTAAATTAGATGAAATACCCTGGTTTTCTGGGGAAAGGTTTCCTCACAAAGAGGCAAAAACCACAAAACAAAATGAAAACAAAAACAAACAACAAAACCACCAAACCTGAAGCCCCCCCACCCCCCAAGAAAAGACCAGAAAAGAATTTAACAAGTTAAGCAAGGAAAATTTGATAAAGGAATTGCTAAGTAGATCATAAAAATTATCCTACACTGATAATCTTTAAGAAAATGAATTGCAAAATAAGGATATTAACTGCTGAAAGTGCTTGCAAGTAGCAACTATTTTGATGACAGTTTTAATGACTATTCTTCCTATTGGTGCATAACAGAGAAAATAAAAGCAGAATAACCTGGGCAGAGGCCTTGGGTTTTTTCTTTGTTTAAATAGAAAATATAATTATACTATTACCAAAAGTTTGTTTATTTCAGTCAAAAAATAGACATACAAGTAGTCTGAGTTTTTCAGTGACAATTTAAACTTACTGTTATAATGGTTCTAACTGCATTTTACAAGATGCACAACTCTGTGGATAAAGACAAAATGAGAGGTACTAGAAATATAATCTAGACTTAGAGAAAAGAACATAAATATATTCAAGCTGAAAGCCTTGTTTTTAAAAAGGTGTCTTTCTACAAATACTTAGACACAAAGAATTTTAAGAAGAAATTAACAAGTTTAGTAAGACTACCAGGAGCAATGATGAATTGATATGAATTTACTTTACTTTTACCAAATTAAAGGAGTTTAGCACATAGTTTGCTGATTCACATTAGTTCAAAGTCAGATTGCAGTCTCGTGCCATAATGAATCTTATTCCACACATACCTTCCATCAAAGGAGCCCAAGCAAAGATTCGTTGTGATACATCCAGGACTAGTGGCCAAAGTGATTAAGTTTCTATCCACTGCAATCAAAAGTTACAGTGAACAAACACTACTGTAGTCAAAATGAGATGCCAGCCCCTTTAAGTATAAAAGCAGGGAACAGTTATGTGTATGCAGTACTGTTGACATTAAGATTCCAGATTAGAATAGAAGATTAAATCCGCTGTACTAATATTGGAAAACACTGAAATACCAGAGAAACATACTTCTGTTTGTAAGAACTGAAGAGGAAAATAAGTGTTCTTTAGGTACGACGTATTCTAAGACACCAATATTAAAATCTACAAACAATTATGGAAAATTTAGTCATCCTTCCCTATCTCAGGGATGACAAAAGTAGAGATCAGTTTGCATGACTATTACAGATATTACATACTTGATTTTGCTTTTCTTCTACAACCTCCACCTGTATTGATATCTGTCATAATAAAATCCAAGTAGTAAGGATATGAACATAAGAGATTTTTATTATATTAGTAACTGGATAAAAATAGAATAGCTAGGATTTATTTCCTAATATTAAGCAGATACGTGCATTTTTTTCTATTTAGATCAGACTTTTTATCATCTTCTATGTTGTAATACCAAGAACACTACAATATCTGTTGTTATAATTATGAACTACACATACCTTTGCATACATACAGAGAATTTAATCAGTGAAAATCAAGTAATTATCTGAAGTTGTAAGAAAGACTGTGGTAAAGGAGCATTTTAAACCTTTATCAGGTGTTGCTTCTCCCAACAAGTCTGTGGACATACTAGCTTTTTCACCACTCAAAAAGTAACCAGCTGTATATAGCATTCCACTGCGTGCTTTGATATGATCTTCTGCACACATCGACGGGCTTATGTCTGGAAAAGCCATTCACCAGGAGAGAGAGGAGAATGTTCTTTACAGCTGCACATTGCAAAGCACACAGGCTGTTTCATTCTTGAAATAGTTAAGTTCTTCATTTCTGTACTCCTGTACATTGTTAGTTCAGGCAGCAAAGTGATTTGTGTGCAGTCTCCCCAGTTCAGGTGTTGGGAGCAGTCAGGTATTTAGCAAGGATTCCCAGCAGAGACCCATAAAACTGACTAGAGTGCTGCCTCTCCATAATATCTTCTTTTCATAGCACTTGGGAAGGCTTCCTCACTATTCATAAAAGGCGTGTGAGTGTTTACACTGGCAGCCCTCTCTGGGACAAAGACCTGCTGGCTGTTTGAGCACAGTGTGTAATGTGCTATGAAAAGGTTGTTCAGAGCGTGGGGCCCCCGTGTGCTCTGCAGGCCAGTACTTCAGCCACAACTGATGGAAAACCAGGACCGTCAGTCAGGCCTGGGCTGACTGTGATGTCAGGGATATATCAGCCTCAATGAATCATTTTATCTCAAGCAGAGCCTGCCACGGTCTCGTGGAAGCTCCTCTCTTAGCGCAGTGCTGAGATTTGCTGGATCATGCGGCAGCAGGACCAGTGATGTGCCCAGAGCAAGGGCCACAGTATGGCCTATCCATGTACCTCTTCAAAGAAGCTGAGACTCAGAAAAGTTGCTTGTTTGAAAGCCTGCAAAACCACAGTTCTCTGACCTTACATTTTTGGCATGTGCCAGAGGTTCAGCTGGTAGCCTAATCTTATTCTCTTGCCATTTTATTTCAACACCAAGAAACCAAATAAAGTTGTTGAGAAGAGAAATCCACTTATTGTCATTAAATTTATCACCTTTTCTAACTGCAACCAAGAAAAACACTGAAAAATACTAATATTTTCAACTCTATTTCAAGTTGCTCTATTATTTACGGTCATCTATTCATAAATTTTTTGAAATAGAGGAACAGTTCTATTGTGCTTTGGCAACCTATCATATATTTCATTCTCTTTTATTTGTCCCAAAATTTCCGCCACCATGTCTCCATCATACTGTAGCTTCACTATAAATTCTTTTTCACATTGTCCATTTCAAAATATCCTTTAAGTTCTCTTCCCATGCATTTGCCAGCCCTTCAAGAGTAGATTTGAAGTTATTTGACAATTGAAAACATCATTGAAATTTCAAGCTGACTAAACTGTTGCAGAGAAATACTTTTTCAGCTAGATTTTCTAGACTTGAGAGCTTGTGTGTCTTCCTCTTTGCCTTTCTTCTTTTATTCTTCCATAGTGACAAAGAAAAGGGAAGAGGGGATAAAAAGGAAAAATTAGACAGACATTGGAAAGGAGAAATAACTAAGACTTGGAAATAGTAACTGATTTTTATTAGAAGTGAAAAACCCAAATGAATTAGTTGTTTGTTTTAATCAGTTACATGGATATCTCAAACAACATAAGACTTGGACTCAACTTTCTTCATTATGGAAAACTTGAGAAGATTTACTGCAGCTGTCTCATGGAGTGTTTGTACCAAGTGTAGAATGGAGAAGAGACTAAAGGAAACGAGTAATGAGACTTGCTGTCTCCTACATGCTATCTCAATGCATTAGGATCTTCTATGATATTTTCTCAGTTTTTTTTTTTTTTCATAAAAAATCATAAGTTTTTCATTTCAGTTTGAGATCTGGGCTGAGTAAATCCCAAAACTCAAGCATAGCAAGGACTGCCAGAATTTAGTGCAGCTGTAAATCAAGGCAACTAAGGATTCCTGATATCACCACCTAAAACAATAGATTGGCCAGGTTCTCTTAAAAAGTGACCAGTGTGTCTCAAAATTCAATGTGTACTATCTGGCCCAAGCAGAAAATTACTAATACTCTAAAATTAAGAGTTTTGTCTAGACTTATTTTACAGTTCTGATAAATGGAAGTAACTGCATAATAGGAAACTAAGCAGTGATGGTTTACAGCCTACTCAGCATATTTTACCCATTTAAAAAATCTATAGTTTATCTTTACATTATTTCATAAAACATTTTTATGACTGAATTAACTATGATAATCAACAGAAATTATACATGTTTTCAAAATCAGCATGGGTTCCGCACCTATTTATCCAATCTGAAGCTATTAGGTTGATAAAACTTAAGCTCTACCCTTATAGATCTTAAAGGTAAACCTTCTTGATATGCTGTTCCACAATCTGAAGTAATTTTGCCAAAAAAAATTAATCATTTCTCTTCCTCAGAAGTATTTGCTCATGCTTTACGAGAATTTACCTATATTAAAGGCAATAAAAATTAAAACACAAAGTAAAGAATTTATTTAAGCATTCATTAGCACATTGGAAAGACAACAATGTGAACTTGTTCCACCTTTGCAAAAAGTACTATCTGCAATACCAGCAATCCCCTACTATAGGTTTTGGCTTGAAATTGCAAAATTACATGATGAATTATGATCATAAATTCTAAACTTATAACAAGCCTAATTGACCCGTATAAGGTCAATTTGTAAAGCTTGCCACTGAAGTCTAAAGTACTACACTTGGATAAAGGTTGACAATAGCATACTCATTTGCCTCATGTTGTAGTAGTCTATCCATACAGAAAAGAAAAAGGTGACATACTTATGTGGAAAGTTTGGCTTTATCTACATTTATAATTACTGGTATTTACCTGCCAGAGACAGGATTTCACTCCACATGAATAGCTGTGAAGGTCAAAGAATTGCACACAAGTACTTTTGCACTGCATTACATTCATGATGAATTGATGAAAGACTATTCCACCATATAAAGCTGCCTTCAATAATTTAATATGTAAATTAAAAATTAAAAAAAAAAAAATCTTTGTTGTTTTTCTAATTTTACCTTGAAGACCTTAAGGGTTCATACTAAAAAGTTCTTTGTGCAATGAAATTACAAAACAGATCTGAAAATTTATGGAATTATTGTTGGCCTATGTGGAAAATACAAAATATTTGGGGGGGGTTAAGTAGTTAAATAGACGCAGTAGAACACCTGGAGACAAACTAAGCAATGGGCAAATTTTCTTTACTACTAGTTGTAGAAAAAGCAGGAAGAAAAGTTGTGATTTTCTATCTACGTGTATTTTCAATAGCAGAAAAAATATATATAATAAAAGCAGAGAGTCTGCCCTTGTAAGTATTGGTCACCACAGTATTTCACAGTGTCTTTCTGGAACCACAAATAAGATGCTGAGGAAATTCCATTAGCGGTATTAAGAGAAACCATCAATTTTTCTTCCCTTGTAGGAGAAAAGTCTGAGTATAATGGAATGAGAGTTTACACCTTGCCACAGTAGGGAAAAAAAAAAGAATTTATGTTTTTTATTTTGCTCAGTTTCTACAGGATTTTATAATGAACTAGTAAGCTTCTAGAAAACCTGAATATATATCAACTATATGAAAAACTTGATTTTTCATCCCCAGCTCAATTGAACCAGGAGTGTTATGTATATTTTAATTTAAAATGTTAAAAAAATTAACTGTTCCCTAGAAAGCTTATAAAAATGTCCTTTACAAATGGATTTTATTGTGGTTATACTTGGGGTGAGTCATATGTTGCTTGCAAGGATGAATTTATAGCTTCAGTCCTTCTGTCAAGGAAAGCTGATGAACATGGAATGAAATCAGTCTTACTGAACTGTACAGGGTCAAAACTCTACACTGATCAGACAGGGGGGAGAGTTTCATTGTACGCTCAGTTCCTCCATGACTTCTCTGCAGTAGTGGTCTGTATTAACAGCTGGGTGATCACTATGGAATACAACATTAGTGACCAGGAGACAGATCCAAAATGTGGTTTAGGCACTTGGAAGCGACATGAATTTAAATCTAAAGATGAATTAGTTAGCTTAGCTACTACCTTACTTGGAAAGCAGATTCCCAAGGCACCTCAGTTGGCACCTTTAAAATGCTCCAGTCACAGGAACATCCTGCTATTGGTTCAACGTCTCAGCTGCCAAGCTGGTTTTGAACAACCCAGGGCACAGATGGTATCTAGGCATGAACAGGCTACACAGAATGGGCGTTTCTCTTTAAAGGCTTCAGCCTTCTGGGTATTCTTAGGACATGTCCAAGTCATGCCAACAGGATTCAGGACAAAATTCATTCGTAGTTGCTTCTCTTTAAAAAACAGAAGGAAGTCGAAGGAACTACTGTTACTGTGAAGTAATTAATTCTGAAGGAATGGAAAAATGCTCCCATTTGACCTGGAACAGAGAGTTCTTAGAGAGCACTGTCAAGGACCAAGTCTCCTTCCAAAATACAGACTCAGAAACCATTCTAAGTCACCTTTTAAACTTTAAATCTTTAAGGAAGAATTAATTTCTAGAAAACACAAAAATGCAGAGCAAGCCAGCTGCTGTGCCATTTGATACCTGTAGACCAACTGGTATAACCACAGTGGAAAAATGAGTTTTCACTGTATGCTCAAGGGGGAACAAGAACTGTGGATTACTGTGGAGGGAAGTAATAAGAAGTTTACCAACATCTATGACAATCCCAGACTATGATGACTGAGGACTAGGGTTTTCCACATACTCTCAGAAAGGCTTGATAAGACTCAGTAATCCTTTTTAACAAATGCAATGGTATTTGCAGTGCCTCTGGTCCTTGATCAACACTGCTTTGTTTTCAAACTGAGTAGCTGGCATTATATTGCATTCACATCTTCATTTTATCCTACCCTCCTGGTGTATTGCGACTGTGGTCCTTCCTGATTCTCTCATGTAGCTGAGATTTTTTGAATTAATAATATCAGCTTTCTACTCTTAAGTGATTACTAATAGTTCTCATTGATTTAAAAACGGCTTTCATAAATCAGTGATGTCTCTCCTACTGCCTCCTCTTCAAAAGTGTATAAACCATGTTGTCAATAAGACCCAAAAGACTGGAGTTTGGGGTTGTTTTTGGTTGTTGTAGGTTAGTTTAATTTTAATCTGTTCATGTTGCATTAAATAGGCACAACACTGCATTGTATATCCAAACAAAGTTCTACAAACCAAACCCCTCTCATTTTATCATTATACAGAGAGGAGGAGGGGGCAGAGGAAAAACAGATGAGAGATCTCCACAACCATTTTGTGCTCTCCATAAGAGCCTCAAGATTCTGTAACCATAGCAAGACTTAAAAATACAGGTTTATGGAGTTAAATTAGTATTTTAAGTGTCATTTCCATAAAGAAAGTTATTGTTCAAGGACAAATAAATTATGCTTTAAAATATTTTTGTGTTGTCATTAAAATTAAGTGTATTTCTTGTTACTTTCCCTACAAAAAAAATGTGCCACTAGTCTTTTATGTCAAATGATGCATCATCTGCAATCATTACTTATTAGAAATAAGCAAATAATTCTTACTGCTGTAGACATTAGACCTATGGTTTTGTCCATGTTTCCACCTATGAAGGTTTGTAACATAGGCAGAAATTGTTTAGTGACTGATGGACAGATGCTGACGTAAAATATCATGTGAGTTTCTGATTTCTTTTCCTTTGTAAGATGAATTTGCTCTCACAAAAATAAGTAGCTTTATTAAAGTCTCTATCCACAACAAATATGATGCACAGTCTCAGGTCAATGGCATCTTCAGATATTTTTGTTTCAATTCTTTTTTGACTACATTGCCTTTTGTATTGGATACATCAATGGTTTAGAAAACATTTCATATTTTTATTCTTTCTTCCCTGGAATCTGAGCTTTTTCTTTCCAACTTTAAGCAAGTTTAGTAACTTCTTCACAGAAGAACTATACAACGTATTTCTCAATTCTGTCTGTTTTCAATTTCATTTGTTTAAACAAGGTATTTGGAGATATATATGCATACATATATATATAACATGTATTAAAGTAACCTCATTTGGCATCTTTGACCTGAGTATAAAATTTCAATCAGGCTTCAGCAATGCAGAAACTGCCTTGGTGAAGATGTGCAGCTTGATCTCCCAGCAGACCTCCATGCAGATTCCAATTTTTTTCTGCAGAAAGATACTTCTAAAATGAGTAGCTTTAGGAACTGAATTAAACTGCAGGAAAGGTATCATAACCCACATCATTCTACTAAAGACTAAACCCCTGCATCCTGAAGAAAACCACAGAGTGGTTCCTTTCCCCTGAAACTCTTCTAGATGCCATATGTTACCAGGTGCAGGAGCCATTTAGGAAGAAGAGGAGGTTGCTGTCTTAACCCTCTTATCTGCTTTGTCCTTAGCCCTTCCTATAGTGCCTTGATATTCCCTGTCTTTTCAGATGAACCAAAATTTTATGTCTCACTGAAGTCTATATGAAATACATTATTTCATTCTTCACAGATTCATAAAATCGTGGAATATCCTGAGTTGGAAGGGACTCAGAGAGATCACTGAAGTCCAGCTCCTGGCCCTGCACAAGGCCATCCCCAAAAATCACACCATGTCCCTCAGAGCATTGTCTAAACACTTCTTGAACTCTTGCAAGTTACTCAAGAGCCTTGAAAGTTACTTAAAGAAGACAGTTTCAAGCACTCAGCTCAGGGGCCCTGTGTGTTAAAAGCTCTCTGAGTAGAGCTGAATCCATGGAGTTAGTAAAACTGAGTAAAATGCACTTAGAGAAAATCACAAAGGACAACTCAGTCTCACAGCATTGATATAGGATTCCTCTGTAATGCAGAGAAACAGTCCCAATCCAAAAGACATAATATAAAATATTAACACTTTAGATAGAAATGCAATTATTAATCATTAACGTTTCATTTCATTGTTTAATTTTGTTACATTAAGGGATATCTTTGTATTTCAGTAAGTTTTAAATCCTCATTTTTAGCTTTTTGGCTTTAATCATCTTTTAAAATCAACAAAAAGGATTGCAACTATTGTTATAACAGAAAGCATTACAAAACATGTATCAGTGTATATTCATATCATATAAATTGTATCTTTTTTTTTTTTTTTTATCTGCCCAGATCATAAAATCACAGAGTAATTCAAGTTGGAAAAGATGTATAAGATCATCCAGTCCAACTGTTAACTCAGCACTACGAAGACACTACATGTGATCCCTAAGTACCCTCAGGTGGATCTAATTGAGCCCCACAGACCTGTGTGTATAGAACAGGTGTAGCAAGTTTCTGACCATTTCTCTTTGCATTACGGGGCCTTCCTTCTGCTCCCCATCACTCTCTTCCAGCTCAGGGGGCTGGGTGCCTGGGGACCAACTGTTCTTACTATTAAAGACTAAGGTAAAGAAGGCATTAAGTACCTCAGCCTTTGTCACTCTGTTTCCACCCACATCCAATAAAGGATGGAGATTCTCCTTAGTCAGCCTGTTTTTTAATAACGTATTTATAGAAACATTTTTTATTCTCTTTTATGACCATAGCCAGATAAAATTCTAATTAGGCTTTGGCCCTTCTAATTTTCTCCCTGCATAACCCCATAACATCCTTGCAGTCCTTCTTCCAAAGGTCATGAACTCTAATTCCTCCTAATTCTTACCCATAAACACTCAAACCTATCATCACCATCATTAAGCTCTAGACAACCAGAACACTCCCCGAAGCCTTTCTTGATTGTCCTTGGACTTCTATTTGCAAATTAATTTCCTTAATTACCTTAGGTACCTTAGAAAATGTATATTGATGAAGCAGATTACCTTGGCCCTAGGTCTATCTCAATTACATATTCCTCAGCCCCACCTTGAACTTAATTTTTAGTTATGATTAATATATATGGACAGGACCTGAGGGAATGGCCTGAAGTTGTGTCAGGGAAGGTTTAGGTTGGAAGTTTCTTTGGGCAGAGGGTGGCTGGGCACTGGAACAGGCTCCCCAGGGAAATGGTCACAGCACCAAGCCTGACAGAGTTCAAGAAGAGTTTGGACAATACTCTCAGGCACATGGTGTGATTGTTGGGAACGGTCCTGTGCAGGGCTAAGGGTTGGACTTCAATAATCTCTGTGAGTCCCTTTCAATTCAGCATATTCTGTGATTACAGTTATGCCTCCCAATGCAAGTGTAGGCCTCCCATGGAGTTCTGTGGAAGCTGTGTGCCTACATCAGAGGACAGAAATTGGCTCAATAAGTTTAATAAAAATCATCTCTTTTGCCCTCTGCCTCCAGTCAGATTCCCATTTGTAACTCTAGTATCGTTCATGATTAATAATGTACATGTGTTAGAAATGAAAACTCCCTTTCTCCCTATCATGTCTCTGCACCCATTAATAAATATGCTTGTAATTAAAATCTTGTCCCCTGGCCTTCTCCCTGCCAACAGCAGATTCTCAACACAGATCCCACTCTTATGAGCCATGATAAATATATCTGAAGTCAAAACCATCTTTCTCTAGCTCTGGAAGTCCTTTGCCATCCGGTTTTCATCTTGAACTCTTGCAAATATTTTGGCAGTAGATATGACTCCTCTACAATGCATTTGTTAATCTGATTGCCACTTGTTCGAGCTGATTTTAACAGGTTTCTTTAAAGCAGGAACAAACCAGACTGCTCAGGAGGTCAAGAGTCCCACTTCCATGTGCATCTTGAATCCTCAGATTGAGCACACGATGCAAGAGCAAAGTAACCAGGGTAAGAGTAAAACTGGCAAAAAAATGGGCAGGACCATGATTTTCATGCCATCCTATGTATTTGTAATTGAAAATTGATCTCATGAGCTCATGGCTTTTCAGCTGAACAATAGTTTTTCCTTAACAGGTTTCCCTCTTCTAGGTCATTTGTAACAGGTAAAATGTTGTCAGTGATATTGTTTCCTGCAGTCACTGTTGATGTCCCAAATAGTAAAGTAGAATCCTTGAATTTGTAAATGTTACTCCTAAAGGTATGTGTTGAAAAATAAAGACAGATGGCTACCATTATAAAAATATAGAAGATGCAATTATTTGTGTTTGTCAAGGGACCTGATTACCCAAACACAAATGACAGTTGTACTTTGGCCTTCACTATAGAGAGAATCACAAACCATGATGGTTTTATGATTCTCCCGAGTCCTCCTGAGGTGTACAAAGTTAAAACAAGGGCTTTGTAGGCACGAGGCCCTCCATGGGTGTGAGAAGAAGGAATGCTGATTAATGGAACCCAGGGACCAATAAACAACCAATAAATTTAACACAGCCAAGTAAATGAAGATAGGACATATAAATCAATAACAATATGTCCATTTCATGTCACCCCAGAAAGGCTCAACAGCTATTTTTTCATCAGTGAATAAAAAAGGATGTGGGGGGGGACTCCTTTAGTAGAGGAGGTCTAATGTCATTCAATTGCAGAAGTATATTCCACAGCATTTAAAAAGAAAAAAAACCTTGTGTCAACACTCAGATTGTGCTGATACTCAGCCATGCTACTAGTTAGTTACAACAGAACCTACTCAGACCTCATGTTTGTCTCTACAGTGAGTGGTCTGACTGCAGATCACAACAGAGTTACTTGGACTAGTTGGAAATTAGACATCACAGATGCTACAACAGAGATGGTATTTATAAATGCAAACATTTATAGAAGGAAACATTCATAAAGGTTAAAAAAATGACAGTACTGTCTTACTATGCCATGGAAAAAACAAACCAAACCAAAATCCACAAACCAAACCAAACACAAACCCAACACACACACAGACACACATGAACCAACAAAAAAAAAGAAGAAAGAGGATCCCTGAAGAAGATAGCCAGTTGTACTTGAAAGACAGCGAACAGATCCATGAGCCTCAGGAACCACGTATCCCACTTTCAAAGACAGGGGTGTGTTCTCCAGGCTGTGGTTTTGCAGAACAATAATGACCTGTTAAAAGTTTCTCAAAAGATGAAGAGAATCATTCTTGAAAAACTGTCTAAGGAAGATTGTGAAGAGTAAGAGACAGAAAGAGATGCGTTTGTTTTGGAAGAGTAGGCTGTCTCCATAGGCCTACTCAGATCCAGGAAGGATAGGCCTTGCAGAAATCTGGTTTTCTACTTACTGTTTTTCTTACATCATTTTTTGAATGAGTTATAGAATCATAGAATCATTTAGCATGGAAAAGACCTCTAAGATCATCAAGTCCAATCATATCCGTTGTTGCAAATAGCGTTTTGCCCTCTGATCTCACCAGTCTTCCATTCTGTTGGGGAAGAGAGCTGTGGGATGTGAGCACAGGTCATGGGAAACTGTACTGAAAATTAAGACCCACCTCAAAAATTGGAGAATTACCAGAGTCAGGTAACCACTTCTGGCCAGGGTCTTGATAAGAAGAACATAATGAAGAACACAGAACTTCAAACGTGCATTCTGCCTAAAGAAAAACCCCTATATACACCTCCTTGTGAGAAAAGCGTGTGTAGAAGCTACGAGGGACTGATGATCCTTTTAGAACATTTCAAGTCTAACTATAAATTCTATGCATAACTGTGTATAAACTTTTCTTTTGTAGGAAGTCTTCAAAAATATACAGATTTTCTGAACTCTTATTATATAGGATTCTGTAAACCCACTTGCCGCCCTTACTGCCCCATATACCAGGATGGACTTCAAAAAGAAATGTTAAGAACCTAGCTCAGAAAAACAGCATTCATGGGCATTTTGGATGTCTCAAAGGAGTTTACTGGAGTTCAGGATTTGGCGCAGTATGCTGAGGACAGCATGTTTGGAAGAGTTCCCATTGGCTGTCACATATCATAAAGCTGTTCTAAGCTGAAAGCTGCAACCATTAAAATGCATTTTTGGTGCTTGAACTTTTGAAAATTGACAATATTAATACTAATAATCATGTAAAGTAACAGATGAAAATTAATTTCTAAAAAATGGAAACCTCTTATATAATCTAGTACAATTATGTTGCTTGTTTGCCTGAGAATAAAGTTACATTTATGTTCTGTTTGGTAACAATATTAAGCATTCTAGTCATGTTTGGTGCAGAAACTGAAGATGACAAGTCATACTTAGTATGCAATCAGCACAATCTCCAAGGAAAAGAGTGTTCTTGTATTAAATGCAACATTTGGCTCCAGTTCCAGGAAGCTGAAATTTTATTATTGCATTCTTTGAAAACAAATTGAGTCTTGTAGCAATTATAAATTATTATAATCAAGGTCAAGATAGGTGACATTTCCCATGACCTTTCCTGAAGTCTTTGGATTGTTGTTTGTCTTGCACTGTTTTTCTTCCATATGCTTGTCCTGGACTCCTCACTGGGCAGACCGGGCTTCATGTTTTCATGGTTGAGGTTTTTTTGGAGGGCTTTGGGAGTTCATAAGTTTGTTTGCTTGTTTTTTAATGGGACACTTTGCCATTGTACCCTCCTAGGGAAAGTGCATCAGCTTAAGGTGTTGTGGAAAATACATACCCATAATAAGTGGTACATTATAAAACAAATATTTTAAAAGTTATATCATCTGTAATACGTCAAAGCCAGTCTGTTGATCAGGTCTCAAACCATCAATAGTTAGCAGTATTAGTTGGGTAATGTAACTGTAGAAAAGGAGTTCCTGACAAGAAGCCTCTACTTTTAAATAGAATTGTAACTGCACACTTAAAGGATATTTTAAGCTTCAGGAATGTCCATTTAATTTTAAAAGCCCTAGGGGTGTATTTATAAACTCACTATTTCCACTCTGCCTTTTACGAGTCTGTCACCATTACCTGAAGGGGACACCTGCTGGAAATAAAAACAAGGACAAAAAATAATCACTGGTGGTTTCTGCTAAATTGTTGGTTGCAAGTGCAGGAATCTAATGCATGCTATCATTTTATTCCTTCAGCACATGCTCTTTATATTCAACACTGATGTCTGCAACATTATTCATCTTGTTCTACTGCAAAGTGCTCTGATTTGGATTCTTTTTATTTGGAAACTTCTCACTGCATTAGCGAAAGGGTTCTTGTTTAAAGACCCAATAAAAGGCACACTTCCTAAGCACCATACTCATCTGTTTTCTGTAAGACTAACACCTAAAATCTTGCTCTAGCATTAATTCCATTTCTAGATACAAGCAGAAAGTGAAGCAATTTCAATGAACCAATTCCTTATATACTGGAAAATAAATGTTGGGAAAAAAAACAAAATGGGGGGAGATATGAAGGCTGAAGAAGAGCAGTTTCAATGTCCATGCAGATCCTAGGAGAAACAATTTCCAACATTTGGTCACTAGTTCCTAAATAATAAAAAGATAAAAATTACACTGTCAAAACCAACAACATATTAGCAATAATGTTACAAACAAAGTACGTTATTTTGTTATTGATTAAACTATTTCATAAACAGTCCACACATCCCAATTCTCTATAAGCAGATTCTTACTGCACAGTCCACATTGCTGTTGGTGCATTTTAGGATAATGATGTAATAAAAATGCTTGTAATTCAAGCTTCAATTTAGTAAATACATACTTTTAACAATAATTTAAATCTGAGCTCAAGCTTAAGCACCATTACAAGTTAGCCTTCATCAGAAAAGAAACAGAACACAGAAGGAGAAAGATAAATAACAAAACACAGAAATTAAAAAGCGTTCAAAGATTTTTTTGCACACTTCATACAAAGCATTTATGAATGTGAGAGCTCTTCATTTCCTTGGTTCTTCAGTAATCCTTTCATGACCAGGCAAAAGATTAGAAGTAAGAAGTGAAAGTGGAAATTAGCGATTGGATGTTATTCCATTGAAGATAACATTTTCTCAGCTTATTGAAGTTCAATACATTGTGTCTTGAGTTAATGGGGTTCACAGAGATGGTCAGAAAGAAAATAATAGGATTTATGGGTACTGACTACATTATAAAGGACAGGAAGATAAATCTAAAATATAATGAAGCACCTATCATGCATCTTTGTTGTTTTTCAGGAATTGTACTCCTTAGTTTAGTGCTCCCAGAGAGACTCTCCAAATCATGAGTGTCTCAGTCGCTGCCCCCTGTCCCCCCACCCTCCCTGTTGTGGTGGGATGGAGAGGAGAATTGTAGTCTCATAATTAGTTAGCAGAAAATATAGTAGTATCAGAGTGACCTGCCTTTTATACACAGCACATAAAGCTGAACCCCCAAAGTGACGCATCAGACCTCACTTCTCCCTCTTCAAGGAGAATTTCAGCCTTTGCCACCTGTTCTCCCAGCCAACACCATAGCAGAGGACTCTGGGTTGCAGGGGGAGATTCAATGTGCTGGCCCCAAGTCCAGGAGCTCGTGTATTTGCTATGAATCAATCACAGTCATGGATGTTTCATAGCTTATTTTAGTGGGGGATGTATTCATATATTTATATATTTATGTATCTATAAATACATATATACAAGACTTGTTACATATGGGGGGAGAAGAGAAAAGGCTGAGAAGTGGCCTTTTTTGAAGAGATCAGTGAAGAGGGTTAAAAAGACATTTGTTAAAAAATAAGGATTAAGGGTTTCTTCCAGTGCTGTAAACAGTACTTATAAGTTAACTCTAAAGATGTGGTTCTCATTAGTCCCAGAAAAACATAAGAGAAAAAAGAAAGAAAAAATATAACATAAAACACAAAAGTGATTTTAACCAGTGACACCAAGTATGCACTGAGTCAGTACAATCCTAACATTAATGAAAATGTGTCAAGTGACTGCTGTAGACACTAAATTTTCATGCTGCTGGTGGTTTCTCTATGCATACCCAATGATGCAATGGTTTTTCAAGTGCAAAACACTTTAAACTACTTTTACACAGCCACAATTATATTAAAACCTCTGAGGGTGAAGTTGTATCCCAAAACCTTTCTTCCAGTTATTTTGTGCCTGTTTAACATGTTTCAATTTAAAAACTGGAAGGGAACAGTTTCTCTACTCAGGAGTTTTCCGTTTAGTGTTATCCAGAGAGTATACACCTGGAACATATCACTCACTCTTTTCTGTTGCTGTGCTGCATTGCAGGGCCGGACGGCTGACACTGAGATAACACAAGCCACAGTGGGAGAATCAGCTAAGATATAAACTCTAGTGCAACTTCTAATTCAACTTTGAAAAGAAATCATTGCTGGGAAGCACTAAAACTGTAAGAGAACCAAAATTTAAAAAGATGTTCAATACTACATATACAGTATGGGTTTGTCTCCAACAGTTTTTCAGTAGAGTAAGTCCTCTGAATAATTTTCTTCATATTTTTAAAAGATGTGTAGCACAGTGACACTACACAATGGAAGAAGAATTACAGTTACTATTTCAGATGAGGTGTATTGAAAGACCTAGAACTTGAGTTTGAAGTTTAAGGCCTTGGCGTTTTCATTCTTATTACTAACATCTATGCCAACTTCAGTATCCACTACAAAGAGGAAAAAGCAGGAATGCTTTCTTGTCTACGTGATCCCGTTTACGTGCAGCCCTTCAATATCTGCAGCAGAGACTGGATCTGTGCTCAGTCTCCACTAAACATAGTGAGAGATTCCAGTGGCTAGATAGCAGTCCTGTTTATCAGCTTGTAAACAAAATTCAGTGATAAAATTGTCCTTTTCTTCTTTTCCATAAATCTTTCCTCTGGATTTCTTTTTTCCTAACAACTGTCATGATACTGATGAAGAACAATCTCTTTGCCTTTTTGAACCTGATATCTCTTACGACAGCAATCCTTTATAAAGCCTAAGAAAGCAGCTGAGCAGTGTTTTAAGGGGATGGCTTAGTGGCTTTTATTAAAAACAGTAATTCTAGCAGAAATAAGTGAAGGAAAACTGTTGCATCTAATACCTGAAACGGTTTATAAATAGGCTTGGAAGCAGCTTGAATTATTTCAGGGAAGTTAAATGGACTGTAACCAACTACAAGTTTAATATCCAAAAGAATACTGCTGATACTGGAGTTTTAGATTCCCTTACTTATTTTGTAAGAAGACAACATCAGCTGAAGACCTACTGGGATTACTGGATGCTGAAGGACAGTTTATCTACATCTTTCAAACTAGACTGAAGCTGAGAATATATAAGTGGGTACAGCGTAAGGCGTGACTATGTCCAGCTTGCTGATGCTGGAAATGTGATTTTTTCCTTCACAACATTTAAAAAGTGTGATTCCCATCCCCCCTGGTTTCATTTTGCAAAAAATCCACTTTTCACAGAACAGATAACAGTCAAGGAAAAGCAAAGCAAATATGGAAATATGAGGGCTGCATGTTACGTTCATACGTCTTTCTTCTTTTTTTTCTGTTACAGTTTTACCTGTCCTTTCTGCCTCTCCCATTACATTCTGTTGGAAGCAATCCTCAAAAAAGGACTGATTTGATGCTTCTTTAACATAGTGAAATAGGGAAATACAAATATTCCTAGAGAGCTACTCAGGGAGTACTGAAATGGACTGGAGGAGGCTGGGAGGGAGAATTATTTTTGTTTGAATTCCATTCCCAGCTAGCAGAGAGAATATGAGTTCACAACAGGCATCCTCCCATTGCAGAGTAATCTCCCATTATGGAACACAGCCTGTAATGGGGAATAATTGTTGCCCATCACATCCAAATGATTTTTTCCGATATCAAACCTTTGTGGATGCCTCACAGAAAGGGAGAAAAAGTGACTAATCAAAGATATGTCTCAGAACACTACCAGAGAAAACTGAATGGCCTGTTGGTAAGTATATGTTATGCACCAGCCCAAAGTTTCACTGTAAAAGCCATTCTCTGTAGTATTTTCCTGTCTTGGAAAATAGTCCCATCCGGATGAATATTGAGGAAGACAGCAAACAGTGTTAATTATGTTTTGATTTCCTTCTACATGGCTAGAATGTGCAGCATTCTTTCTCCATCGAGGTGTATTTTGTGTCCACATAGATAGATTTTATTAAGGGTATTGTCAGCCCATTCTTCTAAAGACATTCCCAGGGAGATAACATGGGAACAGGCAGTGATAAAGGCATGACCAATCTTCTTAAGAAAATTCTGGTAGTAAAGATACTAGCAAAAAAACAGTAGTAAAGACAGTGTTGCTGACTCTCCAAATCAAATGGTAAATATTTTATTTTAACATGGCCATTGACTTTGGTGAAAAACTGGTGGAAAAATATCTCTCTATATAACAAAAAGTTCACAGAAATCTAGCAAGGCACACTTCCACTTAAATTGCAGTGATTTAAGTAGAGGTGATGACACATGGCCATAGCCATGCACTTTCCAAACTTTAGTAACATAAATCCTTATAGAATAAGTGGTTTCTTTTGATTTCAAAAATCTGCAATATTTCAAAAGGGACATTAATTAATGAACAGTAATTACCACTGAAGAGCACAAGGATCACCTATCATAGAATCAGAGAATAATTAAGGTTGGAAAATACCTGCAAGATCATTGAGTCTAACCTTCAACAAAACACTACCATGTCATCTAAAACAAAGCACTAAGTACCACGTCCAGTTTTTTCGTAGACACTTCCAGGGATGGTGACTCGGCCACTTCCCTGGGCAGCCCATTCCAATGTTTAACCGCCTTTTCAGTGAAGAAATTCTTTCTGATGTCCAACCTGAACCTCCCCTGGCACAGCTTGAGGGTATGTCCTCTTGTCCTGTCACTTGTTACATGGGAGAAGAGGCCAACCCCCACTAGGCTACATCCTCCTTTCAGTCAGTTGGGAGTGATAAGGTCTCCCCTGAGCCTCCTTTTCTCAAGGCTAAACAATCCCAACTCACTCAGCTCCTCCTCATATGATTTACTCTCAAGACCCTTCACCATCTCCTCTCCCTTCTCTGGACACACTGCCCCTCACTGTCCTTCTTGCAGTGAGGGGCCCAGAACTGGACACAGAACTTGAGGTGTGGCCTCACCAGTGCCTAGTACAGAGGGACAATCACTGTCCTGGTCCTGCTGGCCTGTTTGTTTGGGTTTTTTTCAAATGTTTCATTAGCCTTAACTATTTGTAACTCAGGAAACGTGAAAGAAGTTAATATAAAGTACCTGTAAAATATCTGTGTAAGAAAAGAGAAACACATACCTTCCCTTCCCTTCCCTCCCCTTCCCAAATCTTCCCAAACCTTCCCTTCCTTTTCTCTTTCTTTCTTTCTTTTTTTATTTGTCATTCTTTCTTTCTTTTTCTTTCTTTCTTTCTCTCTCTCTTTCGTTCTTTCTCTTTCTTTCTTTCTCTCTCTCTTTCTTTTTATCTTTCTCTTTCCTCTTTATTCATCTCTCCTTCTCTCTTTTGCCTTTCACTATACCCCTTTGTCCAAAACACACTGCCATGTGCTTATATAATAGGTCAGAGACTAATATGCCAATGTCCATGCCAAGTGTGTAGTTTACTAATAAAACTTAGTGATCTTCTGAGGACTGTCTTCTGTTGTGTCTTTTGACCATGAACATCTCTGAAGCCTGGGATGTCACACAAGCCCACGTATCTCCTGAAAAATAAGAAGCAGAAAAGGGGTGATTAAATCTCTCTGGGAGCTTTGAAGGAAGAGAGCTCTGCTATAAACTCCTTGTCTTTTTTCTAAGTAAAACAATTTTGTTACTTTGGAAACTTTAGGCAAGAAGCTGAAGATAATGTCTTTTTTTACAGATAAACAAATGTAAACATGAAAATAGGGTATGGAATAACATGCAATAGGACTGTTTGACTGCTTGAGTGTTCTTATTATCAGTATTTGTCATTATACATAACATCAGTGTAGTAACTATCCTAAAAAACAATCTACACGTGCAAAGACCCTTATTCTCTATGGGTAAAACTTGATGATCCTTCCTTTACTCCTTTTCCTACTTTTCCCAGAATATCTTTGAGTATCTACATTTTTTAAATCTCATGTCCCAGTGGTCAAACTGCATTACTAACAGCAAAACAGAATATTGGGTGATCACAGAAATCTATTTTGAATTGCACAACCAGATACAGTTCCATTTGAAACATCGGGTCTGTATATTATACAAGATAGTGCCTAAACTTAGAAAAAGGAAAAATATTAAAAATAAATACTACAAAGCTGATGATGAAGCAAATAAAGAAACTGAAGATTATTCTTTCTTTAGATAAGTATAAAGACAGCTATCCTATCATCAGAAATATTAAAAACTAATGCAAGCAATAAAAAAACATATGTTTTGTAGAAAAAATTTTAAGAAGACCTTATTCTAGTTATTAGGCTGAGAGTTATCTCACTCCAGAAATTCCTAACAGAAGATCTTAAATACTTCTTTAAAAGTGCACAAGCCTTATATCAGCATTCAGAACAGGTGTAAATTTCATCAACTTAGAGGTGTAAATCCCATTTGAGAGAACATCCATTTCTCACAATTTTTGTCAGGCTTTTCATTTCTCTCTATAACAGAGAAAATTTTATTTTCTGGGTTTCTTTTGTGAGGGAGGGGGAACCACACCCATACAGAGAAGCAGTGAATAGATAACAAAGAAAAATATGTTCCTAATTGTGCACTGTTTTAATTTCCATTATCTCCTTTTTACAAGCATATTCCTGTACAGAAAATGTAGAATAATAAGAAATTTTGGAAAAGATTACACCTTAACATGTAACAGCTTGGAAACAACCACACTGCTCCAGCTGTTACTAAATGAAATGAGACATAGTCATGAGACTCTCTTTCTATTCAGTTTTTAACTCCTCTAAAAATTTTTATTCCTAAATTCATGTGGGTTTTTTATACTGTTGTGGTTTCAGATTCCCTATTACCTCAGTACCAGAAACACAGAAAAAACATTCCAGTCTCTCACAACTTTAGGGACAGTCCCTGTTTTATCCACAGAGTGGGCATTGTTTGATGCTCTCAGAAACCCTGCCCATCAGAATTAGCTGAATGATACACAGGAGAAGTAATTAGGGACCATGAGATGAGTAGGTAGGAAAAGGTGTTGACCTGTCACTTCCCAAACAAGCAACCCCACTGAATACATGCTGAAAATAAACATCTAATGGTGGACTAGATAGGTATATAAATGCCAATATGCCTTTTCTCAGCCACTGACTCCTACTCACCTGTAGGTAAATTACAGGACGTTTGTTTATGCTAATAACTCTTCCATCCCACATTTCTTCCATCATACATAAGGAAAGAAGTTGTTCACAGAGAGGTAATTAAAGTACATGTTTCCTCAGCCTAAGTATAAAGAAATCTAATTTACTATTCTAGATTGCCTTATATGAATACATTAAAATCGATATATTAATTTTTCTTCTCAAAAGTAGAAATCTTCTTATATCATAGAAATAACAGTACCCAGGCTGGTACGTGAACATGCACCTATGCATACAGGTCTTGTGGTAGTCACAGTCTGGCTTCGGAAATAGGTGCTGATTCTCCCTGAAAACCAACATTATAAGGAATAATTCACCATTTTAGTCATACATAATACAGGAAATGTCTAGAAATCTGCAAATGGAAAAACAAATCCTTATTTATCTTGTTTATAAAAGAAAATTAAAGAAAAAAAGAGACAGCTAATACATACTTGTGCAGTTAGAAAAGGTTGAAGCTGACAGACTGCACCTCAGAGGGCCTTTTATTTTAACCCATAAAGCATATGAAAAACACTGGGAACTGATCAATTAGATGTTTTAATCATATGCTGAATGAAGTCTATAAGGCAGTTTGGTAATGTCAAAAATCAATTAGTACTCAAGAAAGATTTGTAATAAGCAATGATTGCATAAGATATCTCTCCTAGATAACCTCTGTTTAATTTTTATGACTTTTTAATTTTTTTTATAAGATGAAAACACATTAAAATACTCCCTAAGTTTTTTCCTGTCTTTTTTCTTTGTTTGATAAATCATCCCTTTTTTAGGCTAAGTCCACACCCAGTTAACTCTCAAATATACAAATATGTGGTCCATATAGTCATTTTGCTTTCCAATGTGTTCAACCATTTTCTAAGAAAAAATAAGTATGTGAATTAGTTATAAATGTGATGTAATTCATCTAATGTATACAGACATCCACTAACCCAATTTATACCTTTCTAAAGTCTATAAAATATCCTTCAGTTAATAAGTGACAGATTTCTAGTGACTCAAAAAACACTGAAATAAGGTTTACTACTTAAATATACTTTACCAATACCAAGAAACTGTTATTTTTCTGCCTGAAACACTGTTTTCCTTTTGGTGTTGCTGAAATGAGAAAGTAACTGGGCTGCCTAGACCCATTCAGTATTTTAACATTGTACACCAGGCAGGAAATGCAAGAGTCTGCAGTGAAACTAATTCGTTTCACTCTCTCTGTGTCCCTTTGCATTGCAGGACTAACATCAGTTTTAATGGGTGCCAACTGGACTTAGGTACCCTAGCAAAGATTTCACCCAAAGTTCAGTTCACAAAGAACATCAAAACAGTCATAAACCAGAACAGAATCCACTTTAAAAGGCTCATGCAGTTCAGAAGGATTTTTTTTTTATTTTTTCTCTTCTGACTGATTTATAATTTAAATAAAGAAAGGAACAGGAGCCTGGAGCATGCAGATTTTTTGGATGTAAAACAAAACACACTTGTATTTCAAGTTAACTGCTGTGCTGTAAGGTCAGCCCCCAACAGCGTTCATAAAGATCTATAAATAGTATCAATTAATGAATTAAGATAGAAAAAGTAGTGCTGTTTAATGAGGAAATGTGTCATCGATTTTAAAAAGTTTGAAAATAAGAAAAAACCCTCTTAAGCTTGAAAGAGTTAATGGCATTCAGTAGCCCATCAGTGCAAAAAATGTGTTCTTGTCAAGGAAATCAGAGGTGGAGTACTCATGCCTCTGCGTATCACACAGTGATTACACCTCAGGAAGTATTATCTCAGCTGCTTTGGGCCATCCCACTTCCGATTGGTGCTTCCTCTGCAACCTCCCATCCTTTCCCTGTTGTTTTATGTGGAACTTACCAGCTTTGACAATTTCTTTATTTAATTCTCCCTGCGGGCATCAGCAGTGATTGAAGTAAACAGAGTGCTCTTGTTTCCAATGTACATGCAAGCCAGAGAAAAGGCTTAAATCTTGGCATCCCTCATGGAGACTGCTCCGTGCCAAGCTGTGAGTATAAAGACACTTCAACAAAGATGGCTTTGGTAGTGCATGAAGTTTCCCTCATTTTGAGGGAGTCTCTGGCTATTAGAACACCGGTACTCTGGACAAATAAGCATCTTTCCAGCTTTACCCCTGGAGAGTAAAGCTGGTTTGCAAGCTGGTTTTAAGGTACCACTAAGTGAAAAAAAGTGCACCTCAAGTGCTGTTCTAGAGATTCAGCTCTTCAAATGGCTGAAAGGAGGGCTCTTGCAGCTGAATGTAAATTGAAGCAGGCCTGAGCCTATACCAAAATATGCTGTGGTAGAGTATGCCAGCATGCTGAATATAGTGTTCAGCCAGTTTTGTTCTCCCATCTCACATTTTGTACCAGGTGGAATGTGGCTGGACCTACCCAAACAGTTTCGTTGCAGTCCACTGTTTCTCAGAAGAGTTCCAACAAATCTCAATTCTTGGCTTTATACCAGTACTGCCACTCCTTGCTTCACTTGTAATATGGCACAAACACCAACTACAAATCTAAACATCATTAGAGAAATTTCACAGATTTGTTTTTTTTGTTTGGGCCATACCCTTCTAAAGTGCCCTCTAGGATGAAGATGTAGGTTTAAGAAAAATTGTCTGGGTGTGTTATGGAAAGCACTTAAACATGGCAACAAATACTCTTCCTTAATTGTGTAGTGCCTGCTGGCATTGCTCTGATGCTTCTTGTTGCTTGGGTTACATCCACTAAAACATTGTGAAAATACAATAATTTCTGAAGATAATTCAATTTGCTGCAGCAATAAGTTCATTGTTCTCATGCTGAACTCACAGATCATTCCCCTACACACTCCATGTTTCAAAGTGACATTTAGCATATGCAAATGTGTTCTGGTGTGCTATTTTTGTATTATGCTTCTGTGTCCTCTGTTCTTAGAGCTTTTATTTATATGTGCTGTACTATCTCAGACTACACACATTATGTGAGCAACTATCTCAAAGTTTTGAAAGTTTTCCAAACAGATCCTTGGTCTTGAGAAATTAATGGGCATCTAGTTTGAATAGGATTAATTTAGTCTTGTTCATCTTTGAGTAGTTCATGGGAAAACACAGAATCAAGTCTGCTTCTTGATCCTAAGCATAAGCCAAATACATCAACAGTCTTTTTACTAAAACTACTGTCACACAACATTAGTCTCTGAATCAGTAGATTATTCAGTTTGCCAAAAGTCTTCTTTAGAGGGGACATCTATGGCCTCAGTGATGTTTTTATATCTACACAAACATCTACTTTCTTCCCAAGCCTGGCTAAAATACTGAAGAAACATAAAGTTATATCTGCTCAGATCTAATTGTACACTAAGGATTTTTAATAATTGATTTTCTCAGTCAGGCCTGTAGGGAAACTGTAAACAAAAAATGTTTGTGGCTTGGGATTCCCTCTGGTCCAGGATCAGGGGGAAGAAGATTTGTACCTATTCCAAGTTGCATATTCCACGTCTTTGGCACATGTGCACACATCAAATGTTAAAAAATCATCTTGTTTTTCCATTGTGGTCTACTCTATCATGGAAAACTTTACATGCATTTATAGATGTGAAAGACAGCGTTTCTTCTCAAATAATGCTGCACTGATGGCCTGTGCAGCAAACTGAACATAATCATGCCAAAGATGACACAAAACATAGGATTTTTGGATTTAGGTTTAGCCCTTTTAATTTAGGAACAGAGACTTGTATTGTTTTAAGAAACTGAATTTACCTTATTTCTGACTTAATTTATTCAGGTTTGAAATGTTATCAGAGAACGTCTGTGTAAAAAAAAGAGTGTTCACACAGTGCTGCACCCTTCCAAACAGGGTTTCCAAAAAGAAAGGAAACTTATCTGAAAAGGGATAGAGAGGAAGGGAGGGGGAAGGCATTTTTTGTTTGAATCAGAGTGCACTTGATTGTTTTAAAGAGCTTAACTGTGATCCAAGATCCAACCTTCGAAACACCAGTACATTTGGTTTACAGTGTCTCTATTCCTCATCTCCAATTCCATTTTGCAGTTAGGGCACACTGCAAATGAGAGGACAAGAGCTCAGCACACAGTTTCAGTGTTTGGACATGAGAATTCAGACCTTCATCTCTCAGACTTTGACCTACTGGAAAAAAAGTCTACTGAATTTTGAGTGGATCATTTGTAACAGGACCAGAAAAACAAACAGACAACCACATACCAGGAGGAGGAGACTCTTCTCTGCATAAAGGAAATAGCACTGGTACACAGGAATTCGATCACACAAGATACGAGAAATTAATGAGCCAGAAAAAGCTGTGACACGTCTTGGACTTTCTACTGTGGAGGAAGAAGCTGCTGTCTTGATGTAGGCTTGGGGAATATCTAACAAAACATGAGTAATTTTGTACTTGCAGTAAGTTTAAACTGCCTGAAGTTTCCTCACTGTGGAAACTAGACTTCTCTGTTCAAAATATATGTTTAGAAACTGGGAAACCTTGTACATTTCCTGGCAGCAATGTCGTCCTTTGTCTTGTTCATGAATATATTCCTCTAAATCTGGACATTGTGACTGTAAAACCCAGTGTGATGATTTAATATTAGTACCAGGAAAGATGAACATGTCAGAGAATTCCTGTTTGTCAGCTTGTTTGTTTTTGCTAGAGTGCTGGATTCTCAGCCCAGCTTCAGAGCCCCCACAGATAAACACAAAAATCACTACTCTGTGTAAATAATTTGTCCTCAGTTGTTCTTACAGACTCCAATTATCAACATGTGGGGTTTTAGTCAGGCAAAAATTAAAATGAAGTCTTCCTTTCGTGTTTTGTCTTCTTAAATCTGAGCAGTGTTTGACTGACCTTTCCTGGTTTATGGCACTAGCACTGCCTTGCTGCTGCTGTGTATATAAAATGCACATATATGAACTTTTAATTAGTATCATTAACTATGGCTTTGTTCTGTCATATAGTTGAGTAAAAATTAGAAAGTAAATTGTGCATTTTATATACACAACAGTAATCTAAATATGTATCATCTTTACAGTTTATTCAAGCAGCAATAAGGAGCTCCATATCTGCTATCTGATACAGTACCAGAAAACTCTCTCAACAAGCTTAAATATTTTAGTCAGCTGTTCTTTTACCTATATTACTTAGCAACTAATTAAAACATATAATCTAGAAGTGGTCTTTAATTTACTGGCATTCAGGAGACATGTTAGGGCAAATCGTCTGCTTAGTCCAATTTACAGAAGGTTACTGTACTAGGCACTGAATCAAACTCTGATGAAGTGCACTGCCACATAACATGCTGAAACAAGCAATGATAGATCCCATAATACCTCTAACATTTTTATTTCTGTGTGTCCTAGTGTTTTAGAGGGAAATTAATATGTGCTTTTTCTCAGTGTTAGGGCCCTCTATTTATCTGCAGAATGAAAAGTTTTCTAAGCTTTTAATGTAGGTCAGACTAAACTCGTAATGGTGTATTCAACCAAGATGCAGTTTTTAAGCTTCCATTTAAAACATTCTTATTTCCTAAGTCAAGAGCCCTGGCTCAGTGCTGTAATTATAAACTTCAAGTTCCAAAATTAGTAAGAGGTAAAGGTGAAAAAGGATAGAAGCACAACACACCCATGATTCATTATTCATTGAATGAGATCCAATATTGGATGGGAAAACCAAAAAGCACTTTATACTTAGAGCTGACTTGACTGTTTCTACAAAATGCATAGAAAGGTCAATTTTCATTAGATGAACAGCAAGCATAACTTCCAATCCGTAGGTAAAGATGCTCTCTCTTACATTACTGTGGAACACTGGTGGCTTCAACTGACCAGGGGCCTCCATCAGATCTCTGCAAGGAGAGATGAGGAGAGACATTGCAAGTGCAGGCATCGGGTGTTCAGGCAACGTGAGTTAGCTTTGATCAGGTGTCTGGCAGAGACCAAAGCAACTATTTCATAGTAACAGTAAAACTTCTGTAAATTTGAAATTGAAATATTTTAATTTTTTTTTTCACTTAAGATAGCAGGTCTTTAGTAAGAAAAGAGAAGTATTCAAGCATTCGGGCAAAAGGAAAATAACAGTTTTTCATTTATATAACAATATATTCTGGGAAAAGTCGGTGGATGTGATGGAGGCCTTTTCCTAATCCAGAAATTAAATTTCCTAATCTGAAACCTTTCTTGCAAAGTAAACAGGCTTTATTAAAACAACAAGGGAAATCCATTCATTTTATGTTCTTTTTACGTGCTGCTTGACTGCATTCCTTTGCTTTTATCATGAGTAGTAATTCCCCCTTCAGCTACTGAGTTTCCACATTACTATAGTAGGACTAGAGTGCTGTTTAGCATGGAACTAGCATCAGATTACCCAGCCTAAAACAATATTTTTCTAGAGTTCAATAATTGTAGTCAAAGGATGCTTTATTTTTATTTCGGGTAGTAAAGTACTAATTTTTCCTCTTTATATTTGAAGGGAATTTTAAAAACCTAGGTTGAGAACAAGCTGAGCCTTTGTGTTGCTCAGAAGATCTGAAGTCTGCTTGAGAAAAGCCCAACCCAACATTCAAAATCTTCAAGACTCCAAGTCATACCTGTACTGTCAGAGCTGGAGCTTAGTACAGAGCAGAGAGCAGGAGGCAGCCCATAAAGGAGCCATTGTATGGGAAGCAGCAGTATACAATTATGCATTTATGGAGGATTGACTGTTCTCTCAATTTTTTAATCAAGATTTGTCTCAAAGAACTATGGTCAAATATCCAAGCGGCACCTTTCCTTTCAAGTGCATCCTTCACTTGATTCTCAACATAATACATCCTTCTTTACAGACAGTCCAAGCTTTGTTTTATTAATGAGATCACCTTCTCTTCTTTCCCTTCACCACACTCATTGCCTTGAACTGGGCTGCTCTTTTAAGCTACCAGACTGATTTCTAGTGTCATTTTTATAATAAATTTTCTCTTTCTCAGCATAAGCACTAATAAATAAATAGAGCTACATTTTAAAAAAGTCATATATTTTGTGTCTTGCCAAATTATTAGCTTTTTCGGAGGCATCTTGGAACTTAAAAGAAAGAAAGAAGGAGATGCAATTGCTGTTTTGTTTCTCTCCAAGCATTTTTTTCATGAAGCAAATTTGGTAGAAAAAAATGCGATGAGAAAGATCTACCTTCCACAGGTGCCCAGGGCCAAGGTACTCATTATCACAGCTTTTTAAGTTGTTTTGTTTGAAACTGATTTTTGTGTCTTTAAAAATTATTCTGTAAATCATGGGCAACTTTTCTATATATCGCCTAACCACCCCACCTTGCCACCTGTATTGTTTTGAAACCATGGAGTTCCACAAAGAACAAACAGTACCACCTCAGTTAATGCAGTTCTGCTTATTTTGTCTTTAACTATAGGCAGATCAGGGAAAGCAGAATTTCAGTCATCACTTTTTTAAAAGATAGTGCCATGGTTTAGGAACGGTATTCTCCAATTTAGTGCTCCCACTAAAACCACACATCGCTCACCCCTCTTCCCTCAGCTCCCTTTCCCCTTGTGGCAGGGTGGAGAGGAGAATTGGAGGCACAAAAGGCAAAGATCCCGGGTTGTGATAAGAACAATTTACTGGAAAGACCAGTGAGATTAAAAAAAGGAACAGTAACAGCAACAATATTAATAACAAAAGTGTACAAAAATGCTTACCACGGAATCCCCATTCCCGACATGACTGCAGCCACACCGCCCAGAGCACCCCCCCCTCCCCCCCACTTGGAACCAGCACTATCCAACTGCTCCCTCCAGCTCAGAACCTCCATTACCCCACTTCTCCCTCCATCCCATTTACTCCACCAGAAGGAAATCCTTCTCCCAGGAAGAGACTCCCTTATCCCTGACCCTGGCAATGATGTGAGGTGATACAGAATAACCTTTGGGTCCTGGCCTTGCCTCCTCCTGGCTACCATGAAAACTAACCATGTCCTGGCCAGAACCAGGCCAGATAGCCTTTAGAAGTGCCAAAAAAACAGGATCTATTAAATCCCAGAGTTATTGATTGTAAGCAGCCAGGTCAAAACACTCCATTAATCATTCTTCACTTTTATTGTTGTCTTCAACTCTGATTTAAATTATGTTTAGCATTATGTGTTTAGTTTCAGCATCAAGAAACCTTTAATTAAAAAAATACTTTAAATTATATTAGGAAGATATACAATGACCAGGGACAGGACCCGAGGGAATGGCCTGAAGTTGTGTTGGGGGAGGTTTAGGTTGGATATTAGAAAAGGTTCTTCCCCCAGAGGATGGTTGGGCACTGGAACAGGCTCCCCAAGGCAGTGGTCACAGCACCAATCCTGACAGGTTCAAGAAGCATTTGGACAATGCTCTCATGCACATGGTGTGACTCTTGGGGATGGTCCTGTGCAGACCCAAGAGCTGGAGTCGATGATCCTTGTGGGTTCCTTCCAACTCAGCATATTTTGTGATTCTGGGGTTCTGTAATGACATCTGCATGTAATTTCTTAGCATGTACAGTTTTAATTGATATTCTAAAGTTTGCAGTGGAAGCATGAAAGAATTTGGAAGAGTTCATCTGCAGCATGATTATCATGGGCCAGGCTCCCTACCTCACAAACAGCTTGTACGGGAAACTACTAATACTTAGTTAACATAGCTTTGTTTATAAATCTTCCCTTGGTGCCTGCACCCCTATAAAAGGGGGAAAGAGGATGTTTTGACCCTGTTTCATTTAAGCATATGCTTAATTTCATCATAGTCAGCAAAATACTTAGGAACATGCTGTACTTTATCTTTTATTTTCTTTTTAAAGTGGCCCCTTTCACATAAACTTTCAGTTGGTCCTTAACTTCTTTTTTAGAAAGCAGAGAGATTTACAAGTGGTTTTATATCCCTCAGAGTTCAGTTGAAACAGAAACAAGGTTATTACTTGTGTGAATCTATCCTGCAAGTGAAAAAATACCCCTGGCACAAAAAACATACATGCACTGTTTTTTATGAAGAGAAAGATTTGCAGGAGATAATGTTTTTTTTCTAGACTAGCTGGCACAGCAGGAGAAAAAAAACATGGACAAACTTTTCAGCATGTAAGCCCTTCTCCAATTCTGAAACAGGAGTCTTGAAAATACAAGGAGTTTTTCAACTGAGTTTTATTAAGTCAAGTATTTAGACAGTCTGACGGATTATGTAATACCTTGGGAGCCCTAGGGTGTTCTATGGACTTGCTGGTTTTGTGTGTGCAGCAGCAGCTGCTGCAGTCCACCTCTCCCACATTATTGGAGCAGGTTCTGAAGTTCTTTTTTTCATTTTGTTTTCTGTTTTTATTTTTTTTCACCTTCTTCCTACTGGAAAGATCGCTCTTATGCCTTACTTTGAATATTTTATAAAAATTTTATGAAGCTGTACCTTGGGCCAGACTGTGTTCACTCATAACTCATTCCTCCTTACCCCTCTTGAAAAAAATGACTCTTCATTTTTTTCCTTGACTCAAAAATGAGTCAGGGAAACATTGTTTCCCTGAGAGAGGCAAGCCATTTATGTGGAATAAAAATTTTAGGGAATTTTTTTCTAATTTTCTTAAAATACAACCCTTATCTGATTCAGCTAAGGTAAATAAAGGAACAGGAATAACCTGGAGTATATTTGTCCCTCAATAAAGCAAAGGCAGCTATTGATTGAGCCCAGTTCACTTGGATGATTCAAATTAAGCACCAGACATTCAGGTCCTGATGCTCACATCTCAGTTACAGAAACAGAGGCAGAAACTCTTCTGAGATCTTGCATGCAATGCTCCTTCTACCACTCTCAAGTATGCATTCATGGCAGCTTTTCTACTTGAAAGGCGAGAGAAATAGCTCAAAGACAGGATTTCGAAGACATGAATAGAAGTTGTGAATCCCTTTTTTGTTTGTTTGTTTACAAGAGGGCAAACAGGGACAAGAAACTAGAAGCCTGGAATAAGGAACAGAGAGAAGAGGTTGGAAGAAGAAGGCAATGAGAGCAGGAAAGTGAATGAGGGGTTGTTCAGAGGCAAAAGAATTTGTAAATCTAAAGCACACATTCTTCAGAGCTGAAATAAGATGCAGGACTCCTGAAACGCAGAATGCCTTTACTATCAGCATATATTTATGCAACTCAGTGAGAAAAGGCAGAGTTCATTTCTCTTTAAGATCTGTGCTCATATCTGTGTTGAACAGTAAAGATAAAACCCAGAGTTTCTTACTCTAGATCTGGAGATTCTAAATAATTAAACTCCCCATATTAGCAAGCATGCCTTCAAAAGGCTTATCAAAAGTTATAGAAGGAACCTTACTTATACTTCATCTGACTGTAACAATGTTTATTTAAATAGATATTATTATACATGATTTTTTTTCCAGTGTGTGTTAGATACATAACCAAGCACACTGTACAATGGTATATTCTGTTTACATATTCCTGCAGTTGCTAAATGATCTGCTGTTCAAAATGCCCCAAATATCAAACAGGCTACAGGGTCTAGATCTCTAAGACAAGTCTTTGTAATAAAGTTTTGAAATATTAAATAATTTTAAATATATAATCTGCTTTTTTAGTTTTTATTTTTGCATTCATAGATTACTTTTACTTGTTTCTGCCACAGCTTCTGTGTGTGAGTTTGATATTTAAGGTTAGATCATATGTGAAGAAAAGAACATGCAATCTCTTTTCTTGGGACAGAGAGATCTTTTCAGGGAGTTTTCCTTTTCAGGGGTATTGGAGCTATTTTCGTTCTAGAAATGATTGACTTATCCGCTTCAAGTGGCATGTATCAACTGGAAACAATTACCTTTTGAAAAAGGAAGTTTTCAATTTTAGTATGAGTGAGCACCATCTGTAATTTAGTGCCTTCAGGCTGCCTTAACTAAAAAGTTCAATAAGTTAAAGCCGGGAAAAGGGAAGAGGGACAAAAAACAAACAAGCAAACAAAACAAACAAACAAAAAAAGCCCAAACAAAAACCCAAACAAACAAAAAAACCCCAAACTAAAACAACAAAACAGAAAAAAAAAAAAACAAACTCAAAACTTTGTTTCCAGCAAAAATGAGTCTTGTTTTGTTTGCACACAGATGATTATGCTAGTGGGATGGTTGTAAGTTGTGCTGTTTTTTTACCATTTTCTGAGTTTGTTTGAAGTGTCAGTGCTACAGCATTGTGAGGATGAAGTCCAGATGTCATCATTTTGAAGTTCAGGACAGATGATGGATTATCCTCAACACTGTTTATTAACAGACTGCAAACACAGAGTCCACATAACAGCCCAGCTTGTCCTTAATTTTAGAAATATTACAAAATACAATAGATATTGTTTCGTTCAGAAGGCGGTTCTAGAAATTCCATTTTAAAACAAATATCATTTTACCTAAGAAAAAGGCTCCAAACATTCACACAGAAAGATTTCATTCCCACACAAAAGAAATATTTTATGTTTGATCTTCATACAAAGAGTTTCAGCAACAGGCAAATTGCAAAACATGTCACTTCTGTTAGAATTAATAACTAAAAATGGGTTCTTATCTGAATCTTATCCTAACTGCAGCATATAAACATCTTGTTGGTCTCCAAAAAGGGTCTGGCAATATTATGAAAACAGACTTTCAGAGATTGTTTTCAATCCTACTGTTTAGGGCAGGACTGGAATTACCATTTTCATGCACATAGCATGTTTTTTAAGTATTTTAACAATTTAATTCACTTCCAAAGCCACCAGAGTTAGAATTTTTTTTAATAGATGCAAAAAATGCGACTGAATTTCATGCAGTATGGTAAAGGGGCTTTGTCATTATTTTGTGTTATAATAAGTTATATTATGTTATTATTTTATACCTTATAATTGCTAATCTTTTTCAGGCATCAGTAGTATTTTTTCCCCCTCTATTGTCTATTGTTTGATTTTCCCAAGAATTACTTAAACTTCTAGATGTCCTGTAAACCACCTTTTGCTCTGCTTTTTCCAAATAAAATGCATACCTCAGCTAACAAACTGCACAGAGTTGATTAACATCAAGGTTTTAATGTTACATGCAGTCATTCTTTATCTGATCATGCATGAAATTCAGCTGGTTTTTGTTGTTGGTTGTGGTGCTGTTCTTCATTAATTGATCACAATATCTCACTTCTAAAGGGTTTTTAGCACAGCTACAAAGGGGGGTTCTGAGCATTCACAGATTCCAGTGTGGGGAGTGTGGAGCAACAAGAGGCAAACACAGAAGTGGTGTGATCAAGGGCTGCACAGCTCCATTTTTTGCTGGGGGTTGGGAAGACCTTTTCTGCAATTCGGGTGCTACAGAGTTCTTGTAACTTGGGAAAGAAAACAAGGACACAAAAGGTAAAGAACTAGGCTCTCAGAGGGAGAGGTACAGGATTTCTCTGTTTCTTTTGTTTTGATAACATTGTGTGGCCTGATGTATTGAATTTTCTGGCAGTTTTCCCTGTTCTTTGTCTTCATCTTATTGTTACACTTGAACTTAATGATGTTCATCCCATAACAAGTGTCTCAAAAGGAACATACCTACACATTAAGACGCTATTTGGTTTATTGCTGAGGCTGTATGAACACCAATGTTCTCCCTAACATCTCTAAACACTAGTCCTCTTTCAGAAGAGCAGCAAATGTGCCAAGATAGGCTCAGGATTCAGTGCATAATTCAGTCGGGTTCATCCATAGCTCTGGCAAGAAGACAGCTGTGCTTCAGTCATCTCTACAAAGACCCAGGGTGGTAACACACAGGAGAACCTGAGTGAGAGCACTGCTTACAACAAAAGCATCACAGCAGGTCCCTTGATACAGAGCTGCACAAGTCCCATGACAGTCTGCAACCAGCATTTAGGAGTGGAATGTTGCAAAACAGGAGTCTGTCAGCCTTGTCAGTGCCAAAATAACTTTTGGCTGGGAGATAGCTTGCTTTCTCAGATGGGCTGCTTCCAGGGTAATGCTTCTTAAGGGAACTAGGAAGAAGCACTAGCTTCTTAAACTACATATGGAAAGATTAATGTGTATGAATGAAAGGAAACAAGTTCCAGAAGCATAGTTCACATTTTGAACCATTTTGGGTGTATAGTAGCTTACTTGTCATTAGAACCATGAAAGAAAGGCATCAAAACAGTTTTTAAGTTATATCCCACTGGCTTTCAGTGAGAGGTAGCTTCTAAACTTCCAAGTCAGCTGCAAAAGAATATAATATTACCATCTGCATAATGCTTTGCAAGGCCAACAATGAGCCCTCTTAAAATTTCTTACCTTGATGCAAATATTTCCTGCACGAGAGATGAAAATGAGAGTGCAATAAAAACTTTGCATTAGGAGTTTGTCGAGACTTTGGGACACTTTTCTTTCCTATGCAGTTTGCAGTGGCATCACTAATAATAGTAATCACTTTCAGTTGCCCAAACAGGCTTTGTCCTTCAGCTGATAGATAGAAAGAACAAACTTAGTTCTCTGATCAAAATCCCTGAAACAAACAAACAAACAATAAAAAGCCTGCAACCAGCCCCCCTTCTTTCATTTGTCTCACCAAGGACAAATATCCTATAGCATACCTAAAAAGCCAAACTTAAAAAAAGTAACATGATGAAGAAAGCTCTGTGTCATGGTTTAGGAATGGTATTCCCTAATTTAGTGTTCCCACTGAAACCACACCAAACCATGGACCACTTGCTCAGTCCCCCCTCCCCTTCCCCTTGCAGCAGGCTGGAGAGGAGAACTGGTGGCACAAAAGGTAAAGTTCATGGGTTGAGATAAGAAAACGAACAGTAACAGTAACAATATTAATAACAAAAGTGTACAAGAGTACTTAAGCGCTCTTAATTCTTTACTTTTCTTGCAAATAAATACTTTCAAATTAAAGTGCTAAGTCATGTGTCTGATTTACCTCATAGCATTCACTGGCACTAGTTTTAGGGCCGCAAGTCTTTATCCTGAAATAGAATAATTCGGAATTTTTACTGTTTGATGTCAAGACCAATGAAAACATTTTCAAATAGCTGAATAAATTACACCTTTCTTAGATGATTAACATGCATTTTGAAATTTAAAAAGAAAAGTACTTTTGAAATGTTACAGATTTACATAGATGAAATACCAGCAGAAAAGTGTGAGACAGAAACCTTTAGTCCAGCACCTTGAAAAACACACACACAGAACCTGCATTTTTCCAAAATAATAAAAGGGAGCTAAACTAAAAAGCAATTCTAAACTTAAAACCTTGACATCTCTGGGCAAACTGATTGGTCTTGTACTGAAATGTAGCATTATTAGCATGTTACATGTTACAATAACTAGGGTCTATGTAAATCGAGTAAAAAAAAAAAAATCCCTCTAGCAGTAATGCTGGATTTATGTCTCAAAATTTTGTTAAAATCTTTGAAGCAGACAAGCAGCACAGGCTTACACAATTGATGGCAGACCTGAATTGTTAAGGAGTTTCTACTATGGACTCCTTTGAAATGTTCTGCATGAATCATCTTTCACACAAGCACAGAATTAGTTTGGGGAATTCATGGCCTTCACAAGATGCTGTGGCAAGCACTATAAAAATATTCAGACATTTAGGATGGTAGAGGGTGAATCCATCAGTAGCTACTCAATCTTTTGATCCAAATACAATCTCTCATTCATAAAGGTCTTACATTAGTAGGTGTTTAAAGTTGAGAAAATAAATCCTTACATTAAATACTCTCAATATGTCTGGTTTATATGAATACTTTATTAAGACTTGAGTAGTATCCAGGATGGAAGATATGACACTGAAATAGGTAGACCTTTAGTCTGACCCAGTACTGAGTTCTTATGTAAGTTTTCATTTTTGTTTGCATGATTTTCTTTTCTCCACCCTTTTCTCCTCTGCATCATTTATTCATATCCTTTTGCAATTCTGTTTTTTTAAAGTTATGTAAAATTTTTTCATCATTCATTGTTATTAGTTATCATTTGAATGCACAGTCCTGTTCCAGGCCACAAAGTCTTTGGTGAACACAGACCCTCCAAGAGCAATGCTATTTCCTTGATGTCACTGCACTGGGGAGAGGAAAATGGCCAAGACATCAGTTTAAGCTATCGCCTAAAATCAAATTGTTTTGCTTCCAAGTGTTTCTATTTGCTCTGTGCAGCTGACACACAAGAACATGAAGCAGTTCTGAAGCCCTGAGTATTTTCTTTTCAAGTACCCCATGCCTATTCAAACCAGCCAAATTTATTTCTCCTATTGATAAGTACTGGAGTCATTAGAAAATTTGCTATATATAAGAATGCCTTTAACAGGCTGCAGATAATCAAAATTCCAACGACATTTTTAGTAGGAATAATGACATGAATAATCCTCTCACAGAATTTTAAAGTCAGTGGATTCATTGCATTTCCTGAGTAGCTAAGATTCCCAGAAGGCCCAAGTTAAGCTTACAATAGGAATATAAGTTGCAAGTAGAGTAAAGGCAAAGACATTAGACTGAGTTCGAAAATCTGTTCTCTATGTTTTGGGTTTTTTTAAGGATTAGTATGATAAGATCAGCTTTAACACAACTATCTTAAAGACCATGTCACAGATCATGAGCCCTAGAATCTCCTCACAAAAGTTAACCTGGGGATATTACTCAGGAGTAGAAAACATATATTATACACCTTCTTTTATCTGTGACTGTTCCTAAAGTACAATCTGACATTTTTGCACCAACATATTCCAAAATATTAAAAAAAAATAAAATAAGAATTTGGTTTTTATATTTAAGAAAAAAAACCCTACCTGTTTGTGACTTTAAAACTATCTCACTCTGCCCTACTATATTGAGTTGCAGCTCATGGCTTCTAGGTTTTGTTAGGCATAACAAAACAGCCTAAGTCTCAAACTACAGGTTTTATACTATTTTGGAAGATATGATATCCTTCAGTCAGCTTTTCCTTCTGCCTAAAATGTGGCCAGTTTCAGCTCTCTATATTACTAAAAAAACTCTGTCTCTAAAAAACTCTGCCAGTTTATCTAGTTAAATTAATCTTTCCTTTTTCTGAGGGATGGATTAAAGACATTAAAGTTATGACTTCATTAAAATATCTTTTTTTTATATCTACAGAAAAAGAGGGAAATAGGAACTAGATTCCCTTGGTCTCATTCTAACTTCTGTCACAGTTTCATTGAGATGAGCCTCATTACTCACACAGCTAAGGGGTAACCTGATTTACCACTCTATGACAAGCTGATTCATCAGCCATCAGAAGACAGTTTTGAGAAACTTCATTGCAACTAGCAACAGCAGCCCACCCGCCAGGCTTGAGCATCATTTCCCACCTGAGCTTCCCTGGTTTGGGCCCATACTCACAGTTATTGAGATAAAAAATATTTTTATATTGGCTTTTTAAAATGTTTAAACCTCGAGAAAGGCTTTCTGCTGTTATTTTTTTTGCATATGAGAAAGGCTTGAAGACAATGATCTGACTTACGCCCTCCCAAGAAAGATTTGTTGATATTACAAGGTATGACTGCCTCCTCAAGATTCAGCAGACACGTAAAGATCCAGTCAGGGATGTGCCACTCCAGCCCTGCCCATCCTGGCAGAAGATGCTGTCCTGCCCCTGTGTCCAGCTGGGCAGGAACAGGTGTTTTCCCAGTTCATGTTGGTCTCTCACCTGGACACCGGTTCTAACCCAACCAAATTAAGTGAGGGTACAGCCTCCCATCACATTTTACCATTTATTTGACCAGTGGCAATGGTCTCCATGTAAGAAGTGACAGAAGAGACAAGTTTGCATTTTAACCTTTGCAGTTCACAGTTAGATAGTTCAGCAGAACCCATCCTCATTCGTGATGCAGATGATCTGTTTTGTGGTTTTGATTGCAACCTCTACAGTGGGAGGAATCAACCTTTAGCAAAGGAGTGTAGGGGCCAGAAATGACTTAAAGAGGCACGCTGAGAGTTATCTGGAGTAACAACTTCAAGAGGAGTGAACTATGCAATTACAGGAGAGGAGAAGTTACTAAATTGGGAGGAGTTGTTGACTCCCTCTGAGGCAGAGAGACCCTGCAGAGAGGCCTCAACAAGTCAGAGGGCTGGGCAATCAGCAACCAAAGACAAATGACAGATTCTGCACCTGGGACGGGGCAACCCTTGGATGTACATACAGACTATGGAACAAAATGCTGGAGAGCAGATCCACAAAAAGGAGCCTGGAGATCCTGGTCCACAGCAAGTAGAATATGAGTCAGCAGTGCCCTGGCAGCCAGGAGGGCCAACCCTGTCCTGGGGGGCATTAGGAAAAGCATCACCAGCTGATCGAGGGATTGTCACGCTGTGCTCTGCACTGGTCACCTTGAATATTGTGGCAGTTTTGGGTACCAAAATATCAGAAGGATATAAAGCTGTTGGAGAGCATCCAAAGGAGAGCTATGAAGATGGTTAAAGGCCTTGAGGGGAAGCCATATGAGGAGCAGCTGAGATCATTTGAACTGTTCAGCCTAAAGAAGAGGAGAGTGAGGGGCAGAGGAGAATGAGCAGTCTACAGCTTCCTTATGGAGAGGAGGGGCAGGCACTGATCTCTTCTCTGTGATGACCAGTGACAGGACCCAAGGGAATGGCATGAAGCTGTGGGATATTAAGAAAAGGTTCTTCTCCCAGAGGGTGGTTGGGCACTGGAACAGGCTGCCCAGGGAAGTGGTCACAGCACCAAGCCTGACAGAGCTCAAAAAGTGTTTAGAGAGTGCTCTCAGGCACATGATGGGATTCTTGGAGCTGTCCTATGCAGGGCCAGAAGTTGGACTTCAATGATCCTTGTGGGTCCCTTCCAACTCAGGATATTCTATGACTCTATAATTCGATGATTCTCAGTCTTGGCAGTAGCCTCCCTGAAACTGAATCAGGAGAAGTTCTTGTTGCTATGTAGAGTTTTATGTTATGAGATTAGTGTTATTAAATCCTTGTATATATGTTTATAAAAAATACAGGTTACTGCCCTGACCACCACAACCATAGTTTGTGTTGATACTGTTTCGACTGAAGCAGCATATGCATACCTCTTGCAGGGAAGCCACGTTTCTAGGATGAGCTTCCATCTGGCACAACAGCAGAATATTTAAGCTGTGATCTTGCTTCATCCACAAACTTGATATGTTGACAGGAATTATCTTGTTAGAGGAGTAGGCAACAAAATCATAAATCTTGCCTTACAGAGGAAACTTCATGCCTGAGGAAGACTATGTGACCTCTCTTTCTGCCATGAGGTATCCCATGTTTGGTCAAAATATCTACTTTGAATGGATGCCTGCATGTAATAGTTTTTTTCCCCACCCTGTTTCTTGAACATTTTGACAGGCTACTGTTTTTTTCTCGTCCCATAAGATTTTTGGGTGGGAAGGGGGTAGCAGTGATTATGTGATTTTGTTTGAAATTTCAGACCAGCTTTAATCCTGATGAATTTGACAGAAAAACTGTATGACAGCAAATATAACGCATAGCATTTTTTCTGCTCGCTTTATATGAATTAACATAATACACACTTCTGAGCCTGCTAATTCATGTTTGACTACCATATCCAGGTCTGAACAACTATATTGCTGTGGAATTCAAAAGTGTTTGATGTTTATAAGGAACATATACATGTGTGTTTTTTACTGTAATTTTTCACAAGAAGAAAATTACATTTTTTTCTCTACTCATAAAGATGTTTCTGCAAACACTGAACTATTTGACAGACCTTATATTTCCAACCTTTTAATCCATTAAAGCCCAGTAGCAGTTCATTACCATGAAGTTGTGTATGCACATCTGTTGTAAATAACGACACTTATAAACACTAAATGCTTCCCTCTTCTCTCTCAAGTTTGAATGATGAGCACAGAAAAGCCAGTGATCACTGCACACACAAGTAGATCAGCTGCCTGATAAATCTGGAAATTGCAGAAAAGGTATGACTTCAGTTTCTCCTGCTACTTTTGCTCTTTGTGATCAGAAAACTATTTTAAATTATCAAGGTGCTTTGACAACATATTGCAGATGCTACTAACACATCTTTCAGGAAAATAATCACCTCCCAAATGGTGATATTTATATGTTCAATTACAATGAACATTGGCATAGCTTATGCACAAATGTAATGCATGTATGCACAGTGTTTAGTTGTGGAAACTCTATTGTTGAAAACCATTTCTGTTGTTTTACTGCAATATGAGTTTCATTGTTGATGGTGACATATAAAATGTGAGAAACAAAAAATACCATGAAAATGGATACTGGTCTTTGCTTACAGTGATCCTTGAGAACTTATCTTCTTGACTAGTCATGGATGGTGGCTTCTATTCCATAATTGGACATAGTGACTGCACATTCTGATGGTAGTACACTGAAGGGGATTAAGAAAACGCAACATGTTTGAAACAGCTTTGCTCTGACTCACACATACAGACACCTTTCCTCCATCCACTCATTGGAGATAACTGCCTTTTAACCTCTTGGCATTTAACCAAAGAAGGTCCATAATAGACAATTTTTAATAACTCAATATTTACCCCTGCAAGTTTTCTTCGCTTTTTTTTCAGTATAACCATGTATAAGAATGAGACATAATTTATACAGAGAGACATATTATGGGTGATATAAACAGGAGTTTCTATATCTGCAATTGTAATTGTAAGGATCTCAATCCTACCACTGAATCCTACCATTTACCACTGAGTAAGAAGCTTGGTGTGGAAGTAGAATCACAGAATCATAGAACCACAGAATCATAGAAGTTTTTGGGTTGGGAGGAGCCTTAAAGACCACCTCATTCCAATCCTCTTGCCATGAGCAAAGACACCTCCCATTATACCAGATTCCTCCATGCCCCATCCAACCTGGCAAGGAAGTTTGGCCAAATGTTTGAAGATAAAAAGTTTTTATTCTTTCCTCCTGGCAAACAAGAAAGAAAAACAAACAAACAAAAAAATCCCCAAAATCAAACCAAACAACAAAACAAAACAAAAACCAACCAAACAAAAAAAAACCAACAAAAAACGCCTACAAAGAACAAAATCTGTACATTATTGGTAATCAAAACAGAACATCATGCATATGCATTAAGAGAACAAATTCATCTTTCTTCAGCAAACTTGCATTTTGCAAACAGCATTTATCCACTCCTGAGAGTCTGATTGTGCTACTGCTGTTACATTTGTCTATAACATAACTCAATCGAAAATTCTTATGGGAATACATTTTCGAGTGGCAATTTTTTATCAAGTCAACATTACAGAATTTACTTAAACAAAGAAAGCTGGAGTTCCTTAATTTTTGTCAAATAGAAGATACCAAATTATCCAGGTGTAAAGGACTAGAAGCATCAGCAGTGTGGATGGAGTAATCTATTACATCATGGTATCAGGCTCATAGCTAAATATTAACAGATCTTGTGACGAAGCTCCTCAGCATAAGGAGTTTCTCCCAGCTCCTGCTGTCCATGGCCTGCCACATAATCCTATCAGATCCTTTTCTGCTTATAGCCAAGTTTCAGATTCCAACATCCATGATTGTAATGGCAATAATACTGGCCATAAATCACACATATGAGATATATTAGTAAGGGAAATCCTTTATTGATGATTTGAGCAAAGAGATTAATCAGGAGCAAGCGAACTGATGAGGTGAATGAAGCACCCCTAAAACTAAGCTACAAACCGATGACAGAGTAACCTTGTGAATTGTTACTCCTCTCTATAATAATAAAGAGCGACTGGTTCTGCCAAGGATCAAAAAAATAGATCTGCTATAATTTTAAACAATGTCAAAACATAGTTGCAATTCACAGTAAGGTGGAAGGTGCTAAAAATGCAGAAATGTAAAAATGTAGAAATCTAGCGCAAAGATGGAAGTTCCACAGTGTTCTTTGCTCATAGAAGAAACAGAGGGAGAATTATATAATGACATAGCATAGTATGCTAGAACTTTGTGTAGCACCTTTCAGAATCTCAGAACAAAGAAATGAATATTGCATATAAGGTTCCTTATGCTATATAGCATAGAAAAACTCGCAGACATATCCCTTCTACCTATGCATATGTAGATCAAAGTATGAGACTATTACTTAATGGATTCTATGTTCTCCACACAATTATGGTGGTGTAAAGAAATACAGATAGAACAGACAGGTTAAGTGACTGAGCCTGGAGGAGACTGTCCTCATCACAGTCTGCAGCTTCCTCACAAGGGGGAGTGGAGGTGCGGGCACTGATCGCTGCTCTCTGGTGACTAGCGACCGGACCTGAGGGAGGTTTAGGTTGCATATTAGGAAAAGATTTCCCCCCAGATGGTGCTTAGGCACTGGGACAGGCCCAACCTGGTGCTGTGACCGGGGAACTGGTCACAGCACCAAGTCTGACAGAGTTCAAGAAGCGTTTGAACAATTATGTGTGGCACATGGCATGATTCTTGGGGTGTCCTGCACAGGGCCAGGAGCTGGACTTTGATGATTCTTGTTGATCCCTTCCAACTCAGGATATCATATGATTTTATGATTCTATGACTCACTGGCCAGACGATGTCTGTGCTGATGGCAGGACCTAACGTTTTCAGGAGTTGCTTTCAGAACAGGAAGAAGTGTACTTTCGACCTCTTATGGTCTGCTGTGGACAGTTCACCCAAAGAGCGCACTAGCCTGGGCAGTGGTCTGGCTGGGGACCCCAGCAAGAGTGTGACATAACCTATGGTCCACACAGGCATCACAGGCAGCCCCGCCCCCTTGCAGCTCAGTGACTGCCCACATCACACACACGCCATGGCCCCATCAGAGGTTGACGTGCTCACTCCCAGCAGCACCCTTCAGCCTCTGCCAAGTGTCTGCTATACAGAGAGACCAACTACCCCTTGCTGGTGCTGATGTAGTTGGGGGCATGGATGAGGCTTCCACTTCAGAGCCATTTCATCCTGTGAGTTACCCTAGATATTATCCTGATGGGAGGTGGTGTACTGTTCAATAATTTATGACTTCTTACTTGATAAAGTCCACGAGAGCTAGCCCTATTGCTGATACTTTTATTGCTGCTCTCACATTCTCTCTCTCTTTAAGTTAAAAGATAAGGATCATAAGGACCATATACAGCTCTCAGTTATACTGTGATAATTCTTCAGGAATTCATCTAATTTGCACTACCACTGTTAATTATACAAATTGGATCTAACATTTTAAAACATGTTAGGAATCCTTGGATCAGCATTGTTGCCCCAGGCTGGCCCTCCTAGTCTTATCTATATATATATATACATCTAGTAATGCAAGGATGTTAGGTTACTAGCTAAACCTTTCTTCTAGTTTCAGTTCATGATGTTTCTTTTGGAAAAGAAAGCAAAAAACCTGTATTCATGGAGTCTTATTTTGGCCAACAAAAATAACAGCAGCTTTACTGAGAAAAGGATAGAATAATGAAGGTTTGCATTAATGGAGTGAGTTCCTCCTCATGCAGACCCATTATCGGGAAATTGCTCTTGGAAGGCTGGAAATGGCATAGAAATAGATGACAATTTCACTGATAAACATAAGTGCTATCACAGATGATTTTAAGGAGCTTATTCTCTGCCCACCACCAAAAAGAACCTGAGAACAAAAGTCTTTCAACTTTGACCATATATCACTATCTCTATCCACACACACATGCATTTGCCTAATTTTAGGTTTATACATTCTAAGTTAAAAATATCAAATGACTGGTTCATTTCTTCAGTCACCAGCACAAACAGGATTGTTGTATGAGATTTCCACATTTTTGGGCCTCTCTACCAGGAGGACCTGGGTCTGTCACTTTTGCACAAATTCAGGCTGTCTCCAGTGACTCTCTGGAGGTTCTGAGAGTTATACAATAACAGGTGACAACAGCCAGTGTCCTATATCCCCTCATCAACTTGCACCATTTGTACACTGCTGTTTTACTTGTAAAGGTTAGTGTTTTCAGGAAACAGGCAAAAGTCGGTGGGAACCTGTCTATAAAAATATTGCTATTAGTCCTTTAGATCAATGAGAAAGATGTATAAGACTTCCCTTTAGATACAAGAGAGATGTGTTTTAGATATAAAGTACATAGGGATGTTCCAATCTTCTCAGTTCCGATGTCTAAGCTGAAACCTCCTTATTTACAATATCATCTTTATGATTAAGGGAGATAAGTGTTGGAGAAAGCACAGGGCATGCTGAAGCATGACTTAAGGGTGGCATCCCCTGAAATAGGAAATTATGTGTCGATTGTATTTTCCAGGCTAAACATTTTTCAAAACTAGAGGAAAAATCTACTTCAATCTCTTTCTTCAAAATTCCATGTTCATAAGTAAAATCTATCCACTTTCATTTCTCTCTCTCTTAAAAGTACTTGAATTCTGCCATCTTTGCTTAGGATGAAGTGCAGCTTACTTCATTAATAGTGCCAGTTAGTTTCCACAGAGTGAAACACAAGTAAGACAGATTATATTGCCTGTCCTCAGCTGCACTTTGTACTGTAGCTTTTTTTCCTCTTTTGAAATGCAAGGTGTGAATGCAAAACAATTGCTGAATGGGCTATTTTGTATCCTAACAAAATATAGCTAGTGACAGTGAAGTTTTATGGTATAAAAGGAAAATAAATAAAAGAAACATGCAGAACTTGGAATGGAAGGAGCTATAGAGAGACCCAGAAAGGAAATTATCCTTTAGGAGTCTACCAAGTGGATGGTTATGCTATAAGTATTTAATAATATTTCTGGGGAGAAAGAAAATTATATTTTTCCAGTCATTTTACTGGCGTCTTATCTTCCCAATTAAATTTTAATAACAAATGTGGTTCTTTCAGTATGCTTCAGTGAATTCCATGGGCACATCTTCTCTTTTCTAAATTCAATGTCCTCTAGAAGGATTTTTAATATATCTATTTATGGGAAACTGAGAGGAACAATAGTTCAGATCATAAATTTGAGTTATTTTCTCATAATCAACTCAGATGCAGTGACAAAAATTGACATCACTTGTAGTTGTGTCCATGTTATTCATTATTCCATTCTATGTGGTTGGGAAAAGGGGATATTTCCCAATTGACTAATGTTTTTAGTAGCCTCTCTTGTATATATTTTTTCAAGGTTTCCAGAAGTCTTCAGGCTCAGCTGCCAAAAATTGAAACCAAGCTGAAATTACAATCAGACGTCATTCCAAGTCTAGCTCCATTTCAATATCTCCTTAGGAAAAGATAAATAAAACAGCTGAAAACAGAGCTGAACTGACTAAGATGAAGGACCAGAAGCAATAGTACCAGCTGTGGATACCCACTGCGAAAACATCTAGATAAAAACTAAAGACTACCTCTCACTTCTCTCCACCTGTTTAAAAGGTGGCCAGGGCTTCCTGAAATGAAGATTTAATGTTATGATAAAACAGTTCCATGTACTCTAATGATAACGTAGTAGGTAGAAATTGAGAAATGTTACCAATACATTTACACTTTTGAAACATTTTAGTAGTTCATCGTATTTTTACATTGGTTAGACAATCTTACTTTTGCCACTGACATTTCAGACAATTCTACAAACTGTTGCCATTTTGATTTCCACTGTGTCATTTCTACTGCTGAATATTTAATCATATCAGATATGTAATCAGTCAATGTTCATATCAAGGTGAACAAGTTCAAACACATGTGCCTCTCTTTTCAAACATGTTCTCTTACCATGTTGTCATTTGGAGATCTTTTTGCTTCTAAACAGTAAGATGGCAGCATCTCCTGCCTTGATTTGTTAAAAAATATAATGGCTACAGACAAATTAAAATCCTGTTGGTCAGAAAAAAAAATTAAATACGGATCAGGGGATAAAAAATATTCCTGTATTAATCCAATATTCCATGTCCCATAAGAATTAAAAGTTCAATCACATAACCCTTATTTGCTCAGTAATAACTATACTCTGAGAACACTAAACATCAAGAATATTTATAATTGATGTCTCACCATCTTGTCCGGTAAGGGTACTTGGGCTGAGTGTAATTAGTGAGTTTATTGAATAAAATTCCTTAATAGTATGTGGTAACAAGAACAGATATGTGTGTCTCTAATACTAACTGCTAGTTTGTTTTTAAAATAGAGATCTATGGTCTTTTGCATAGGCAGACCCCTGTGTATTCACTCACTGCTTTCTACAGGCTATGAGTTAGTTTCCTAATAGATGCCTATTTCTTAGTAGTTTTCATAGAACCATAGAATATAGTGAGTTGGAAGGGACCCATCAGGATCATTAAGTCTGACTCCTGGCCCTGTGCAGGACACCCTAAGAGTAATGGAAAGGACACCATGCACCGAAAAATGTTGTCCAAATGCCTCTTGAACTCTGTGGGTGCTGTAATCTCTTACCTGGGGAGCTTATTCTATTGCAGAGTTTTGTTCAGAATTACAAAGAGGTGTTATGGTCTCTATTTTGAACTTTTAAAATGAAGTAGGAGTGTCAAAGGGAAGTAAAGAAGTATTAAAAGATAAATATATCAGTAAAGGGATCTCTGTCGCACAGCTTATTTCTTTTTAGCACAGACTTTCTTCTGAGAATTCACTGTCTATTTCTGGCCAAATTTCTGTCATCAGTAATGCTATTGAGAAAGGATGCTGAAGGCAACAGAGATATTAAATATCTGGAATTTTGATTATATAGACATTTCCTCTTGAGGCAGTTCAAAACATTTGTAGCCATGGGGTGGAATCTTGTTACAGATTAAGAGGTGATTAAGTCATATGAACAACAGAGTACAAATAAATAGCCAGGAGTTTTCAAAATGTAAAGCGATTAGAATGGAGGTGTCCCAAGCTCCAGTACAGGCACAAATGTAATTTCATATGCTAACACAGATTTAAAAGCTGTGATCACCATCATGGCAGTATTTACCAGCAAAATCATGCAGGCTGACAGGATGAATCTAACAAATACCAATTAACACAACACTTTGTGATATGGCAAGTCATGAATGTTGTAAATACTTCTGAAAAGCTTAATTTTTTTCAATATTAATAAAACATAGGAAGAAAATAATCTAAAATAATCTAAAACACCAACAGGTACCTATGTAAGACAGTCAGCTCATTCTCCATCAGAATCAGAAGAACATGCAAGAGATTAATCTATATGTGAACAAAAAATTAAAAGTGAATTATGCAATTGAGTGCTGAGGGTTTTTTTTTCAATTTCCTTAAATTAATTCCTCCGGTGAACATTATAGGAATAAGAAAGGATATAGAAAGATAATTATTGCATTTTTTTAATATTCCCTGTGTCTAAATACTTTGTGGTTGGTTGAGTTACTATATGTGCTGGAGTGGAGCAAAATGTTCCCTCCTCTGTGGCACAATTAAAATGTATTAAGGTTCCTTATTAGAGTTTTTAAGAGTATATTTTATACAACATTTTGTAATACAGAAATAGCTATGACAAATGTAAAATTTAGCAAATCTCATGAGTCTATGATTATTTGTACAAAAAAAATAAAAAAAATAGAAGTAAAAAGAGGTACAATAAAAGAATAACAGAAAAATTCTTAAAACCCAAAAATAAAAGCCAAATAGGTGTTCCTTTTTGACTTCTGCTGTAACAGATGACAGGGTTTGTAATGAATGTAACCTACTCTGGACCTGAGAATTCTTTGGTTATAAAGACATTTCCAACAGCACTGAAGGACAATACCAGCTTAAAAATTGGCCAGTAAATATACTCTAAGTATCAATTGTCAGTGCACTAAGTATCAGATATCACTCTCATAACAATATCATAAAAGATTACACTGATATCGTCCCGTAGCAGAAAACACAAATTCAGTGGAGATATGAACTACAGTTACTAACTGACACCAACCTTCTAAAAAATCAGGCAAAATTATTAGTGAAATACTGGACAAAATGTTGCTGTAGATAAATAGTCTCACATCTTCTTAGCCAATTCCAAATCTGGGGATTTGTGATTTGATAGCAAAACAAAAAGAAGATTACATTGTATACATTGCAGTTATTAGTAGCATGGACAGGAGATGTTCTGAATAACCAAAATGTGACAAAGCTAGGCACCTGCTTAGACTTCTGGTATCTGTAGCCAACAAATATATTTCATCACTATGGTTGCAAAAACAAATACTGACTAGCAAAATGTGGTTAACTGAAAAAAATTATTGAGAAATAGATGGCACATTTTCTGAATTGGATTAGCCACTAAAGCATTTGAGCAAAAGTGGATTTAACTGGATGAACTGGTGAAGTTTACTGTCTTAACTGTTACAGCAAGATATATTTTCTTATTAATCTAAATTGCAGGACCTGGGAGCAATTCCTACTTCCTTGATCAGGAACTTCAGTCCTGCCACATCCTTACTGCCACATCAGAACAAGATCCTGTTATGAATCATCACCCTACTGTAACTTCATTTCCATTGAAAGAAAACCTAGGTATGTGGGCATGAAGTGAACTGCAGCTTTATGGTATTCATCTGTTCTTCATTCTTCCATTCCTCTTCATTTTCTTTTAGTGAGTCCCTTAACACTTACGGAAAATGACATAGTCAACAATAAATTACTCTGTAACTAAGACTGACAAGCAGGAAGGCAATTTGTTTAGATGCTGCATGTTTGGACACAGTGGAGAGCTGTCAAATCTTTTTTTGATTTGTAGATCCTGTAATTTTTTCCATTGATGGAAAGGACACTGTGTAATAAACTTGATCTACTGACAATAGGCTGTTGTCCCCTATTCACTGGTGGGCCACAGGTGGAAAACTGCTGGTACAGAATCTTATTTTTGCATAGCACGTTACAGCGTAATTTACAATTAACCTGAGGAGCACACTGGACCTCCAGTACTTGACGGGAATTCCACCATTGACTCAGTTTTATGGAGAGCCAGATGTTTTCTTCTGGGGGCAAATCATTCAGTAGGAATCAAGGAAAGTTAAGTTTGAATAAGATGTATGTCTTGAGTCTGATCCAAAGCACACTGATTGTCAGTGGGAGAATTTCCCACATATTGCTCTACTACTAAAGATAACTTTTATAAGAAGCAATCATTTTCATGACTCAGAGTATAAATGGATAATATGAGGTCATAAAGGTATTTCCTTTCCCTCCCCTGCAAAACTATCCCTCTTGCATCTCACAGCACCACATATTTAGAACCAGACAGACTGCTCATAGAGGTGCACTGCTATTCACTGTAACCTACAATGGCAGAATTCAGTTTTATATGGGTAGTTATTATAATTATGACTCCATATCATTTTTCTGTAAATATTTATGTATGCAACACTACCAGAGGCAAAAGACAAGTTTACGTGGATCATTGAGTTGTTCCAGCATGTGCATTCTTACACTATGTTCCTATTTACAGTCACCAGTTGAGAAAAACATCACTGAGTCATGTATAATTTCTAGTGGATATTCTCACATGATTTTTCATGAGTCAGTTTCTGGGCACCTTTCATATCACTTAGCATATTATTCTCAACTAAACTCTGATTAGCTGTTTTCTGAATTACTTATTATTATCCTGCTGAGTTTATTCTAAGTGAGGGAACACATGCCTGCTTTTATCAGGTAATTCATACCATCACTCATGACTCAGGTGCTGCCTTACTGATGTCATTGTTTGCTTAGTCTGTGCCTGTCCCCTTAGTCTATCCGAGGATATCCTTTTTTTGTCTACGTGTTGTCTCCACATGTAGTCAGACTTTAGCCAGGGCAGGTGGCTGGGTCTTAGTGACTAGGAATTGATGTTGGCTTCCTCTGGGTGCAGATCACAGAACCATAGAATGGCCTGAATTGGAAGGGACAGTAAAAGACCATCTAGTTCCAGTTCCCCTGTCATGGTCAGGGACACCTTCCACTCGACCAGGTTGCACAGAGCCCCATCCAGTCTGGCCTTGAATATTCCAGGAACAGGGCGGGTTGGATGGAGCTCTGAGCAATCTGATCTAGTGAAGGTGTCAGATATCAGTTACATAAAAGGACGTAAAAATCTAATAGGTAGCCAAAGAAACTGACAGTTTCCTTTGTGCAGGTATTTCATCACTCCGTGTTTTCGGCTAAGAAAGCAAAGGAAATATCTGGCTAAACTGAACTCAGTTAAACGTGTTTTTGAGTGTTCCTGGAGCACTGTCTTGACAAAAACACTTGTTTTCACTCTCCATCTGGAGACATGATCTGCCCAGGAATTCATTTTTCAACTACACCGATCACTTCCTTACTGTAGCCAGGCCATCATTGTCAATGTCTTTCTAGACATGCAATCAACACACCAAAAAATTTCAACTCTGGTCAGTACACCATCTCATCCTCCACACAGGTGTGCAAGGGAACTTCTCCAACTCGAAGGAAAAAAAAGGTTGGTTTTTTGCACAACATGAGAGTCTTATAACCATAGGGAAGCATGGGATCTCACAGTAACTTTGTTTATTTTGAGTTTAGTGAGCTCTCTCATTGACCACGTAAGCCTGTCAAGGCCACATGAGCTTCCTGAGTGTAAATGGTTTCAACTGCCCCTCAGTATTGCCTGTTTTGTTCAGAAGATTTCTTCATAATTAAGAAACAAAATTTAGGTATCGCCAGAACACACGAAGAGGAGAGTCTCTTCCAGAAAGTGGTTAAAAGACACTTTCTCCAGACTGATAATCTGACCCAGAATCAGTCTATCAAAAGCTGAAAACGCAACTTATTACAGTCTACCAGTGAGCACAGGCACCTCATATAGTCTGTTTGGTAGAATCAAGCCTGCTGCACAGCCTGGAGACATTATAAAAGGATTCTGAAGTATCAAAGTGAATCCTGACTTTGAGAACAAAATTGCTATATAACATCCAGTATATGCATCCCTGTGTAATATAAACAGAAGTTTGTAACTTTCCTTGAGTCTCTGCACATTAATGCAAAATGTAACTAAAATTGCCCAAGACACTTTAAATGAAAGGGAAAGAGAATAGTAATAACACAGATTACATTGTTTTATTTGCTTCACATAGACGTCAGTGTTACAAGATAAACAAATAGATAGCTTTAATGGAAGCAATTCAGAGGAGAACTGGAAAGATATGTTCTATACTATTTTTCACAGATTTATTTGTATTCCAATTACAAAATGTTGATAATTAAAACAAAACACAAACCAGTGCATCATCACTGGTAAGATGTATCCTTTGAGGATTTTTTCAAGTGGCATCATTTGAAACACTATTTTTTCTAAAAAACTCTGACTACTTCCCAATATTTGCTCACTGCAAATAGGAATAATTTTTAAACAGGATTTACAGTAAGCCCCATTGTCAGCAAAAGGTCTAGAAGGTCAAATAATCATTCAAAATTAAGCAAGATATCAAAATATTAACACTTCCATATCACAGGAGATGCAAAAGCAACATCAAGACATAAGTAATGTTCCATTCATAATAATCTGTGTAATCATGTTTTTTATATGCCAGTAGATAAGCTTAAGATCAGAAAGTTCAAAGAACCAAAACCTCAGGGAGTTAGGAACCTTATGTAATTTCAAAGGCAGTTCCCAGCTGAAACCAGGAATCCTAATGATATTGATATATGTCATTCATGGGAAGTGGTAATCAACATAACTTCTTATTGATTCCCACATGAATTGATTATGAGGCTGTTAACTGTGACACTGGAAGTATGACATAAAAATTACACACTCTTTTTGGTGTGATTGTGTCTTCTTCCTCCAATGACTTATGATCTCAGCCAAAGCAGGTATTCACGTCATCACACTTCTACCTGCTGCAGGGTTGTTGATGTTATTTTGATGTTTCTCATTCTGTCTTTATCTTATCATCAAACAAGCAATAATAATTGTATAATGAGACTTCTAGGAGCACATAAATGCATGATTTTTATTGATGAAAGAATGCATTATCTAAATATTTATTCATTATATTATTAAATTATATTATCAAATAACAATTCATTATTATTTGCATTAAAATGGTACTTAGAGGCTCTAAGCAGAACAAAGCCTTATTATGCTAAAAACTCTACACACAATAATTGGAGACTGACCCTAAGTTAAACTGGATAAAGTTTGGGTTTGTTCAACATCTTTGTCATTGACATGGACAGTGCACACTCAGCAAGTTCACGGGTAACACCAAGCTGCGTGGTGCAGCTGACACACTGGAGGGAAGGGATGGGGCATCCAGAGGGACCTGGACAGGCTGGAGAGGTGGCTCTGTGTGAACCTCATGAAGGTCAACAAGGCCAAGTGAGAAGTCCTGTACCTGGATTGTACCTGTACTGGCAATCCCAGTCACATCTACAGGTTCAGCAGAGAAGTGATTGAGAGCAGCCCTGCAGAGAAGGAACTGAGGATGATGGTCAACAAAAATCTCAACATGACCCAGCCATGTGTACTGGGAGCCCAGAAACCCCCCATGTCCTGGGCTGCATCCAAAGTAATGTGGGCAGCCCGGGAGGGAGGGGATTCTGCCCCTCTGCTCTGCTCTGGTGAGACTCCACCTGCAGTGCTGCCTCCAGCTCTGGGGTCCCCAGCACAGGAAGGACACGGATCTGTTGAACCAGTCCAAATAAGGCCATGGAGTTGCAAAGGGGACTAGAGCACCTCCCTTATGAAGACAGGATGAGAAAGTAGGGGCTGTTCAGCCTAGAGAAGAGAAGATTGCATGGAGACCTCACAGCACTTTCCAGTGTCTGAAGGGGCCAACAGGGAAACCAGGGAGGGACTTTTCGTCGGGAACTGTAGTGGTAGGACAAGGAGGAATAGGTTCACACTGAATCTATTTCAGTAGATTTAGATTAGAGATATGAAAGAAATTCTTCCCTGTGAGGGTGAAGAGGCACTGGCACAGGTTGCCCAGAGAAGCTATGGCTGCCCTATCCCTGGAAGTGTTCAAGGCCAGGTTGTATGGGGCTTGGAGAAACCTGGTCTAGTGGGATATGTGCCTGTCCATAGTAGGGGGGTGGAAACAAAATGAGCTTTAAGATCCCTTTCAACCAAAAACATTCTATGATTCTATGATTCAATAAAGGAAACACTTGGAATATTTTTTTAATTTGGAAATTATTAACACAGAAAAGAAGGTTAACGAGGAAAATATTACTCTGTGGCTATATATTATATTCAGACAACCACTGTAACCTGAAAGTAATTGTAAAATCCTGTAACAGTTATTAATCAATAACAATTGAATAACTATTGAGTGGTAATAATTATTGTTTGATAGCTGTTATTGAACAACTGTACTGCAGGCCAAGTTTGAATGCAGAATTAATCCACATAGGATTTCAGAGAAAATATGCAGACCTGTGCTTATCTTCAAATATATACAATCTACTGCCACTTTTAAAAAATTGTTGTAAGTGTGTTTCATTGTTTTTCTGGATCTGTGCCTAAATCAGGAGCTTTTCCTTCAGAATTCCTTGCTTCAAAATAAATCATATCTATGTATATTTTTATATATATTCTTACTCATAATGTCTGCATGTTTGCTTGCTTGTTTGAAATCAATCTTTCTCTCCAAAACCTGTCTTTTTTGATAAATCCAAAAAGGGCTACAGAAAAGAAATGAGACAGAGCAAAGTGAGGAGACTGGAATTTCTTCTGAAAGGACATAAATGCAGGGGGAGACAGGGACAGACAAATCAAAACTGGGAGTGTCAAAAGTTTCGAGAATGCACGTGTCCAGTTAATATATCCATTTAATTTTATGCATACCAAGCTTGTAAAAGACAATATGAATTAGACTCTCCGTCTGGTCGTAGAAGTCTGAAGTGTAGAAAATAGTCCAGAAAGTGTGGAAAAATCAATCAGTGGGTCATTAGCTGTGAATGGGTTTCTCCTGCCTAAAAAATGAGGGAACTGCCAATGGGATAATCTGCCAGTCTTGGCCGTTGACTGAGTTGTGGCTTCAGGAAAATGTGTTTTAAA
>NW_016690201.1:3168402-3173248 GCF_001604755.1 Lepidothrix coronata | reverse complement strand
TTTTAAAGACAAACAGGATGAAAGTGATAAACTCGTTGCCTGCCCATCTGTGTGGAAGAGCTGTGGTTTCCTGCCACTGCAAGACAAAGAGGTACAGCCAGTGAAGACAATCGTCAGCAGCATGAGGAGAAGAAATAGAAAATAAAGATTAATTTGCCTCAGCATACAGTCATGGTTAGAAAAATTCCGCTTTTTTGTGCCCTTATGTAAAAAATATGTTGAATAACAGTTTTAGCTAAAAAAATACCAAAAATACAATTCTAAAAATGAGCCCAAAACCCACAAAAGAAAATGAAGTTTGGAGAAGATGCCTTAGAATGAAAAAGTGAGATCAATCACTATTTTATAAGCGGGAAGGTGCCTTGCAATGTATCTGTAGAAATTACTAAATGTACTGAAAAGCTCTGTAATCCAGTGAGAAAAGATCTGTTTAAAACCAGCAGATATGTTCTGAATCCAGCATGAAACTGAGGCTAGAAAACATCTTAGCAGTGAGACAACTTCACAAGAGAGGTGATGGGTTCTCTGTCTTTTAGTGACATCATACCATGACTGGATTTCGTTGTGATTTACTCAGAGTGATGTAAAGGTGCACTTAAATTACAGGTAGCATTTAATTGTGGTATAAAAAGACCCTTCTGAATTTACAATCTATGATTTAAAATATAGAAATGCCTTGGAAAGAAGCCTTGAGTTTCTGCTTTCTGTAAAATGGTGTATTTCAACCCTGGTGGAATCTCTTCAATTAAATCAAAGAAAGAATGGAGTATACCCCTAAAAAAAATTCTTTTTGGCCCTCTGTTTGTGTCTAGTATTAGAGAATGAGAGAAGGAAAAGTTATGTAATTCCTTATGACACATGACTGAGTCTTTCCCTGCACAGTGGTACCTGGATGCTGTGAATCTCAGCTTCCTCAGATTATGTCAATGTTTCAACCAAATTCCATTGCCATGCAGTAATGAATGGACAGGTTTTTAGCCTGTAGTATGAGATCACAGATTTCTCCTAACTTAAAAATTGCTATAAACTACCCACAAGCACCAAGACTGTTTGTTTTTTCAGTTGATGTGTTCATCCTTAAAGAATGTCTAAGAGCTATAAATAACACTTTACCACTTCATGATTGAACTGCTGAAATAAAAGCCAGGAGTCAGAAGCCAAATACTTTCATTATACACCATAAGCATTCCTTTCAAAAAAATAAACTTTGCATTCTTCAAGACTTAAGGCACAGAGACTCAAAGACATAGCAGTAAAAATCCAGTGTGAGGACAGCCTGCTTTGGTAGATTATCAGTTTTTGGAAAAATGCAGGATGAATTTCACAATGTTTAAATGGGCAAAAGTGTGTTGACTTCCACAGACATTTTATATCAGCAGAGATGCTGGCCATAGGGTGTCATAGGAATCCTGACTTGGATACATCTAAGGAGACAGAGCCACTGTCTTTTTTGGCCTTTGCAGTTCCTCCAGAAGATGGGAGCAATCCCAGCATTCCCAGAGATCACTGGAATAGCAGCTTATGGCAGCAGCTATTGAACAAGTTTCAGTCGATAGTTGAGATTGGAAGACCGCATATCTCATCTGTTTAAGATCAAAGGAGTTGATTTTGACTGAGAAGGGTTAGATAGCTCCCACTCTTGTAGTTTATTTGACCTTTTCAAAGGGCCAACAAACACAAGGAATAAATTTGAATTGGCACAAATGCTTGGAATGAACAGAACTCCTTCTCATAAACTCAGAGTTTAGGGACATAAATAAAACAAACCCAGATATGATGACAAAATTTTTGACTGTCATGATGTTGTATCTGGGAGGTATATATTAGAAATTAAATGATTCTAAAGTCCCAGATTAGAATCTTATTCCCATTTATCACTAAATTACAGGAGTGCCAAGAAGCTGGGTTTGAGTGTGATTCTCTTGATTAGGAGCTCTAATAACACCCAGAAAGCAAACAGGCCCTGCACTGAGGAGTTTACACTCTGAATTAAAACAGCAAAAGAACAGAGGCAGCCAGGAAAACCAAGGAAGGGAAGATATAAACTATTTACATACACCAGCTCTGGAAGGAATTATCAAATACCTAAAAGCAGAAACACTCCCTGAAAGCCAGGTCCAAACCAAAGCAGAATACACTTATGTTCAGCACTTTGAGATCTAAATGTGACATCTAGATCTAGAATATGAGATGTGGTTTTCCTCAGAAAAAATGAGAATCAGCATCCAAAATCAATATAAAAAATCCATAACTACAATCCTTCAGAAAAACCAAAACACCACCATCACCACCCCTACAACTCCCCCAAAAAGATCTTTTTCTGGGGAGACAGACAAAAGCTGTTATTACCTTTAAAAGTAACGGAAAAATATAGTTTACTCTTATGTAACTGCATCACAAATAGCAGATATCTAGTACAGCATCCCTTGTGTTCAGCTGAGTCACACAATGTGCATAGCTTTGGACTGCAGCAGACCTCTGAAGAATGGGCATCCCTCCTAGCAGAGCTCTGAGATGGAATTTGACAGTTGCTATCAGTAAGTTATTTTTTTGGGGGTAGGTAAATATAGGACAATGTTCAATTTTATTGTTTTATAGCTCTTGAGTATAATGTTAGGTAGAATAACTGGTTTATAAGTGCATATTTTTGTTGCCTAATTTTCTATTTCTTTTAGGGAGAAACTCATAAATATGATTCTTTTCCTGAAAATAAAAAAAAGTCCCTTGTGAAAAGGTTCATGGTAGTATGACATGACCCTACATTAACAGCTTGTATTGAAGATATAAGCCATAACCTCTAAAATTATCCATTTAACCATTTCTTACAGCACTAGGAAACTCAAAAAGTATAACTATAAATCAAAAAAATTCTGGGAAAAATTTCTAAGTTCTCACATGAGTTTTTTTCCTGCTGCTTTAAAAACCCAAATTCTGAAAATTTTGATCAGCTAGGCAATTTTTCTTATAGACCATAAACTCAACATAAGCTGGCAGCGTGTGCTCACAGCCCAGAAACCAGCCATGTTTTGGCTGCATCAAAAGGAGTGTGGGCAGCAAATGAGGGAGAGGACTTCTCCCCTCTACTCTGCTCTTGTGAGACCCCACCTGGAGTGCTGTGTATAGCGCTGGTGGCCACAAAATAAGAGGGTTGTGGACCTGCTGGAACCAGTCCAGAGGAGACTGTGAAATTGCAAAGGGACTGGAGCAGCTTCCCCCTGAAGACAGGCTGAGAGAGTTGGGGCTGTTCAGCCTGGAGAAGAGAAGGTTGCGTGGATACCTCATAGCACCTTCCAGTCTGTGAAGAGGCCACAAGGAAAACCAGAGGACCTCTTCATCAGGAACTGTAATGGCAGGACAAGGGGGAATGGATTCAGAATTAAAGAGGGGGAACATAGGTTAAACATGTGAAAGAAATTCTTCCCTGTGAGGGTGAAGAGGCCTTGGCTTCTTGGTTGCCCAGAGAAGCTGTGGCTGCCCCATCCCTGGTGGTGTTCCAGGACAGGTTGGATGGGGCTTGGAGCAACCTGGTCTGGTGGAAAGTGTCCCTGCCCATGTCAGAGGAGTGGAACAAGATGAGCTTTAAGGTGCCTTCCAATCCAAACCGTTCTATAATTCATTCTGTGATTCTATAAAGCAACCTTAGCTACAGCATGGTGACCATTTGGTCATAATCCAAGCATTTGCGCACATCATATGAGGGTTTACATATGCATAGACAAACAGAGAACACACATATAAAACAAAATTTACATAGGCTGCAGTTTTTCATGGAAATATACCAGCATCAAGATAAGCCAACAGTTCTGTTTTCCTGTGAAAAAATGTTGGAAACAGCTTTTTTGACTAACCATTATGGAAAAAGATCCAACTGAGGTGTTGCAGTTTGAATTTTGTAGTATTTCTTTTTTTGGCTTCCTGAAGTGAGGGAACAGGTTTAAATAAACATTTTGATTTGGGTTCTGCAAGGTCTTAGAAAGTGGTACTGTATGAGCAGTGACGTATTTGGACTTTACGTAAAGATATTTTACCATTTTTGAAGCTAGATCTAACCTTTGTATCAACAAATCATACACAAAAACTTCAGTCTAAGCCTCAAGGTAAGAAAACATATATTTAAAAGGATTCTTTGTATTTGATTTTAAAAATACTCTCATTTACAAGCAGATTTTGAATGTCTGCCACCAACTTTGAAAATAACCTTTCCATTTATTTTGAATTTTCTTAAAGATGGGTCTCTTCTACCAATCTATAATAATCATATAGCACATAAAATGAGTTACAATCACATATATTATAGGGTCTGAGTAAAATCCATAAAAGGATTTACAGTTAAGCACAGATTAAATCTCCTTCTGAAAGGCTTCAGGACATTTAGACTGTATTTTACATAAAAGTCAATTTTATAGCTCACACTTATAAGCTAAGCAAGCAATAGGACGTAATTTAGACACCCAGTGTATTCACTCATATGAGTTTATTTCAAGTTGATATTTCGTGGTGCACATCAAGTGATTGATATGGAAGGATTGATAGGGCAGTGATTGTCCCCCTGTGCTGGGCACTGGTGAGGCTGCACTTCACGTGCTGTGTCCAGTTCTGTGCTCCTCACTGCAAGAAGGACATTGAGATGCTGGAATGAGTCCAGAGACGAGCAACAAAGCTGGAGAAGGGTCTAGAGGTTAAGTCCTATGAGAAACAGCTGAGGGAGCTGGGGATGTTTAGCCTGGAGAAAAGGAGGCTTGGGAGAGACCTTATCGCTCGCTACAGTTGCATGAAAGGAGGGTGTAGCCAGCTGGGAGCTGGTCTCTTCTCCCAGGCAACCAGCAACAGGTCAAGAGGACATAGC
>NW_016690201.1:3165737-3168392 GCF_001604755.1 Lepidothrix coronata | reverse complement strand
CGTATTGGCCTCATAAGCCACCAGCGTGCCTGTAGCAAATGTGGATAGAGCCTTCCCTAATCTTCGTTCGCGAAGCCTCACCATGATATTCACAAGAAACAAAAATATCTCCAGGAAATCATTACGGAAATTAGAAGTTTCTACAACATTCATATTGACTCTGTGTATTTTTCAGCATTTTTTTTACCTATTGAATGATGAAATACACATCTGGGTGCAATGGCAGCACCACGTAATAGAACCCACCTCCTTTGAATTGCTGCAGAGCAGAGACTCTCAAGAAATGAAAGGCACAAATGAAAATAAAATCCACAAATTCTACTTTATGCCTATAATACAACACTTGCCGTGTGTGGCTATGCAACCAGAGAAGTTAAAACTGATGTGTAGTAAATACCTTTCGACTCTCACAAGGACTTTTTTACTTTCCCTGGGGAGAAGTCCTGGTTCTGTAAATAAATTTTGGGAATATGAGCAACCCTTTAAGATCAAAGTAACTAATCCCAAATAACAGATCTCGTCCATCAAATCTAACGCAAAAGTGTATCCCTAATATTTTGCTGTTTAATTTTTTCAAATTTTCATACATCTGTATTATAATCTTTTCCTGAATTCCTGTGTATAAAAGTGAGGAACCTGATCCCACATGAAAGATTTATCATTATGAACACTTTATGCAACTATATGATGGTCTCAGGACCTCTTTTGTCATGTTGTACAAGTATGTTGCTATATGTAAACACAAATATGTGACCTTCTGGGTAAATCTCTTCATAAAAACGAACATTTTCGGAAGATAAAAGTAGCAACCCAATAAAAAAGTAATGAATTCCAGAAAAGCACGTATCACAAAAGAGATGACTCAAAATCACAAACTGATGAATAAAGTACTGTTAACAACAGAATATCTATATTCTGCCTCTGAGATCACTGAATTTAAAAGAGACACATGAAATCAGCCAGGGCTTGGTGCCTCGCTGCATGAACGACCACTGGTATATTTACATCAGTTTTTCTCACCTGTGCAGGGCACTGCTTCACCTGGAAAAGCTGGATTTGGAAAAAGCTGCCAGAAAAGCAAGGGGCAAAACACACATCTGAAGAAAAAGCCCTATAGTTGGAAACACACGCATGTTAATATTCCATTTGTCTAGCATAAAATGCAGTTCACACTTTAGTTTGGATCGGGTTTGTGTGTGGAAAAAATGGATGATTTCATTATTCCTGGATTTACATAGCTTCTATCACTTCAAGGCAGTGCTAGCAGCGATGTGACAAGCCTGCATTTGAGACTCTTGTCATCAACTCTCAATTATTCTATAATTTATTAGATGGTTTTCTGTGGATAGTCATACAGAACCTAGAAAAGTCTATGAACAAAAACTTCCATTCAATTTAAAAAGCTTCTTTTGACTGGTCTCTAGTATAGGATATTCTGTAACAAGAAGTGGACAAAAACTCCACACTTGATGAAAAGGAAGTTGTAGTCTTCAAGTCTGCCCATGCCCCTTGGCTAGAGAGAGCTTTATCACTGTGTCTGGTGAGGTGGAATCATTTTCTGAGAGGGAAAGTAAATGCAGCCTGTTCAAAAGGGGACACCAATTTGGGTTTTATATGAACACTGCCATTTTATATGAACATTGCAAAACACTCATATTTCTGTTAAAAAAAACAAATTGCATGTCGCTGTTGAACAAAAATTATCTAGATTGTGTAAACTTGAGAATCTGTGTAAACTTGGAATCTCTAATATGAATGAATGAAACAGAATAGTAGATCACAATACAGTTGGATAGGTGGTTTGGGGGATAAACTCTCCATGCCAGTTGGGGGCTCTTGTGGGACCCGCACCTTGAGCACTGCATCCAGCTCTGGGATCCCCAGCACAGGAAGGAGATGGACCTGTTGGACCAAGTCCAGAGGAGGCTACCAAGATGATCAGAGGGATGGAGCAAATCTCCTATGAAGAAGGCTTCAGCCTGGAGAACAGAAGGCTTTGGGGTGACCCAGTTGTGGCTGTATGTGAAGGGAGCCTACAGGAAAGATGGAGAGAGACTATTTACAAGGGCCTGGAGTGACAGGACAAGGGGGAATGGCTTCAAACTAGCAAAGAGTAGGTTTAGATTGAATCTTAGGAAAAAATTATGCCCCGTGAGGGTGGTGAGGTTGCCCAGAGAAGTTTTGGATGTCCCATTCCTGGAATTGTTTAAGGCCTGTTGAATGGAGCTCTGAGCAACCTGGTCTAGTGGAAGATGTCCCTGCCCATTGCAGTGGTGTTGGAACTGCATGATCTTTAAGGTCTCTTACAACTCAGACCATTCTATGATTCTAGGATTCTGTGATCCTATGATTCTATGAAATTTTACAAAGGTGAGGAGAATAAGAGCAGAGTGAGAGAGATTTCACAGTTATAAAAAAATCTAAAGCTTTACTATTGTCACTATTGTCAGAAGAAAATTTTTTTTATTTTTTTTTTTAGGATTAATAAAATGTTTTCCAAATCAATGGAAAAGAATTTGTAATGATCTTTCTATCCATGGAAGCTGGAAAGCTTAAAAGTTATGCTTTAAAGTTATGCTGGGCCAAATAAGTGGTTTCATGAAATCTGAAAGCATGAAAATATATACAGTTTTGTCTAACAGTTACAGATGAATA
>NW_016690201.1:2890817-3163856 GCF_001604755.1 Lepidothrix coronata | reverse complement strand
AAAATTCATTTCATTATTAAAACAAAATATTTTAGTGAGCTTTACTGTGTCAAAAAAAAGTCTGAGTTTTTCAAATAGGCAGTCTTTTCCATCAGAAAGTCTTTTCCACTGAAGTCTTGACTGACCAAAATTTTCCTGAGAACAACTAATTCTGGGGAAAACTTGAGACCACATCGGTTGGTTAGAGCACAGTGCTAATAACACCAAGGTCATGGGTTCAATCCCCGTATGGGCCATTCACTTATGAGTTGCACTCAGTGATCTTTGTGTGTCCCTTCCAACTCAGAATAACCTGTGAAAACTATGAAAAATTTATTAAGAAAAAGAGCCCGAATTCTCTAAGGGAAAGTGAAGTTTCACAGTAAACCTTGAACACATCAGAGCAAGAGCAAAGATTTGTTACATAGAAAATACCATTAAGGTGCCTCACAGAGTCTGGACTGGGTTCCTCATGCCCTGTTGGCCTTGGGATTGGTAGTCCCCAGCAGAAGATGTTTGCATTCAAGCTGAATCCTTAGAAAACAATTCCTAAAACTGGATGACTTAAAAGAAGGTGTCATGCAGCCATTTAAAAGAACCACAAGAAACTCTCATTTCTGTAATACTTAAAAAATAGCAGTACACACCCAAGGATTATATTTATTAATCAAATTTGCATTTTCAGTGAGCAACATAGATTAAATGCTTTAGAAAACATTTTCATTCAAAATCTTAGATTGGCTAAAAGTGCACTTTTAGCTTCCAAGCAAAACTTCCATTGATTTCAACATATTAGAAGATGAGGAGTGGCCAAATTCTCTCTGACTCTCTTGGCTACATGCAAAAGTCTTCACACAGCCAGCAGTCACCAGACTTGTACCACCTAATCTCAAAGAGCCAGGGAAGGCTTCTCTCTGGGAAGTTTAGCTATGACTGTGACTTTCCAGTCTTATGGCAAGCTCAGGTTCACCATTCAGCTATTTCTAGAAATTATGTTCATATTGATGCCTTAAGCCCCTAAGGGGTTTTATTTTTCTAATACTTGTAAGTTTTATGAGTAGTGGAAGTAGACTCTAAAAGCAGCAACCCTTCATCCCTTGTCCCTTTCCCTCTAGCACCCTTAGTTTACACATTCCTTAACCCTCTTACCCCATTCTATGCTCCCTATATCACTCCTACCCCTGAATACAGCAGAAATGTTTAGTCTTTTGTCAAGGTAAGGCCCAGATTGTTTGGAGGATGCTTCTATCTTGGCCTAAACCACAGAACACGGTCAAAAACTGAGTGACTATGTACCCTTTGTGTTCTGATGAAGATGAAGATGGGATGAACAGAGGGTCCCAAATTATACCCCAGACCCATTTTCAGGGGGTGGACCTGGGGCGGTCCAGAGTAAAGGTCACAGGGTGGACACATCTGGGATTGGATGGATGGTATTATAAAATGTAACATCTCAGGCACAGCCTGCGCACGTCTTGTAACATCTTTGCCTTGGCATAATAAACCCTTTCTTATCTCACCCCTAATTAACTGCTCCGGGAGAATTTTTTCAGCACCTAACTCCCACGGCAGCAATATTTTAATGCCAATGAAGACAAGACCTGAGCATGCACCACCACAACTCAAGGCCTCTCCGTCTTTCCTTTCCTCCTTCCTTCCTTCCTTCCTTCCTTCCTTCCTTCCTTCCTTCCTTCCTTCCTTCCTTCCTTCTTTCTTTGCTTCTTGCATTCTCCCTCTTTCTTTCCCTCCTTTTCAGAGCAGGAAGACAGGCATTTAAGGAGTCATTTTTCTTGTCTAATGAGAACAATGAGGGAAGCAGGACTGTGGGACACACTGTCAGATGAACACGGCTCTCAGTACAGGAGGAGACATTAGAGAATTTCCTTTCAGAGTAAGGATGTGGGATTACTCAGAAGCACATGCATTAGACTGGCTAGAGAAGTTGCTTCCTAGATGAATCTTGTTGATCATGAAGATGAGCCAGGCTTGAAGGGGAAGGAGGAAAACCCAGTAGCTACATTTTATCAATCTGGGCCTTCAAATGCAAAGGTACTCTACTATAATGAAAACTTTGAGTTTTACAAAAACACGCAAGAGTTTCTATAGAAAGGAACACGATTCATCTCACCTGATTAACTGTTTAAAATAGGCCAGGTGAATCCTTTAAAAATGCTTGCTTCATTAGACTGACAATAAAGGCTTAGTCAGACTATCTGCAATGTGAACATGTCCTGTGCTGTAATAGCCTGCTTGGGGCTAGCAGTGCAAAGGGCTTTCTGCTGCATTTTTTATCACATTTCCACTGAACACATACCCATGGAAAAGAGTCTGGCTGTATGGCCCTTACACAAACCTCATGTGCTCACTATTCTAATGTTTTGACAGGTAACACTGCTACATGTTTATTCCACAAGTTTCATGAGGAGATAAGCATCTACACATTACGTCTGAAAATTTAAAATAATAGTTAACAAGGTGATTTTTGAGCTTTGTGCAGGCCATATAAAAGTTAAACATGATAAACAGAGAAAAAACCTTCTCAAAATAAATGCTCTGTAAAAGAAGATTTTATACTCTTCACAACTTTACATGGCACTTAGTGCTATGGTCTAGATTACAAGGCGGTGATCTGTCAAAGGTTGAACTTGATGATCTTGGAAGTCATTTCCAGCTTTAATAATTCTGTGATTCCATGATTCTGTGATATGATCATATGTACCAAACATCAACAAAATTGAAATAGTGGTAGTCATTGAATAGTGACTGTGGACTTCTGTAATCCATAACTTTAGAGTTAAACTTGTGCAACAACTAACCTTGTTCCTTGTATTTTACTAATTAGACAGTTGAATCTCACTCTGCCTTAATGGTTTATACCACAGCTACTGAAGATGATGTAAATCTTAATAAACTCTAATGGATATTGGAACAAATGTACTTCCCAGATTAATTTTTTCTAGCTTTAATCTACCCTACTATACAGTGTAAACGACCTAATCTATATTACCTATCTATATTTCACAGATATTTATAAAACCATTGGGAGCATTAATGCTTTGAGAACTAATATTTTCTCTATGTTTTAATCTGAATTTGGCAGTAACTTCTGAACTATATGTGAGAGCACTGTGATCTTGTAAGAGCTGAGCATGTGTAATGGGCTGGATAGTTTCTGGTTTTATTACTGTAATTCCAATAAGCCAAATCCTCAATTTACTGTAAGACTCTATTAAGGGGCAAACTCAATCATCCTGTTATTAATGCAACAAAAAAACCCCAAAACATACCAGTCCTTTTTAGTCAATCTTATCAGCACTTCTGTCCTCACACAACAGTTTGTAATATGTATTTTTTTAACAAAGTGTTTTAATAAGTTTGAGGCTTTGATTGAGTGTAATGGCATTCACCTGAATGTTTAGAAAAGCAAGCCCAGTGATGGCAACGTGCAGCAGTGTCCTGTAAAGGAGCTTCCACATCATGGCTTGTATTTTCAGCATGCAACTAAGAAGTCTCTACATTAATGAATGGGGGTTTAATTCTGTCAGTAATGTTTTCCTCCTCAGAATGACAGCAGATCTGCAAAGTCCAGTGCAACCATGCAGAGTATATATAATTAGAAAAACAGAACAAAATGCGGCTTGTACAGTGTTTGAGGAAGGTTAACACTCACCACTACAAGACATTGCCTGCTTCCACAGGGAAATATTTCAGCAACTACATTGCAATTCAGTTTAAATCTCCCTCATAACAGTAACTTAACTGATGAATAAAATGAGAACAAAATACACTTCTTTTCTCAAGAGAAAAAAAAATCATGATTTTACATAAACTTTTCTGATCAGGAGAAAATCTTTATCACTGTTCTGTGGCACACCTCACCTGTGCACCCTAAGGGTGGCTTCCCACCCTTGGTTTTCCAAGCTGTGTTGAGCTTGCCAACTGTAAATCCAAACCCATCCTGTTCTCTAACAATTTACAGTCAGTCTTTGCATAACATGACAATTCCCCAGTAAACCTGATGACAAACACAGTATTATTTACACTCTGATCATTTTGGACAGTGTTTCTTTAGACAGAGATAGTTTTCTTCCAGAAGTGACTATGTCACTGCGTGAAACCACAGTAATATCAATCATTTGCAAGGCAAAGGATGTGGACAGGCCAGAGGATTCCAAGTCCTCCCTCAAAAAAAGTGGAGTTTCTTCTCATTTCTCCTTCAAGAAGTTCTATCGTATGGCATACAGCACCACAGAAGTATGGAAACTTGTGTTAAAAATCATAGGAAAAAAAAAAAAGCCTAGAAAGGAAAAGAAAATCACTATCAATTTACAAAATGAGACCTGAAGTTTTCTCATATGATTATGACTTCTGTTTTTGGCAATCACCCTGTTAGTGGTTAATAAAAAGCAACTCTTTCTTTCTGGCAGTCTCATTTATTGCTCTGTTTATGCCCTGATATGTCAGTTCATAGTGAATAAGTTAACAAAATATATTTTAAATGCAGCTGTGAATTTCCTCAATATTCTACCTTTCAGGAGAGCAGGCATACAGGCCTTTAGCAGACAGAGATAGCAGCAAGACTTAACTGCTTTAGTGGCTGCACAGATTTCTGGCAGTCTGTCATGTACTCTGAAGACCAGAACCTTGTCTAGGGCCTCCTTTCGGCATTTTAAACAATCCCTATGCTCACACATTTCACTCTGAGCTCAGAACACAACAACCCACAAAGAGAAAAAATGGGCGCAAGAATTGAAACTGAAAACTTTTAATGAAAACAGCCAGTAAAATTCCATCTTCTACTTCGTTTATCACTCGATAAGATGATATTTCAAGGGTAAGCAAGAAGCACCAAGTGACGATACCTCACAGACATACACACATACATATGACTTCATACTTCAACCTCAGATAAACACACTGCACACAGCCTGTGACCATCTGTCATGACTCAGTATTCATTGATGTTTTTGAGGTTTTCAGGCAGGGTTTGTAACAGAGAGCAGCAGCAGTGAACATGTTCAGGGTGCTCTCTTCTATCTCCGAGGAAGGTAAAAATTCCTTGAAAATATGTAATCAGTCATTATCAAAGAAAATATGCTGTGAGAGGATATCAGTAAGAAATGTCCAATTGCTTGGCATCTCTTTGCTTTTATAGGTTTGCTTTGGCAGGAGAGGATGGCACTCAAGGAACTTTAATCCCTTTTAAGAAAAATGTATTTTTAGAATAAACAGAGCTGGGTGCAGTACTTGCCCAGATGAGTTTACAAGGTTAAGACTGCTCCACATATGTTTAAAGTTTCATATTTCCAGACTATAAAGCAGTATGGGACCATGACTAAATAGTATCACCCTACTTTACCAAAAAAGATATAGCCCCATAGTGATTACTGAGCACAAAGCTAATAGAAACTCTTTAGCAATATACTTTTTTTTCATGATAAAGTGTGTGATGATCAAAAAATGCTGAAATATTAATGAAGAAAGATGAAGGAAAGATGCACAAGCAGGTGCTGACTGCCTTAGTTCTGAAATCTTCAATAGGATGACTGTGTTGGGGCAGAAATCCACCCACATTTCCTGAGAGGGAAGGTTTGCATTCCCTCACTGAAACTTCAGTTTGACTCTTGACCTCAGGCCTGGGTAAGCATCTCTGCACAGCACAAGACTGTGCTGCACAGATAACCTGGCTCATGCTGGCTAAAGGTTAAGGGTTTCTCTGCTCATTCCCCTGCAGTATTGCCTTGTGCTGCCACCATCGTTGCAGATGGAGCATGAGAAAGCCCAGATCTTAGAGCTTGAGAGGTACCAATCAGTGCATGGCATGTAAGACAGAAGCAGGAGCAAAGAGCTTTGTCAGTGCATTCCAACCCTGCCAGAATCAACATCTCTTAGCTGGGTTCCAACCACTGAAGAAGAAGCAAAACGTGTTCAAGCTGCCTCCCAGCAGAGAAGCCACTTTCACTTTTGACCAAAGAGCCACCTCAGTTTTCCATAACTGGTAAATGAGTCACCCCCTGAACCTCTTAGCTTTGTTTGATATATGTAAATTTATTGCCAGGCTAAAAGAGAAAATACCTCATTTCAGTCAGTATAGTTTCTATGTGGCATGGCAAATGTTGCTGATTAAAGGGACTTCCTTCCCCTCTTCTGTCACTGCACAGTCTGTATGGACTCTGCCCAAAAGGTCTTAGCAGATATTTGTGCATTCTTAAAGGAAAAGAAGAAGAGAGCAACTGTTGCACAGATGTTAGTGGACACAGGTAATTTCAGAATAGCTTGTTGACTGAACCCAAGCTGGGAACCACCATTCCCAAGATCAGTGTCCACTGACACACTTGCTCTCAAATGGAAAACCATCACTTTAGGATGCATTTTGCAAGTGTATTTACGGGGATTTTAGACCAAGATTTCGTTATTATTATAATTCTGGATTACATATACTGATCTGCATTTTGTTATGAAGAAATAAACTATATTGGAGGCTATCTCTCTATGATGGGGATTAGCATCTCCAGTGTAGGACGGGACTTCAGCTGCAATTCTGTGAGACAACTGCTGACTTTTTCAGGGGAAGGGAGCTGTTTGCAACTTTAAATGCTCCTTACCTTCTTCCTAACACTGATTTTAGTGAGTGTTAGCCACAATGAAGTAGGAATAAAGGCTGACTTAGGGATGTTCTGTTAGTTTCTTCCAGTAATTAAAAGTTTCCATATCTTGATGGAAAATTCTAGAACTAGTCTGTTTCTTCCAGCTCCATCTTTACTGTGGGAAAGGTGGAGGAAACTTCACATAGAAGCTACTTTATTTATTAACTTAATGGCAACTTTTGTGATGGATTTTCACAAGGAAGTTGTCAGTTTAAACCAATTAATCTTATTTTAACTGAAAGGAAGAAAGAGGACTCAGGTTTACTGGCTTAAAGAGAGTGAATCCTGTGGGCTCTCAGCAGAGAGTAGAACAATAACTAGGGGATACTTAAAATAATATAGAGTTTTATGCTTTTGAAAGGAGAAAGAACACATGCAATGAGCTGTTCAGGCCACAGTCTTTAGTTTCATGATGACACTGCTGTAGATTCAAACACTATTCAAATAAATTTAAGTTTATTTTAAAATGAAGCAAGCTAATTTCTAAGCTCTGCTGGAAAGAACACTTTGAATGAGATAATATGGATTGCTTTTAATCTGGAAACATGCAGACATTGTCTTATTCAGTCTTCAAACGAGCATGAATGACTGCCCAAAGGGGTTAATGTATAAAGACAAGGATTAAAAATGATAAGTATCAGATAAAGTGTGAATTTAAGGTATTCTGTGAAACGTCACACAGCTGAATAGCTTTGGCTATCATCTCGCCCTCTTGTTTTATTATTTTGCAGCCTGATGAGTTGATCCTTAAGTGCACTCTAAGAAAAAACAGCTTTCAACAGGACATCATTAGTTTAAGCTTTCCTGATAGCTTCTATGTAGCTTCCACATAATTCTGAGAACCTCTGCTCTGCGATGTGCTCAGTTACATGGAGCTGAGACTACACTAATAATATTGCTTAGTGCTTTATTTATTTGTCTGGTTTTCTCCCATAAATGAACATTTTTATAAAATTAACATGTTCTAATATTTTATCCTGGAAAGTGACAGAATTACTCAGAATGAAATGTCACTGATGAACACCTGAAGTCACTCTGGTGTCCAGGTACCTGAATGCCACCCATGTTGTCACAGAGAATTTAGTCGGTAAGCTTAAAGAATGGATGGAGTTGTACGAGTAAGATAAATCAAGGAAATAAGTCCTTTTAGAATCTTAATGCCAAAGACTGAAATGAATGCTTCAATTGCCTGCCATTGAGCAAATTATGGTTATTATTGATACATTAAATTTAACTAATGTGACTAGGCTTCCTATCCAGCAGCTCGAGAAATTCAGTGAAAACATTTCCCGTTGTATCTACACCTGCAGGACTGACAAAAGAGTACAGTTGACCACTATATCCCTTCAAATCTGTGTAAACTACCTCATCAGAGAGAAGTAGCAGCCCCATTGTTTGTAATAAGGCTATGGAAACAATTCCAACAAACAACTAGCCCAATTTCAGGTGGCATGGCAAGACTAAATTTACCAAATTAGATGTGAGGCTTTAAACACACATTACCTATATTACATACAAACTGACCTGGGCAACTTGCAGGCATAACATCATTTTTCAAGGAACAATCATGTAACCTATAATGAAAGGACCATTCTCTATCTGTAAAAAAAGTCCCACTATTCTGCAAAGAAAAGAATAAGAGGATTATAAAGGTAAAAGAAAGCCCAAGAAAATGACCCTTCTGTGTGCAACTGATTGCCTGGGTGTTGTGATCTGCAGTTCATTCAGAGGATTTGCCCTCAGAGGCAAGCCTATATTACTAGGTAAATATTCACTTTAAAAGGGTGTTATTTCTGCTGAAATAAATACTTATATACATTGGCAACAAATTAGCTTCAATTACACCCTTAAAATCCAAAAGTATTATTCCAGCAGGTTATACTGAGATACAAATATTAATTTGGATTTTCTTCTTGGCACATTTAATAGCAATCTTCAGTGCAAAGCCTCAGGGTAAAGATCACTTGCTAAAAGATAACTCTTCCTTCTCCAAGCCTACAAGATTACTTCTTTATCCTTACTCCCTCCTCAACTGCAATTAGAGAAGCAGGACTTTCATACCATAGTGGTTGAACTAAACTACCACTAATCTTTTAATTGAAAGTAAATGATGGAGAGATAGAAAATAAGCAAATGAAACTGGAAAACACAGCTTCCTTATGTTCTTACACAGTACCTATCAATCCACACCTTGTCGGTAAATATAGAAGTATTAACTATGTACCTAATCTTTTCCATTCAGACAGAATATTGAACCCTTGCAGAGAGGTTTGAAAGCTTGACCCGCATTACTGTCAAAAACTTTCTTTACTTAAAGGGTAAGAGAGGTTGATAAATGCCTGAGAAAGCCCTTGCTCCTGAGTGGTAGATAGAACCTCAGGCAGCCGGAAAGCAGTGTCACTTGTTGTGTCATTTCTCGTCCTACACCAGTGAAGGATCTGCTTCCAATCCAAGCCTGGCTGGCAATTTCTGGCTAAAACCCTCCTAGTAGAGCACTGCTTTTGACAAGCGGTGGTGGTAGGGTGTTCTTAGGGGCAACGGGGCTTTGTCAGAGCCCCAGCTAAAGGCGAGAGCCACCACTACTCCACACCTCTCCATGAAGAGCTTCTGCAGGTGTATGAGTGGGATCCAAAGGTCAGGATGCTGCACCACGTGCTCTGATTACACCCGGCCCTTCCCAGAGGAGATTTAGTTTTTCAAGACCAGCAATAGAAGACCAGCCCCCCCACTATCCATTTTACAATCGTCCTGTTAGTAGACAAGAGGCAGATGAGGTATTCATGTCATCCTGCAGAGGTATTGCCCTCTCTTGTTTCAGGGGATGGAGCATCCAACTCGAAAGACAGTCCAGTTTTATAACTTACATTTATAGATAGGTAGTTCATATTTTTATCTTTTTTAAGGACAAATATTAAGTTTATCTTGGAAATTATCAGATTGATTCCTAGGAGATAGACTTACTTTGTTCTAAGGTGATTCCTCATGTGTATACACATTTATATGTATGCTCATATTCATATTTAAATTTATATTAAACTGCATTTAAATTACTAGTACTTCTATTAAAAATTAAATACTATTTGAAGCACACTACAGCCTGTGTCACATTTTAGTATTCCCCGAATTTAATAGCATAATTTGAAATGTTTAGTTACTTATATATAGGAAAGCTGTAGTTTTTTCTAACATGCACCTCTAAAACTTACACTGTTTTCTGGCCTTCAGTAACATTATGTTTTGAAGTTAGCTGTCTATATTTCTGATCTTTAAAATAATTTGTGTGTTTGTTCTTATTCTTTTTTACAATCACTTGTCCTTTAGATTTAATTAAAAGTTTAGTCTCAAAGTAGCCAAAGGCAATAGTTGTTTCTATGGTGTTTGCTTTTGGGAAACAACATGTGCTACCACCACAAAATGTTTAGTTTTATGAAAGAAAACACTGAAAATGCAAATAGTCAACATTTTAAATTTCTGTTGAAGCAAATACATGCATACATATACATTCATAAATCATAAAGCCAGAAGTGACCACTGTAGTAACTGAGACTGCTCTCCTACAGCACAGGTCATAGGACATTCCCAAATTAATTCTTGTTGGAATAAGTTCATGTCTTCTATGAAAACATTACTTTTTGATTGAAAATTCTAGTGATGAAAAATCCACTACAGCTCATGTCAGGATAGTCCAGTGATTAATTGCCTTCATTGTGAAAAACCATAATTCATTGCTAGACTAATTTTTTGCTATGGTTGACCTCAGTCTAAAATGTAGACTAAAAGCCTTTATTCCTGGAGCTCTAAAATAGCTTGAGGTGATTCTTTCTCTGGAAACAATCAGTTCTTCCTGAAAAATGAGATACAATTTAACAGTATTCAAATGAAATAAGTAAAAATCTCTGAATTCAGAGAGACAATACTTTTAGTTTGGAAATGCTGCTTTGCTTGTGGTCAACAGTTTTACCACAGATTTATGCTTAAGACAAGGTATTTTTTGCTCAGGAGTCCACAGGTCTCCTCCTTTGGACTGATATCTGTTATTAAAAATTGATAAATTAGGACAGGATTGTAAGTGTGTACTTGTACCATTTCACAAGTGAGATACCTATTAAATTTCCCAATAAATGTAATTCTGACACGCTTGACCCTTCACTTATTTCACTTGGGTGGAAGCTCATTTCTGAAGTCATTGTAGAGGTAGTATGGTGAGGTAATGCATTCAAATAATAAATTATGACATTTTTATTGAGCAACTTTGAAATTAATCATATTTTACATATATGAAGAAATACTAACTCTAAGTATCTATTTAAAAAAAATTAGTTTTCTGGTCTGCAAATTTAACACATGTATGCTTGCCAGAGTGCTGGTACTCTGCCACTGTGCAAATCTAATTTGCGATGTGATCTGTTGAGATCTAATAAAATCATTTTTGTAAAAACACAGTGGCTCCAGCTTATCTGTAATCCTTAACGGTGAAAGACATTAAGTTTATAGACTTTGATTTGAACTATTTGAGAGCATGTTACACACACAATACTCTCAGTACGATACCCTACTGAAACAGAAAAGTATTTAGCGTTCTAACTGCTATAAGTGACAGCAGAACAGTAAAGAATCTTTTGTTTCATTGCCATTATTTTGGAATTTTTTGTTTAAACTTATAAAAAAAAGAGTTTTGTTAGTACACTAGTCAGAACAGCATGATTTTTCAAGCATCACTATCTAAATATCATCAGCATGGCTTCATGAGAGGAAAGTCCCGCCTATCCAACCTGATTTCCTTTTATGACAAGGTAACCCGCATAGCTGATCAAGGGAAGCCAGTTGATGTAATCTTTTTGGGTTTAAGCAAAGCTTTCAATACTGTCCCTCCCAGGATCCTTCTGGACAAAATGCCCAGCACACAGCTGGATAAACACAGCATGTGGTGGGTGAGCAATTGGCTCATGGGTCAAGCACAGAGGGTGACAGTGACGGGGGTGACATCAGATTGATGACCCGTCTCTAGTGGGGTTCCCAGGGCTCCATCTTGGGCCCTGTGCTCTTCAACATCTTCATAAATGACTTGGACACAGGACTGGAAGGGACACTGAGCAAGTCTGCAGATGACACAAAACTCAGAGGAGCTGTTGACTCCCTTGAAGGCAGGGAGGCCCTGCAGAGAGACCTCAAGAAATTAGAGGACTGGGCAATCACCAACTATATGAAGTTTAATTAGGGGAAGTGCTGGATTCTGCCCCTGGGATGGGGCAACCCTGGACATATGTACAGACTGAGGAATGAGATGCTGGAAAGCAGTGCTGTGGATAGGGACCTGGGGGTCCTGGTTGACAACTTGAATATGAGTCAGCAGTGCCTTGGCAGCCAGGAGGGCCAACCATGTCCTGGGGGGCATCAGGCAAAGCATCACCAGCTGGTTGAGGGAGGGGATTGTCCTGCTCTGCTCTGCACTGGGGCGTCCTCACCTGGAATATTGTGTGTGGTTTTGGGTACTGCAACGTAGGAAAGATATTAAGCTATTAGAGAGTGTCCAAAAGAGGGCAACAAAGATGGTGAAGGGCCTTGAGGGGAAGCCATGTGAGGAGTGGCTGAGGGCACTTGATCTGTTCAGCCTGGAGAAGGGGAGACTGAGGGGAGACCTCACTGCAGTTACAGCTTCCTCATGAGGGGAAGAGAAGAGACAAGTACTGATCTCTGCTCTGTGGCGACCAGTGACAGAACCCAAGGGAATGGCCTGAAGTTGTGTTAGGAGAGGTTTAGGTTGGATATTAGAAAGCAGTTATTCCCCAAGAGAGTGGTTGGGCGCTGGAACAGGATCCCCAGGGAAGTGGTCACAGCACCAAGCCTGACAGAGTTCAAGAAACATTTGGACAATGCTCTCAGGCACATGGCGTGACTCTTGGGTATGGTTCTGTGCAGGGTCAGGAGCTGGAGTCAGTGGTCCTTGTGGGCCCCTACCAGCTCAGGATATTCTGTGATTCTGTGATTCTGGGAAACTCTTATAATTGGTGGATATAGTTTGGTGCTCTAGAGCACCTAAGAAGGTGCAGGTTGAGCAATTCAGCTTTAGAGTAAAGCAAAAATGCTCTTTTTTATTTGATTGACAATATATGCAAAATAACACTAATTCTTCATTTTCGGTGCCTAGAAACTTTTTCTTTGACCTGCAGACCTGTTGTTACATTAATGAAAATAACAGAAATTTTGCAACTCTTGTCCATGTGCACAAATCAGGGGTAGCAGCTGTGATGTGTCTGCAGCACATCCCTCTAGAGCAAAAGGGCCTCGACAGTACCCAGATCTGTATCAGGCCAGGGGAAAATGGGAAATTCAGCAGTGTTCAGCTGTTATTTTTCCCTCATTTAGACACATGGTTTGTGTATACCTACATTTGAAAAAGTTAAGATGGGTTTTACACTAGATTCAGTTTAGATAAATCCTTGATCATAGGACAGTTCTCCCACACCACAATTATATAGCACGTGAGGTCTCAAATATCTTTGCCTTTTAATATCCACTAAAGAAAAAACACCTAGAAGGGCAACTCAGGGAAATTCTATTTTGTAGTATGCAAAAGAAAACTTTTGGCACAAATCTTGTTTTGTTCTTTTGCAGTTATATTCTGAGCAGGAGTCCAACATATTTTTGCTTGGACGGGCTAAGAATTTGTAGCATTTTTTTTCCTGAGGAATGATCATAAAAATAGATTTGTTTTTAATTTATTATTGACATACTTTAATTTATCAAAATCATCTTAAATGTGAGTAGAGTCTGAGCAAAGGCAGCAGTACCCTACAGAACATGACAGCATTACAGCACAGCAAATCAGAGTAATTTGATATTTAACCTATTTCAGTGGTCAGAGAACTCTGAAGCCTAAAGAGGGAGGACCAAACAGACTGAAACTCTCAGTTATTTGACAGTAAGTCATTTTCACAGCAGTATACAATTAATATGCTTCTTACATGACTCCAAATGTTTGTGACACCTGCCCAGCTCTCAAGGACCACTTGTTTGCTGTCAAGTTTCCAAAACTCTGAAGGTTTCTTCCAACAGCCTGTGCAATGGTGTTACATCTTCAACATTTTGAAAATTGCAGTAACACTCAACATAAAATAAACATGTTATGTAAATACAGGTGCTATTATGTGGATACAAATAATTACCCCTTCCATTCAATTGGACTCTTTTTCAGCTCTCACTGCCTTTACAGCTCATGTCTTGTCTTATATGAGATATTCATATCTTTTGAGTCCAGTCTGCAAAGAATGTAAGGCAGAATTTTTTCATCTTGGTGGAAACAGGAAGAGCCTTGAAAATAGATTTGATGCTATGGTGTGGAGCCCCCTGAATTCTCATCTGTAAGGGCATTTTGCTACAGATGACCTTGCATGAGGACAGCACCTTTCAGGACTTGGACCTCCAGTAACACGTTGGCCAGTGCACAAGAAATATGAATACAATAAAATACAACAGCTCTACCTCATGATTATATTAGAAATAGTTGTTTTACTTGAAAAAGAAAAAAGATAAACTATTTTTCTATAATTTATGAACTGCCTTCGATAGTATGAATTAATTCAAACAGAATAATGAAGTGATTCAGGAAAATCTTACTGATCTGAGCTGATTTTCCTAATTATTATATACTCCCAGTGTATGTGTCAGTGAGTTTTCTCAAAATTGCCTTGGCCACCTTAACTAAAGAACACCCACAGAGCCTGAGACTAACTCATGTATATTTAATTACAGAAAATTGCTTCTTAGTCTTTCACTGACACCCAGTGGTCAGACAGAGAGATTTTTGTGTGAAGCAGAAGAAAATCAGCAACCAACAGCTGAAGATATCTCAGTGCAGAGCATTTACCCGGCAATAGAAATAGTTGTTTGCTATTTTGTAAATATGACACTTAGACTTGCAAAATCAGCAGTCAATAGGAATCACAATCAAAAGAAGTCCTAGAAGAGGATGTGGGGTTTTTTCAGGCTTCTTTCTTTTTTCTTGACCCATGTACCAGACATTAACAACCCCTCTACTGAAAAGGAATCAAAATCCCCGAAACAAAAACAAAACAAAAAACTTACAGTGTGATTATTGATCGAGATTTCTGACTGACCTTTGTTTATATATTTCAGAACCATGTTTCCATTAAAAAAAAAAAAAAAAAAAGCCTGTGCTGGCCTTTTCCTGCATGGTAAACTGAGATAGCTGATTAGTTAAGATTCTGATTTGTGCAAGCATTACAGCCGTCTTTGATATTAAACAGAACAGATACACACACAAATCTGACTTATGCTGATTTCCAGCTCATTTCCAAGCCTCTGATAAACAAGTAGCTTAAAAATTTCCTCTGGACTCTGTTCCTTAGCAATGGTCAGGCACAGGCAGCATTTGCTTTTCTTCTTAGCAGAGGTGCCAGGCAGGGAGGACTGTCCACCTCCAGCTGCTAACAGGTAACCATCCAGATGGGGGAAGAAAGAAGAGGGAGAAAAAGTAATGCATCTCTTCCCCCTTGAAATCTCTGCTGTCTGCAGCAAGGTACCTTAACACAAGATACAGAGCTCCCTAGGGAAGACAGGGAAGACACAACAATTATGTATTCTAAACAAGATGATGACACCAGTGATGTCATGGCTGCCATTCCCAACTCTGCCAGCCTGACATGAAAAAGTATGGAGCATCAGAACTACATGCCAAAGCTTCTGAAACACCTCTGTCTGTGGTGAAATAGTTTGACAAAAGGATAACTGAGAAAGCCTCCTGGCAGTACAGAAGACCCATTGAATGATGGGTGTGGACGGACACAGAAGGTTGTTGAGTATAGATAAATAATTTTTAAAAAATCAAACAGAAAACCCTAGGAAACAATCACTCTTTACTGTAAAAGCAGAGCACTAGTCCACACCATAGTTCAACTCTCTTTGCCTAACTTCACTGGAAAATTGCAAAAGCAGCTGCATAATCCCTTAGCACACTTTGCAAGGGACTGTGGATGTCCACCCCTCTCTGCTCTGGCTCAGCTTCATTATCACCACTAAATATTGTTCCCCATTATTGTTTCCCTGGGAGGGGGCAGGGAAGGTAGGCAACTACATGGGGAGCCTGTACCTCAGCGAGGTGGGGGAAAGGCCACAAAATTTTTAATCTACGTTGGCTATGCTGACTCCTGGGAAGCAGGCTGTCTACTATTCCTGCTGCTCAGGACAGTCAAAGACAAATCATTTTTAGGGAGCAAGGTCAGCTCCATTTAGGAGCAGTGATGGCTGTGATGGTCCTTATACTTCACCTGAAGCATGACCTGCAAGCCTGATCCTCAGGTCTCATTTTCTGCCTCCTTTTCCATGCTTAGCTCATCTCTATCTCCAACATCACGTTACAGGAGAAGCCTGGCTCTTTATCTTTGGGTACCTACAGGTTTATGCCTCTGTTACTGATAAGCCTGGCACATCACCCCAGGGAGGGGAGTGGGGGCAGCAGGACACCACAGAGAGCAGCAACATCTGCAGAAGTGCAGCTGGCAATTCCTTTGTCAAGCTACCTGAAAACTGGGAACCAACACGCAGCTAGAGCAGCAGATGAACCAAGTAATGGCAAATTCTCTTTCTTTTTTCATTTTAATAAACTTGTAGACCAGCAAAACTTCTTTGCACTTCCTGTACTGTGTCTGAGGCACAGTGATGTACAAATGTTATTTGTACAGTGCACCCAACATACTAAAGTAACAAGAACACAAACTTGTAATGCAAATAGTACAGTTCCTTTTCTCCCTAGATAATGTATTATGTTACATAAACTTGTCCTTTCTCTATCTTTCTAGAATAGAGATCACAGAAATCAGTTTTCCTTAAACTCCAAATGGGGAATGCTGAAGGTTCTGAAAACCTACTATTGCATCAGAAATGGAAATAATAGTACTCCTAATGACGTCAAACACTAATTCCTATGGAAAACCTCTGCTTAGATGTCTCTTCCTACCTTTCTTGCCAAACTGCAATATACACATGAATGGAAAGGCTGAGAGAATTGGGATTGTTCATCCTGGAAAAGAGAAGGCTTCGAGGTGTCCTCTAGCAGCCTTCTGAAGGGAACTCAGAAGAAAGCTGGAGAGGGGCTCTTCATCAGGAACTGTAGTGATAGGACAAGGCATAATGGTTTCAAACTGAAAGATAGTAGGTCTAGATTACATATTAGGAAGAAATTCTTCCCTGTGAGGGTGGTGATGCACTGGCAGAGATTGGTCAGGGAAGCTGTGGATGCTCCATCCCTGGAAGTGTTCAAGTATGGGTTGGTTGTGGCTTTGAGCAACCTGGTCTAGTGGACGATGTCCCTGCCCATGGCAGGGAGCTGGAATCAGGTGATCTTTAAGGTCCCTCCCAACCCAAACCATTCTGTGATGCTATGATTCTATGAAAGGACTGAACAAAAAACCAGTAGAATAATTTTGAAAGTTTGATGAAATCTGATTTACCATTTCTGCTTTTTCTTCATCATTCAATGCATTTTAGGATTCAGGACCTCTGTTACAGTTTTCTGTAATGATGCAATGTGCCATACAGCATGCCTCTCAGCAGGGACAGCTTTACTGAACTAAAAAATCAAAACAAATATCAGTTGCTTGAGTCTGCTATAATGCATCATTTGCCCATCCCCGTTTGAAGCCATCACATTATAATGTAAGGATTAGCAACTGCTGTTTTTTTTCCTTTAATAATAAAATACATATTTTTCAAAACTTGTAAGCAAGTTTATTCTCAATGTGCAGCAGACAAGCATAAAGACTGTTTCCAGAATATGAGACACTGACCATTTCAATGCAAGATTCTACCTCCCTCGCCTTTTTATTCTTCCATGCCTATGGAACCCATCTGCTTTATTGGTACTACAGGTGGCAGTCTTTTAACCATTTTGTTAATACTGGATACAAAACTGAGACGTAAATAGGATGCTTTGGCAACAAAATCTCCACCATAGCTGGAACTATTTGGAACTGATCAAAGTTTCAGCAGAGTAATCTTATCCAAAATATTCTAAAAGAAAGTGGGCTGTTAATCGTTATTTGACTGAGAATGATGCTGTGGTGTATTTGGGTTATTTATTATCCTTGGGGTATAAGAGGAACATTTTGAGAAAAGATGCACAGAAACAAATAGTATCAGTTTTGCTACTGTGTTTTTAATGAGATTACTAAAAAAAAAAATCCTAAAATAGTAAGATTTTTATCTGTATTTAACTTTTGAAAAAAGACGTATTTACATTGTTTGAGATCTCACTACTGATTCATATCTTCCAAAGGGTCAGAACTTATGGGTTTGGACATAGGAGCTACCAACAGAGTTTCACAGGTTTACAAGAAATCAGAGATTTTACAGAAAACTTTGCTCCAAAGATATTAATGAACTTTAAAAATTCTACCCATCATTCTCTGCTACTATACAAATACAGCTCTAAGAAATCAAACTTAATACATTTCTTTTTCTGTTCCTGCTCATCTTACAGTAAGGATTATTAAATATTTTTTCTTGTGTTTCTTAGACTAATTTAAAATTCTGATTTTCCAACTCTATCTCAGAGCACAGAGATACCATTTTTCCACTGGTTAAATGAAGCCCTTCTTACTTCAGCGTTGCTCACTTGTTTGTCTTGCTCTTTATAAAGGACTAATGAGATAACTGAGTGATGTAGTTTGGCTGCTGTTCAGCTGAACTCAGGGACACAGAGATTGAGAGAGAGTGCAAGTGTTCCCAAATGAAAGGAAGAGAAAGTACTTTTAGATAACACAAATAATCATCATTAGTTGTGTTTCCTCTCAGCTGCTGAATACACAGGCAGGAAGATGAATGAAATTGTGAAAGAGTGAGCCACTCTGACACTTGTGAGAAGCTAAATTTAATCTAAATAATTTTATTCTCATCTTCAAGAAAATGAGGCCCATAAGATAGGTGCTGCTGTCCTGTGGAATAAGTCACAACACTCTATTTCTGTCTGTAATAGTTCAAGAAAAATCTTCATCTGCAGTCTCAGAAATATCACCAAGAATCTGAGAAGCAATAAAAATCTTCTGCTATTCACTTGCACAGGAGCTACTGGTTTCAATGGTGGACCTTCCTTTTCTCTCACATACTTGCAAGGTTTGCATTCACAACTTCAGCACACTATAAAAGCTACATGGGCAAAATCACTGAGAGGGACTCCATACAAAGCCATTGTGTTGTAAGAGCAAAACACAGACACATTTTGGCAAGCCAAGCGTTCTGGTTTGCTAAGTAGGCCACTTTTAAGAAAATTATTTTGAATATTTACAAAGGGCAAGTAGATATATGCTAATAATCCCCAAATTCTGAAGAAAAGCGAAACTGACCACATGAATTTGGAATATGGCCAAAACCCTAAATGTCCCGTTGCTCTCATGAATCCATAACCATCTGACCCTTACGAATGCTGGGACAGTATAACCCAAGCAAGTCAATGGAGCTCTGCCAGTTCCCAACAGATCTGGCCCTTCAAATACATTTATTTTCTCACAACCATTGCAAAATTCAAGAACTACTACATGCGTTTTGATAAGGGAGGGGGGGGGAATTCAGTATTTCAATGGTCAGTGCATCAAATCACTGTGTGAGCTTTCCAGAGTGAAATTCAACAAAATATGCAACAGCCAAATCTCAGCTATGCATGAGGTCACAATGAGGCAATACCATAAAGACTCACAACACAATTTTTTGTCTGATCATTCTTAAAAAAAGCTAAAAAAGAATAATTCACGGGTTCCTGTGAACATTCCTGTGAATTCTAGCCCATCTGTTTTCTTTGCCAGTGGGATGTTTACCTCATCCTGGCAATATGGGACAGTAACATCAGGGGGCCAAAGAACATGTTTAATGTTTGCCTCACACCACGTACAGCTGAGTGGTAAGATAATGGTAGTAAGTCTCAGCATTGCTTTTCCCATTTAGACTGTGAAAAGAATTTGAGGGTGCCTGGGGGGAAAACATGCCCCTCTGCCATGCACCCTGTTTTGAACAGGAAGAGGAAACCGCCAAGAGAAGTGTTGCAACAAACAAGGTTTGTGACTTGATAGCTAATTCTCTCTCACTTTACTGGTAGCGTGGCCTATGATAACAAGAAGTTAAAATAGTAATATCTATCTCATGCTACTCTGCCTCCTAATGGAAAGGCATGGGGCTGAAAAGGGAAGCATGAAGATCAGCTCTTTAATAGCAAAGTTTTGTCCCTGAGCTGTCTTATTACTCTGAATACGTGGGAGCAGTTTGCCTGTAGCTGATTAGGGCTAGCACAAACCAGACTCTAGTCCTATTTTATGTTGCACTGCAGACTGTGCAGCTACACAAAGCTGCAAAATAAGCTTCTAAATCCCAGTATAGGTTTTATAAATAATGATAATGATTTGGAGTTAATTTCTGTTTACATAACATTTCATGAAATCTACATAAACATTTGTAAATTGTATGGAGGAATGTAATGTGGTGTACACTCTTCAAGTATCCAGCAGATGAAATGCTACAAAAAATTCTGAACCACATGCTGCCAAAATCAGAAGACTGGCAATAATCAATGAGATCAGTATTTTGTTTCTGAGGGCTTTTATTATTTCAATATAGGGTGTTAAGAGAGTGTTAGATATTTTAATTGCCACCCCTGAACTTTCAGAATGAAGCAGTGAATTCCTGACACAATTTAATTCAGCAATTTGAAATTTAAACATGCTGATGGAAGAAGCTGGAAGACATTCCCTTCCACAGGGAGCATTTGAGATATAATCCTTCCTGCATTACCCATTATTACATAATCTGAGATAACTGTAGTTCATAGTCTACACGATTGAAAATCTCAGCATTTTCTTCTAATTAAGAATAATAGAGCAAAAACTCAGTCATATGAGAAAAGCCATGTTACAAACAATAGATGCTCGAAAAATCACCAAGCAAATTCTGCTCTTAGTTATATCTTTACAAATCTAGGAAAATCCTGGAAAATCCAGTAAATTTTAACATAGGTACATAGGTCTCAACATCTGGGGAAAGTTGGGAGTATTTCTTCATGAAATGTGCTTGTTATTTATTATTATAAATAATCATATTTGGCACAAGCAAAAGTGTAGAATATATACAACCTAATGAAACAAGGCCAACAGATGACGTGAAGGTCTTCTACTGAACCTCTAGACAACAGTTGATTTATAGTATGCACACAGCTCTGGTGAAAAGTTTTGCAAGTAAAAGAGATTACATATTGTACTGAACTGTAAAAAGGTTTTCACAATGTCCTAAAAAATTCAATTTACAGCTGTTTTTCATTTAACAAAACAGAAATCAGAATATCAGTCTGTTCACATGATGGCACTAGTGAATTTGAGTTTATTTCCACCACTGTACTTGAAGTGGTTTCCCACAGCCCCAGTGTATCCAGGTTAACTTGTTATAAACTAGATGGGTGACTTCTAGATGGGTGAAAAAATGGTTGATGTCATAGGCTTAAAGGGTTGTGGCTGAAGGCCAGGCCATCCTGATTGAAGGCCTGTTGCCAGTGGAGTTCCTGCAGGACCTTGTCCTGGGCTCTGTTGTGTTCAATACAGAATCATAGATTCATAGAATCATCAAGGTTGGAAGAGATCTACAGGATCATCCAGTCTAACCATCCACCCAGCACTACCATTGTAACCCCTAAACCACTAAACCACATCATCCAGCACCAGAACCAGACACCTCTTAAACATGTCCAGAGATGGACATGGTGTCTCCACCACCTAGGCAACCTATTCCAATATCTGACCACCTTAACAGTGAAAATTTTTTTTCTAATATCTTATCTGAATCTCCCCTCTCTCAGTTTAAGGCCATTTCATCTGGTCCTCTCACTTAAGGCATGGCAGAAGACAATGGCCCCCACCTCACTTACAACCTCTTTTCAGGTAGTTATAGAGAGCAATGACATCCCCTCTGAGCCTCTTCCTCCCCAGACTAAATAAACAGAGCTCCCTCAGCCATTCCTCATAAGACATGTTTTCTAGACCCTTTACCAGCCTTGTTACCCTTCTCTGGACATGCTCCAGCACCTCAATGTTCTTTTTAAAGTGAGGAGCCCAGAACTGAATGCAGTACTCAAGGTGCAGCCTCACCAATGCTGAATACAGAGGGACCATCACTGCCCTATTCCTGCTGGCTGCACCATTCTTGATACAGGCCAAGATGCCATTGGCCTTCTTGGTCACCTGGGAATATTATTGGCTCATATCCAGGTGGCTGTCAACCAGCAAGCCCAAGATCCTTTCCACGGAGTGGGTCTCAAGCCACTCCTCACCCAACCTGTAGCATTGCATGGGGTTGCCATGACCCAAGTTCAGGACCCGGCACTAGGCCTTGTTGAACCTTATGCAGTTGTCCTTAGCTCAATGTCTCTACTGCTGAGGAGGAGACAGAGTGCACCCTCACCATGTTTGAGGACACCACGAAAACAGAGAATGTAACTGATACAATCAATGAAACTGATTCTACACAGGAGCAAGCTACATCTAAGCAAGCTACAGGAATTGTCACTATAAGCCTTATGTTATTCAGCAACTGCAAATGTGGAGTCCTCCATCTGGGATGGACTGTTGATTTGTATCAGTACAGCCTGGAGACCTGCCTGAAGGAAGCCTTGAGCAGTCTGGCCTGCTCAGGTCAGGGAGTTGGACCAGACACCTCCTGGAGCCCCTTCCCACCTGTGTAACTCTGAGGTCCTGTGACCAGGTTGCTTTGAACAAAGTACTTATAAGACATGTACCTATAAGACATAAGTACTTATAAGACATGTATCAGTGTATTAATCATGCCTTTTAAACTGGAAATCTTATCCCAACCTTTTAAAAGGGTTAGAACTCAGCCAACATAGCCTAATTTATTTTTCCTAAATATTTAACTATAAGTTATATTTGTGAACCAAATATAGTATCATATCCAGTCATACCAAGAGTTCTATAGACAAGAAAAAATTCCTTGACACACATGCAGACAATTAGAGATCAAAAAGTGGATCTGAACAGTCATTCCTTTGGTTGCAAAACCTTTAAAATCACTATGTTAATGAATTCATATGCTGGATGTTTCAAATTTTAAAGAACAGTTTACTCAACACAAATCAAAATATACGACTCTTCTATTATAATAATTGAAATATCTCCAAACTCACAAAGTAAACTCACAAACTCTCAAAGTATTCAGATACTTTAGCATGAATTAAAGACAAGTCCCTCTAAAACCAAAGTAATTATTTATGTGTGTCACTGCTGTAGTGTATGTAGCATTTGAAGAACTAGATCTTAATCAGTTATCAATACTTTCCTTTTAACTGCAAAAATATAAGGACTTCAAAGGGAGTGATTAATCACTGCTATGGGAAGAAAACTTAGGAGGTATGAGCAGATATTTCCTGCTTTTGATTGAACAAAAAAAAAATAGTGTTATTCTCTTTTTATGAAACAAACATGGCAGGCCTCCACAGAAAACATCTTATGTGAAAGGACTAATTTAATGTGCTTGCCAATAGGTCTATTTCTTTAAAGAAAAGAAAAAACATCCACTTTCCACCCCCCCCATACTTTCTCTTTCAATACACCAAAGAGAAGTCAGACATGGACTTAGAGAAATACTCTTTTATCTACTGAGACGTCAATAACAATGGTTAGAGCCTTGGTGGTACTGTAGGTTTTTTGGTAGCCCAACTCAAACAAATGTTTCAAGACAACAGAAGAATCACAGATGACCTGGAACCAAACATAAATTCTACAGAACTTGGACACTCTCTAGTAGAAAGCTATATTATATTATTTTCATCAATTGACTGAGATGAAGAAATGGAATAAGCACAACTTCTCTGTGCACTTAAACTGGGTGGAAGTAAGCATGAACTTCTGTGTGGATCCAGAGGTGTGGACTACAGCTTTAACTGAGGACATTTTAGCTGATAAATGGTGTCTTTTAAGGTAGGTAATCAAATAATAGTCAAAACAAAAGACCCTGACTCCCATGTCCCCAGACTTTCTAGTTCACCCCCGATGGATTGGAGGAGACAGGGCTTCTCCCACAAGACTCCTCCCACAGAAGGGACAGGGTAGGCAGAAAGGCCTGGAGATCTCCTCCATACCTGACCAAGCTCCTGCAGTACCTCCTACAGCTTTAAGCAGGAGAAACATCCCCTAAAAAAATAAGGCTCATCCGTTCCCTTATAATCACCCACCACCTTTTCTTTTCATTCATTATTTGACCACAACCAGCAGATGATCACAAACTTTTCACTGATGACATTATCATTAAGTCATTCTGATAAAACAGATTTCCAAAACCTGCTCAAAACAGTGCCCATGTTAGAGGATGTAATCCAGCAAACTGTTATCATTAGTTTTTTTCCACCGCCTGTTAGAGTGCCAGGACACTATGAAGATAAACTTAAGCAGAGAATTCAAAGCCTTTTACAGTCAGAAAAGAACTGGTATTTCTGAAAGGATGTCAAATTTAAAAGGAAAGACAGAACCACCTGGCACAGTAAAGTAGAATGACAGTAAGGTCCGTCAGCCTTTCCAGGTTTCTGTTGACAGAAGTAACTTAGAACAAAACTTTGATACTATATGAAATTAATGTAATTAAGGTTGATGTGTGTTCGTGTATGTAGGAACCTTCCCTTCAACCACAGTTTTCTGATTTCAATCAAGTGTGAAGGGTCTTAAGTAGAGGTCTGATAAAATACTGAGTTCCTAAACGATGAGGAAAACAGGAGAGTGACTAGGAAAGAGTTTATTTATGACACCTCCCACACAAATGCTAACTAACTTATCATTTATGAAAGAAAATTGTGGGGGAAATCCTACATGGAAATAGTACTTCCTACTGCTCATTAAGTTTTGTTTGAAAGTGAAAAGAATGCCATAGACCTTCATGCCAATATTCTCTGCCTTTTGTATTTCTTTTATTTGAAATACATAAAATTAATACAGAAATCTTTTAAAAACATTGCTTTATTACTTATTAGCTACCTGACTCTTTCTTAAATCTATTTTCAAATTTATAGTCACTTGTTTTTTTTATAAAGCAGAACACATGGTATTCTGCTTACCAAACAATTTGCAGAAGTTAACAGTTATGAATATATTTGTCATTACACTATGAAAAGAAAATACACATGAACACAGTTCAGATGCCTATATATATGTTGTTCTTAAAAACAAAATATTCTTTTCCATTTTACATTATTTTAATGTAAGAGTATTCTTAATTGAGAAACTAAGAAATTTATCAAGTGTCACATAAATCTGAAGTGAGAGTCAACAAAACAGAAGACCTAACACAAGGTTGCAGTTAATTTAAGATTGTTCTTTGTTGCCAATTTTCCCCATTTATTGTGCTTTCTCTTCCAAATGTTCCCTGTTTCTTTCCCAGTAGAGTAATTTCTGTATTCATCTTTGCCAGAACACTAGCAATTCTGTCTACAGGCCAATATTTTTTATTCTTCTGGGTCTCTCCTTCTTTGGTTTGAGGCTTCTTTCATTGTCTTTGTCTATATTAACACTTATATAAGAGCTGCAATGCCATTCTGTAAGAAACCCCCAATTGCTTCCACTTACCACATGCTGGTTTGGCTCACAGAGTGGTTTTGGTGCACGTCATTTCTTCCAGAGAAGATTGAGGGGTACATCTATATCAGCGTTTCAGCTGGACCAGAGGCATTGTCTGAAACCATCTCCTAAATACTATCAGTTGCCATGGTTCATTTTGCAGAGGGCTGTATTCCTTTCAGATGAAAAGACATGGGAAGATGAGCTCCAAGAACATACCCCATACACTTACCTATCAACCATCATTTAGTTCTTGGAGTCAGACAAGAGTTAAGACAAGTAATGGCCACACACTGACAGACCTAGTACAGGCTTAATCCAGCTGTTAGCTCTATGGATGCCCTCCATCACAACTGTGTGACAACAATCACACAGTCACAGAATGAGTCAGATCAGAAAGGTCCTTCTGAAATTATTGGTAATGTAGGCATCCATGATCCAGAAGATCTGCCCTATGTTTCTACTACACATGATGAAAATTTAGACATATGGATTTCAGACAGTAATTGATCCTTTAGGTTGCTCCTATCCATGTGCACAGGGAGGACATTCAGTCAACGGGAATTGGCTCAGTCAAACGCAGATTATAATCTGAACCTCAGACAGGACAGATGTAGTGCGCAGCCCCTGTCTTCCCTTGCTCTGGTCAACTGATCTGCTCCTATTGCTCTGAATTACTTACAAATACAGAAATAGTCCTTCTAAGAGGTCTCAGTTCCCTGTGTTGCTGTCTGTTTACCAGTGCACCAGGGTACCTTGTCTTTGCAGGATCCTCTTTCATCAACTACACTCTTGTGCATAATAGCTACCAATCCCAAGTAATGGAAAATTAGAATAAGCAACAATATACACCAAGAGTAAGTGGGAGCAAGCAATGGCATGCTTTCCCATTGTAGTGCAGTCACAGTTGAAGTTTAGGTTTGTGGAATACTCTGCTTAAAGTATCCTATTGTGTAGCCTTTCTGTAGAATACACTTCCTTTGCAAGTTTTTTCCCTTGTTTTCTTCCTGCAGCTGAAGACTAGCAACCATTAGGACAAGATAAAAAGTAAAAGTATTTGGTGTCTGTCAGGTTTTATGTGGGTTTTAGTTGTTTCTTTTTTGTTTCTTCAAGTTGTTGTTCCAGACATTTTTATCTCTACCATCATTTATGTTACGTGGTCAATTATGAATTGCTAGTGCATGAATAGTTTCAATTTCTTTTTAAAGCAGGTCTACTCAAACTGTTGCTTACCGACTAAAACAGAACAAGTGACTAGTTCTTGATCTTTATGATGCAATGCGGAGGTAAAGGGTTTAAGAAGGGTAGCAAAACTGAGGCTATCCACACACTCCATTCTGATCTGCCATCTGTGATACCTGATCATGCATTCCCAAAGGTTTGCACATGTAGTTTCAAAGTAGAAGCAAGCTGCACTTCTTTGGTCAAACAGATTAAACTTCCTAACCTTTCCTCACTCCTTTCCCTGCTTCTCTTACTTCTTTTCACCCTTTCACTTCTCTGACTCCATCCTCCACAAACTTCACTGAAGCTAAGTAATATTTTAGCTTTGGATTAGGTTAGGAGAGCAGGTGGAGCACGGATGCACCATTAACTTAAGATGGTAGCCTGCAAACTCAAGTTTAGTCTTATGCCAGCCCACAGTTCCTCTATATGTCAAAGGTAGATAAACTGTATTTAAATCATCTGTATAGGTGCTCACTTTCCAGTGCAAATTGGTTTCAAAGACTTATCAACACACATGGAGACCAGCAAAACCTGTGACCACAGAGTGCCTCAGTGATGTTCATGGTGTGATTACATACTACTACTTCAGGTTAACTTTAATTACCTCCAGCAGGAGTACCAGGAGCATCCTGTCCTGGTCTGCAGAATCAATGTTTTGCTACAAAAATTTATCATGCTAACAGAGTAAATAGTTTTGTTGAGGAAAACTTGACAGTGATTTCTATGTAGATATTTTGGTTCAGTATTAATAATACTTTGAATAATTTAATAACAATTCAACTAAGCAAGGTTAATGTTTGTGTTAGCAATAAACCACACTCAGTCAAGGACTGAGCATCACCCTACTAGACAAAAAAAACAGGCTCCTGGTCAACCATACGACAGAGAGTTTCCATAGAAAAATCATCAAAACCCCATATAAATTGACGAATACTGAGCACCTGCAGCCTGAGTCACAGGGGATGACATAACAGGGCAGGTCACTGCACTGCTAGCAAACCCTGAACCAGCAGTTACCACATCTCCTCAATGCGATACAGATAATTAGGCTCTCTAGCACTTCTTGATATACTTCTAGTTAAACCTGTCTTATAATTTTAACTCCCCTCCCTGTCCCTTCTTAGAAAATAAAAATCACTTCTTTTTGTCCTCATTCTCCCTGATCTGCGTGTCATCAGCCCCCACTATCTCCTCCTTCTCATGTTTTGTGCTTGAGCTGTGAGTATGATCAGAGGAAAGCATCTGTGTTCTCTAGCACCAAACTTGAAGTCAGATTTTAAAGGCTGGATTAAAGCCCCCCGAACCTCTACTGTTAGATAAGGTCAATATCTTAGGTAATATGAAAGGGGAAAACTGACGAAAAGTTTCAGGATGTTAAAAAAAAATCACATTTTTTTCAGTGAGTTTATAGTTTATTGCTGAAATTTAGTCGAATTTATGCTATATCTCCATTTTTAGACTCATCAAGTCAGAATGGCTCTAAACCACACAGCTATGAACAAGTACAAACGTGACCAATGTATGAGCGTATAAGTGTGGAAAAAACAGTCCTTTCCCATCATTCAAAGGCTCTGTAGTTTACTGTTGCACTGATTTGCAAAAGTAAACTACTGTCCTCCCTACTTTTTGCTCTAAACCACCAGTGATTCACTGAAAAAGGGACAAGCCAACCCCAGTCCTCTCCAAATTACTCCAAGTGAAGGAGGGACTCCAGACTCAGAGCCTAGAGCAGGCACCACACCAGCACCTGATGCACAGATCAGGATAGAGGTTTCCACTAGGAAGAGAATGAAATTTTGGGGCTTGTGTGGATTCTTGGTGAAAGAATCTTATCAAGGTCACTCCATCCAAGTCATGTGCCCATTTGTGAAAATACTGCACACGCATGGCCTGAAGCACCACATGGATGCGCTAAGACTCCACAGGGTCGACCTAATTGCAGGTACTAAAATTTACAGGTTCAACTTTATGGATAACTTACAAGAGGTAAAGTGAAAATAAAACCTCAGTGTACAGTCAAGACCTTGCTCATAGCAAAGTATAAAAGAAATAATCTCAACTTCACACAGATATTACTGACTGCAGTAGAAATGCAGAAAGTATTCTCTATCTCTTATCATCTGTTATAAACATTTCAACTGTTTCCAAACAGTTTTCATTGCATAACAAGTAATGTTAATGTAAAAGTTTCCAAAGGAAAAATGTTCATAAGTAGTTTTCAGGAACCTTAGTTAAAGCTGCCCACTTCCACAATCCCAGGAATATCTGAAGAGCCAATAACAGAGTGCATTTCAGGAAAGGTACACATGTTCTCCAGAGTACTGAAACATTTACAGTGTGTTGGAAAAGCCCATGACAGAGAATAGATTTCAAGTCATTTGTAGAGAGACATTGGAAAAAAACAAAAATAGAGTTATTAAAGAAAAGCAAGTACTCTTTCACACCTCTTTCAGCACAGTGCCTTGGACAATGCAGGTATTTAGACAAAAAGGTCTTGTATTTTCTTGTCTAGTGTTTGTTTCATTTGATCACTAGCGGATCAGGTGCAATGAACATCTCATTTTATGCATGTATTTCATAGAAACGTTGGCCTTTGAACACCTGTTAGAGCTGTTCAAAGATCTTTCCCCTGGACACAAACTCTTTCAGCTGCTAGTAATTAGAAAAAAACAAAGCAGAACTACCACATGGACTAAGGCCATGAAAGAGGGGAATGCCAAAGAAAGCAGCACAAATTTTACAAGGATGCATGTCATATTTTTTTCCCTTGGCAGTACAACCTCAGAACACCAGGCTAGATGCCAGCTACTCCGAGTGTCAAGCAAACAACAAAATCTGCTACAGGTCTTCTAAGCTTTGATCAGAAAGGGGAACACCTAGAGGCAAGTCATATTTCTGTAAAATAACTGAGTTTCTAAGTATGGATAGAGAGCAATTCTGTAGAAAAAGATGTGTTAAAAATTTTGGCTGAGTGGAAGTTTGGAAGTTTTAAAAGTTTTTTGCAATCACAAACTTGCATTAGCATTTATTTATTTATCATTGCCCCAGTAAGCTGTGTCATCTAGCTGTTCTTTATTTGTTGCTGTAAAATCCTTTAGAAAGCATTTTAAGATTATGAAATTAATGCATCTGTGGAGGATTAGCTATTTCAATAATGTCATCTGTGTGCAACCACAAGAATTAATGACTAGAGCATATTTTCTCTGGCAACATAAATAATTTGGCTTTTATCATTAAGATTCAATCCAATTAGAATTATTTCAATGGAAAAATATGATCACAACAGGAAAAGAGACTATTGACCTAGGTATTCTGTGCTGCACAACACAAATTTAATGAGATTAATAATATAGCATATTATATATAAAATATTTAGAAGTCAAAGATGTAATATCTTAGATAAGTTACTTGCTGACTTATAAATGTCTCTGAGAGAACTTCACATTTGGCCTCACCTCGTGTGCTGTGTGCAGTTTTGGGCATCTCAATATAAGAAAGATATAAAACTATAAGAGAACAGTCAAAGGAGGGCAACGAAGACAGTGGAGGGCCTTGAGAGGAAGCCGTATAAGGAGCAGCTGAGGTCACTTGGCTTGTTCAGTGTGGAGGAGACCGAGGGCAAACCTCATAGCAGTCTACAGCTTCCTCAGGGGAAGCAGAGGGGCAGGCCCTGATTTCTGCTCTCTGGGGACCAATGACAAGACCCAAGGAAGTGGCATGAGGCTTTGTTGGGGGAGGTTTAGGTTGGGTGTCAGGAAAAGGTTCCTCACCCAGAGAGTGGTTGGGCACTGGAACAGGCTCTCCAGGGAAGTGGTCATAAGCTACAAGCCTGCCAGAGTTCGGATGATGTTCTCAGGCACATGGTGTGACTCTCGGAGTGTCCTGCACTGGGCCAGGAGTTGGACTTTGATGACCCTTGTGGTTCCCTTCCAACTCGGGATATTCTAATCTATGATTCACAGGAGAACATAATACCAGCAGAGCCCTCAAGGACTTTAGTGGACACTTGGCCTCACCAGTCCTCCGTAAGACAAGAAATCCTGTCCCTTAACAAATAGAGATGACAAAACTATACAAAATACATATAGCATTATAGTGCTGAAGTGTATTTAAAACCAGATCTGGCTGTAAGTGAAGAAAGAGATGTGAGTGGAATTATTTCCTTAAGAAGATGCTCAGAACTTGGGAAAATGTGATTTCCTCTAGAAGAACCAACTGTCAAGCCTCACAATACACGGTGTTATGATGTTTTGGTACCAGTTTTTCTTAAGATCCTGTTTACTTCACCTCTCCAATCATATCTATGCTGTGACAACAGGAGAAGGAGGCAGCAGAAGACACATGACGGAAGTACTGAAGTGGTGCTGCTAAAACTGCCCACTCTGTTTTATGAGGGTACTTTCATAGTAGGGATCATTTGTAAAGATTTCAAGAACTCTTTGTTTTGGCTGCTCTCACAGAGGAGGAAAAGAGAACTGAAAAAAAACACTAAAGGCAACTTGATTTAACAAAGTGAAAGTGACCAATTGCATAGAGAAGGACCCTGAGCCTGATAACCTTATCACTGCTGCAGCAAGTCCTACGCTATTCACAGTCACACTGAATCCCTTTCTCAAACCAGCACTGGAAAAAGATGAAAGAGCTGATACATCTCTAAAGATTTAGCAGGTCCAGAGACAGAACGCAGTGTCCTATGTGAGAATAATCTAAACAAAGGAGATTATCTTTTTACAATAGTTCTTTGAGTAAAGGCAACAATTCCACCTAGCTGGCACTACATTAAAATGAATTTAATCATCCTAATGGAGTAGATGGATGCTTTGTGAAAGAAAAATTCCATAATGATACTTTTAGGATGGGACTTATTATTCCTTTCTTAAATAAAAAGATTCTGTTTAATTTTATTTTTTTAAGCACATGAAAAAGGAAAAAGTGGTCTGGTATAGAATGGAGATTATGAATAATTCCAAGTTGTTGAAAGAATGGATGCAGGAGAAAAGAAGACAGAGATTTCTGCTTCCGTGCAGTCCGTGCAGGTTTTGTTGTGTGAGATTTTGGGTTGGTGTTGGAATTTTTTTTTAATTAAAAGTCAAGAAGCACTTTGTTTGATCTCCACTTATCAGCAAGTAGGAGAGTATTTTATGAAAACTCTATCCCAAATATTTTCTCCCAGGATTCACATTATGAATTTTAAGGGTAAATGGCTTTGTCTGTGTGAGTTACTATACTTTTGTTATATGAAAAATATAAAGGTCCAGTCAGATTGCTCATAATGGTTTCATAGCAGAGGACTGTGTGAATTTTCACCATTTCTTGTGACTTTTTGGTACAGGTAGAGACAGTAGAAAAGGACAGAAGAGAGATCTCGATGATGGACCTGACCTTCTGTGTCCTGTGGATCGAGAGGAATTGAAGGCTCAGCCCCTGCCATCAGAATTGAGTAATAGGTGTGATTTCCACAGCTTTCTTCAAAGATGCAGCAGCATTGTAGATTTCAAAACCACAATAAAAGCAAAACCAAAAAGACCTACGTTGCTGGTTTGCTCAACAGTGTGCTGCTTCTTTCCACAGCCCCCTCTCCTATCGCATTCTAGACACTGTTTTTCCTCTCTGCCTTCTCCTGGCTGATGGCCAACTTGAAGGCCCCCAGACTCAACAAATGAGTCCCTTCAACTCTAGGGCAATTTCTATTATTGTCTAGCTTGCTCTTTTCAGCAAAACAGAAATACTTAGACTAACAAGGTTGTGGACCACCCTGCCTGAGATCTATTCCCACGTATGTTTATTTTTCAGTTTCCTTTTTACTTTATTGTAGTCCTAAATTCAAAAGCCTCTGCCTTCAGAAGAGATAGATATTGAGTCAAAGTCCAGAAACTTCCAATGGTTCATTGAACCACAGCCATTCCTCAATCACTTGGAGTTTTAAAACCAGTTTATCACATTCATAATAAATCTTTGTTATTACTGCATATTAGCTTGAAATCTTGTTGCACAAAATGATAAATAAACACATCTGAGGAGCAGACAATTCCCTTAAAACCTGGTATATAAGGCAAGGACTCAATACTGGCAATTGCATAGACCCCAACTTTGCCCCTCTTCACTTAGGTTTTGAAAATCATAAAGAAATCAAAACCTGCCAAAGAGAGTTCTGAGCTTCAGGTTTTTGCAAGACATACAGCAAACCATACTGTAGCAGATGCTGCTGCTCTAGATTCCCACTCAGAGCCCAATATGGCCTATAGTGACCTGGATAACAGATATAAGCATGGAACCTGGGAGGTTACTAATAATAGTACCCTCAGTCAGCTGCACAAAGTGCCCTCCCTTTGGACTCTGCAGGTGTTTGAGTGAGCCCTACATTTGGGAGGGTTGGTTGGTTTGTTTGCTTTCTTTTAAAATTGCAAAAACTTTAACACTTGTCTAGGACTTTGAAAGATGGTTTTATTAACCATTTCAGTTAATAGCTCTTAATTTCTGTGCAATAAGTGGATTGTCTGAAATAAAATACACAATAAAATTCAAGCAAGCATTTGATCACTTTTGTATTTCTTCATCTTTCTCACTGTATCCTACAGTCCTGCATCTATTTTTTAGTGCTCTTCACACAGAGGTGAACAAATTATTTAATGAAGTTGTCGTATGGAGTTTACTGTTGGACTGAATGATCTTAAAGGTCTTTTCCAACCTGACTTATTCTATGATTTCTATATCCCATGCCTAGCTTTTTCTCTCAAATGCAGTAACCTTCTGAGTGAGGTTCGAGGCCCCACTGATGACTGGCATGATATACAGCATGTTGAGGACGATATCAGAAATAAATTATGTTGCTTGCTACTCTTCTTTAATGGAACTGGCAAGATTTCTTGCCCGATGAAAACGGATGGAAAACACACCCTCTTATATAGGTTGAAAATTTATCTTTTCTGTCTGGCTCCAAAGGTTAGGGTCTAAATGATTAGGCAGTTGTACTGAAGTCAGGATCTTGAGCAGCAGGTTTGGCCTTGTTTTGACTATCTATGAAGACAATTATTGGAGCTACACCATCCTCCCCACAAATTGGTGTGCCCCAGAGGAAACCTCCAGTGTGTTGCTGGGAGGAAGCCGTGGTGGCCTTCAGCCTTCAGGGCATCTACTGAGTCCACTCTTACTGCTCTTGGCTGACTTGCAGTCAATTACTAGCTCCAGCAGTAAAATATTTCTTCCTAATACCTAGTCTAAATCTACCCTCTTTGAGCTTAAAACCATTACCCTATATCCTATCACTACATGCCCTTGTAAAAAGTCCCTGTCCAGCTCCCCTGTAGGCTCCCTTCAGGTACTGGAAAGTGCTTATAAGATTTTCCCTGAGCCTTATCTTCTTAAGGCTGAATAACCCTAACTCTCTCAGGCTGTCTTCGTAGGAGACATCTTCTTTCAAAGAGTTTCTGTGCTGCTGTTAGAATAATTGTTTCAATATTTGCTTAAATTGTTTAAACAATTTTACCAAGAAAAAGAGAAAGCAAGAAAAATAGAAAGCAAGAAAAAGACAAACCTTTTGTAAATGCATAGCAGATGCACCGGTGCATGCTGGGCTGAATGTAGAACAGATTGGGACCTGTCATCACATCCTCACAGCCACATTCTTTCTCCAGCTCATGTGGCCTACACCTGGGATACACTGGCAGGGCAGCTTGTGAGGCTCCAGGTTCAAAACAAATGCTTATACCTTTGTTCCTGCCTGCAAGTCTTTTTAATTTCAACCTTTTTCCTCCCTGTCATCACTGTTGTCTTTCACTAGCAGAATCTCTGACAATATACCAAGACATGTTGGGGTTGGTTTGTTTATTTGTTTGTTTGTTTGTTTAATACACAGGAACTAGCTTGAGGTGTTTTGGTTTTGTGGTTGGATTTGTTTACCATTCAGATACTTGTCAAAATAAATAGTAGGAACCAGAGTTTAAAGTTACATAGAAGTCACAGTTAAAGTTGAATATGTGGAAGCTTGAGAACTCTTGGCAATCTCTGGACATTTCTTGCATTGCATGATTACATCACATTGCAAATTTTTCTTTAAGATGATGTGAAAAGGCAGAACTTTACTCTCCTTTATGATTTGTTTGTTTGGATTTGTTTTCTTTTTCCAGCAATAACAAAAGTTTCTTCAATAACACTGAGGAGTAAGAGTCAGTGATCCATCTCTACAATTTTTTTAAACTGGGAGACTAGTGTAAACTGGCTGCACAATAATCAAAGGTCAGGTTCTTAATATATATCAAAGGCTGCAAAATTGCACTGATGCACAGAGACTCATCATTGCCAGAACGTGCTTGCATTAATGGCTCTTGCTTTACAGGAAGGGCTTTCTTTGAAGACTGAGGCTCATAAAACATAGGTCCCAATATCCTAGAAAGGAAAAATGCAAAAAAAACCCCAACCCCAAAATAAACAAACAACAACAACAACAACAACAAGAAAAAAAAAAAAAGAAAAAGCACAAAACAAAAAAAGGGAATGGCAAGATTACAACAGTCTTTCCTGTTTGTAATGTTGAGGAATACATCAACTGGGTAATTTCCTTAACAATAACTAGTCTAATTAAATTTTTTTGACTTAGGATTTACCATCCTGTCTATTTCCAGATACCCACTGTGCAACATGCTGATATGTAATTGGAAGTTGAAGTATAAGCAATCTATTCTCTCTGTGATACTTTCCATATTGGCTTTTACATTACAATAACGTCACCAGGAACCAAGTCCACATGTAGCTACAGTACTATTCTGTTCATTGAGGTCTGTTTTAGAGTATGCATTCCTGCTCTTACACCTTTCTAGCATCTCTCTGACACACAGTACTGCAGATCAGGGCAAAAGTTGCCCAGACAGTGTGATGTGACAGAAAAATTGAACACTATACACTTGCCATGTTTTTACAGACCCCAAAGAATTCTAGTAGTGTACAGGAATGAAGACATTTGAGACTTGTCTACTGTTGATTTTTGGAAAGTGGTTTAAATATATTTTACTTTAAAAAAAATCTGATAATACGATCTTATGGCAGCATTATATGATTTTTACTGTCCTATATCTGTTGTGCAACTATTTCTAACGACCTCCCTTTGTGCCAGGATTCTCTGTGCTGGCTGGTATGTACCTGACTGGTTAGGGACAGAATTCCTGGTTTCTGGAAAGCATTCTTCTTAAAGCAAGATAGAACCTTGCTAAAAAAAAAGAAAGCTACACTAGTTTTGTTACAAAGTAATCAGTTTTAGGCAGTACCTGGCAGAGAGGTAATTTTTCCTAGTGATTTTATAAATATCTTTCTGATTTTGTTGAATCTGTAGTGAAACTTAGTTCACATCAAACCCCTTTTATTCATGTTAATTCTTTCCAGTGGTGGGGCTAATATGAGCTTTACAGTTTCCTTATTTCACTTTACTCATATCTTAATGTCAGTTCCAAGCAGAGCATGTCAACACTGAAACACCTAAAACAGAAAAGTGCTGAAAAGAACTGACTCATCTAACAGGAAGCTGCTATGGTTTCTGCTTTCCCACTAGAAGTTATCTGCCTTTTTTATATCCAGAGCTAAAATTGCCATTCTTCTTTAATTCCAGTGATTAACATGGTTTGCAATGCCACAAATCCAGATAACACCTCCAGAAAGCACTCAGAGTCAGAAGTGAAAACTGAAGCACAACCCACCTCACTTTCTACCAGTGCAACCCAGCTACTGGGAGCCTACTGCAGGTCACCTACCCAGTCTGCACTGAAACTCAGACTACTCTTAGCTCTGACAGGACGAAAACCCCAAGATCATGACTCTGCTGACAATGGGATACTTGGCATAATGCCAATTCAGTATGTTTAACAGGAAAACATACAGATATCTTTGTCATCCTCAAAGCATCCCACAGGCTCAGACAAATATAAAAACCTTCAGTCATGGTGGTGAGGGAGGTAGGCAGTACAAAATTCCCCAGATAAACGAGACAACAGAATTGCTGCTGTGATGAGAAACACCCTCATTAGCAATCTCTTCCCCAGGTGTCACGAAGGAAGACAAAAGGGGTTCGAAGCATCCCTGATAAGAAGGATAGATTACAACACAATCAAGAGAGGTTCCCATGAGTCCCTGTCACTGCTTATAGTTTCATCCTGTCTCCTGTTCTTCCTCCCAGCCCTTCTACCACACCCTGATGGCACTGAGGGTTTTCAAGTTTCCCTGAATTCTACAACACAACATGTGTGTTTGCTTCATGAGTCATGAAAATCCTATTAATGTTTGGAATTATTATGTTTTCTAAAAAATGGAAATTAAATTTGAAATTTTAAAAAAGAAGCCATAACTCAGAAAATTATCTCAGCAGATCCATCCCAAAATAATTGATTAGTGATTTTACACTTCTGAAAATTTTATTCAGATAGAATAGCTGACTATCTTTAAGCACACTAAAAATGACAATAGAGATCTTTTTCAGATGTAAACAACTAAACAGGATAGTTTTCTTCTTTGTTTTCAGGGCAACCATGGTTTATATGGTTTAATTTTCCACGTATTTTGTGATTTTTTCAGAATATTGGCCTGACTTATATTGTACTTGGAGTCATGGCCTCAAGCCTGACAGAGTTCAAGAAGGGTTTGGACAATACCCTCAGGCACATGGTATGATTCTTGGGACTATCCTGTGCAGGTCTAGGAGTTGGACTTCAATGATCCCTGTGGGTCCCTTCCAAGTCAGGATATTCTATGATTGTATAGTAATTCATGGAAAGTTGTTCTCTAGAACAAGGATATAAAGATGCCATATCAGACATTTTTTTCAAATGTCTGTCACTGTTTTTTCTCTCCAGAACATTCTTCAAGTCCTCTTTGTCATTAAATTTGAAGAAAAAAGTCACTCAATAAGTGTCAAGTGATATAGGAACCTTCCTACATTAATCATTTCAAGTAAAATACATTGTATATGAAATCAGTAGTAGCCAGTATCCTCCAGCTTAGGCTGAAGGTGAGGGTTGCTTCCTCTGACATAATGCTTTCAGCGCTAATGTCTATAGCAGTAAGTGATACTAAATACTTTGGTCAGGCTTCCAACAATGAATAATGACTCATATCAGCATTCACGTACTCCATTATCTTCAAACAGTGCTTTCTCAAGAGAGATAACCTTATCTGCAGCAATGTGATTTTCTTGCCATGACAATTTAATTATTTTTGTAAAACCCCAGTCTTGAGCAGCAAATTTTCTTTGACAAATCTAGTCTAAAAGTCAGAGTAACCACAATTATTTAAAAAATACAATTGTATATATTATATATAAAATTAAATTTAAAATGTAATATTTCTTTAGTTTGTAGTATTGAAAATTTCCCTTCTCTCATTGCAATCAATGAACTAAGTCATACAAAAAGCTCATAATGTCCTGCAATCATCAGTTAAAACAAGCCAATGCAATAGGAAGATTTTTCTAAGCCTGAGTTTCCCAGAGCCATGCATTCTTTAATGAGGTAAGATGGCAAAAAAGAGGAGAATTTGGCTTTAAAATTAAGGTTTTTTATTTCCTCTTACTACCAGATACAAGTTTCTTTGGAAAGTCTTGTACAAATTGAGTACTCTCTTGGAATGTTAAAATGTCTTGGAATAAAGTCAATTGGATCTTGAGTTTCTTTTATTCTGATGAAAAATAGAGGTACTATTTCCTACCAGAGTGTAAGTATTTACATTTTTAACACTGTACATCAGTTTGTGTTGCTCTATAACTGGTAATGGAGTGCTCTGATCTGATTTTTGGATATTTCATACTTTTAACTCTTCATGACACTTGGTACCTCATGACACTTCATACAGATAATGTGCACAGACGTGACCCAAAGAGCGAGCTCATCCTCCAGCCCTCATTTTCCACACTTCCACGTTGATGTGATCCTTGGCTCAATGCTTCATGGAGTTACTTGTCTGGCAAGGGAACTCATTTTCTCCACTGATTACATGCACAAATTGTTGTACAAACTCAGTTGCCTACCAACACAAGGCAACTAGTTCTCTGAATTCAGACTTTCCCTGAGGCATGATTAGACAAAACAATACAGTTGAAGTGTCAGACAGTGCACCAATGTGAAAATAATGTTCAACAATGTGATTCTGTCACCTCAAGTGCTTATTTTTTAATTAATAAGAATTAAGAACTATCTATACAATTTGGGTATATGCTAAATGATGACATGACTCCCCACTATGTTCAGTTGGTTAACATACTGTGATTTGCCTCTGTTCTTACATTTAATCATCTAAAAGTCTGTGTAGATAGGGAAGAAAGCCAAATATAACATTTCTGCCGGCATTTTATGCTACATCTTTGCACTGATGTACTTGTGATGGAGAAAGGTGTTGTTGATTTAAAGCTCAAGGAGAGTAAATAATTCTAAAATAATTCAGAAACACTCAGCTTATAAGGCAAGAGTTCTTCAGTCAGTTCTGGAGAGTAAAATGATAAAAAGTCCAGGTAATAATAAACCTGCAAGTGATAAACTCCAAATTCAAGATATACAAAACTTTATCGAGAAGAAACATGTTCTGTGTCTTCACAACTCTCATGCATCTTGTCATATGAAAGTCACACCTTTCCAGTGAGATTCCTTCTATGCACGTGTAGACTACCATTTGCCATCCTGCATTTTACCTCTGCAGCAAAGGAAGAGAGTTGAGTTCCATGACCTTATTCCTTGTAAAAGAGCCATTAGTCCAAAAGCATACCTTAAAGCAGGTACATTTTCTGCCCATTTCTCTCTGTCTCTTTCCTCTGACTCCCTCCTCTTGTTTCTCCTCCTTCTCTTCATTTTTTTCTTTTTTCATTTTCACTCTCCATTATTTTCCCATCCATTATTTTCCCATCTATTATGTCAAACTAAGTTGGAGGACTGCAGTCACATCATACTTCCAGTCTGATAGAAAACACTTTGATCTCTTCTAGCAAAACATCCATGCTTCATTTTATCACCTGTGAGAAACCCCAGAGCCACACCTGGTACCCTGTGGAAGAAAAATTAACACTTGACTTTCCAAGAAGGAAATACAGAATTAAAAATACATGGCATATTAATAGTAATAAAAGATAATATAATTGTACAAAAAATGTGTGGCATAAAGTGCAAATAGATTTTATGCCTTTACTGTTAAATTTCCAATCCAAGTTTGACTAAAGAAAATACTATGTCACAAATCATGTAGCTATTCTTAAGTGTTATTATTTTATTAAATGTTTATAAACATTACTAAAACTCCCATCAAGTATAACATTGATGCAATAATCACATTAATGAAAAACTTTCCCCCCTTTTTATCCTGATGGATCTCCATATACTTTTCTCACTAATGTCTTTTTATTTATCCTTCAGTATCCTTCATGAATAGAAATGAAAAAAATCCCAAACACCTGTTGTTTTTGTAATGTTTTTAAAATTAATTTTCATTTGCTTTCTGAAAAACGTCCTGGAAACATGTCGGTGCTGAAACCCAGTTATTTGGCATACAACTGAATCAGATGCAGATGGAAATTAGCAGTGTGTATTTCCTATAATTTCTTATAATTACAAACAGCTTAGTCTTAATAAAGAAACATTCACTATTCTGAGTGGATATTTGCTTTGCTCATAAAATTGAAACTGGAAACCTCAAGACTTTAGTAAGGTAAAAGCACACAAAGATTTCTGGAAAGCTTGGTTTCCAGCTCCTAGGCAACAGCAGCATTCTCCTGAAGTTCTTTAGTGGAGATTCTCTCTCAACTTTCATAATGATGTCTTGGACAGATTGAGGAGCCAAAACGGCTCCAGAGACCATAGAGCCCACGTAATGTGAGGAGTTCTGGGGATGAGTCACAGTGAGCAGATGGCAGCAGGGATGTTCCAGGCACCCCACCATGCTGCTGGACACTCCTCACCAGGGCAGTCTCACCAGCATCCTTGGGCTTCCTCTCCTCATTCTATATCAATCTCCCATCAGAGCTGCAGGAGCTGCTCATGAGCTGGTGAGTCACCAGCAGCTGAAAAGTCTCCCACAGGCTGCCCTTGAGCAGTATAAAGCTATTTTTCCTTTATGGCTAAGGCATTATGCAAGAATCTGAGATATGGACTTGTATAATGAGGACTGAAGTGACAGCACAAATATTGAACAATACCTAAAACATCAAGAGACGGGGTCAAAAAAGATTAAAGAAAGGTCTGGTACTAACAGTGCTGGTCTGCAGTGGTATCATACCTATCCAAAAAGCAATGCCAGCTGGTGTGGACAAAGCATACCACAAAATTTGTGATTGTTTATATTTGCGGTAAACATGTCTTGGACTAAATGGAAAGCCGCAAAGCTGACTAACAAAGATTATCCCTACTGATAAAAGAAGCACTCAGAAACATCACCATTTATCTGAGATGTGAAGGAGCAGAAAGGAGGATCAGTAAAACTAAAGGGGGAAATTACAGCTGGAAGATTTGGCAGTGCTTTACTTTAGGTTTTCCCTTCTTACTCAGCAAAGGAAAAAAAGTTTTTTAAAAAAACTCCTAATTGCTAAGGAAGTATTTAGACACCAAATGGAAACAGTAAATGGCTTTAAAGGATTTGATTTCAAACTCAAAACTCTAGAATATACAAAACTCTAGAATATACAAAAGAAAAAAAAAGATAATACAATATGGGAAATGAAAAGTTGTCCAGTATTTATCAATAGAAAAAAGTTTAAAAAAAAGTAGAAAAAAAATGGAAATAAATAGACGTATTTACAATTAAGGTGCCCTTTAAACTATGACTGATATTCAGTATCAGTGGAGGTCGGACAACTCTTATTTTCAACAATACTAAGGCCTGTCAATCTTGAAGTCAAAAGTTACTGGGTCAAAAGAACCCTTATTTTTTTGGCACTTTCCCTAAAACCAAAAGCAATTTGAATTTCAGTGTCTGGTTTGTTTGTAAAGGTTCAGACTACACTGACAAATGAAACTACAGTTCTTACAAAAGTTTATTGCTTAATTAACAATGCTGAGGTTAAGTTTTTCAGGAAAAGAACACTATGAACTTTTCTGAACTGTGTTTTTTCAAGTGCCTGGAAGTACTCAAGAATCAAGCAAAACTTTACAAACCATTTCAGAACTTGAACTGTGAATTGATTCAGAATGTGATACCACTAGAATGAAAATTTTTTAAATTTTCAATTAGCTTGACTATATATCTGAAAATTTAGCACCATTTAAACACTCAGAAAAAAAATACCTATTTAATAGCAATATAGCTGAAGCTCATGCTAATTCACAATATCAAGAAAACAAGGGAAAAAAACCAATTTAATACAGCAGAATTTTTTTTGTTCTTTACAGTTTTGTTCATTAAAAGAAGTGATTCGGTTTTTATATTACATAAGGCTAGTGTTTTCTCATATTTGACCTTTTCAGTTTGAATGTCTTAGCTTAAAATCCTGTTTAAAAAAACAGGTTTGTCTTTCTGACTTTTGAGTAGAATTCACATGCATAATTCATTGCTCTTCATTCAGTGCTGTGCTTTGTGGAAGGGTTCTGCTGACACCCCTTATCACCAGAGGCAAGACACAGACAATGAATAGCTGGAACCAGGCTTCATAATTCCAGTTCTGAAACCACCTCCAGCAACATTTTGTAGACAAGTGGTCTTGTCGACTTGTATTTCAGGAAATCATGTTGTCAGTCCTTACAAATAGGAGGAGCTGTTTGAAGCAGTAAGGATTTCCTTTATCTCCACTTAGAAGTTGCAAAGATTGGTCTGAAGGCCATGGAAAAGAAAAGGATTCAACTTCATTGGAAAGAGACTACAGAAAAATTAGAAGCACGGAGTGAAAATTCAGATTAAGACTTTTGCTCATAGACTAATATATACTGGTAGTTAACTTCTCATGCAACTCTGGTCATCATTTGATTTTCAGTGTACAGTCTCTGAACAGTCTATTAAAATATCAAATGAAAAGCAGAACAGGTGCTATTAAAATATCAATTATTAAAATTATTAACATTATTGAAATTCAATGTCTGTAAAGTGCCATTGGAAAAGGAAAAAACTGAATGACAGGAGAAAAAAGCCAAATTAGAACACATAATGGAAAGATAGTGAAAGCAAAAATTGTGAAGTGGAAAGTAGTATTAAAGAAAACCCCTGTCCTCGTTCTGGCCAGGACAGGGTTAACTTTTGCAGCAGCCAGGAGGGCCAAGGCCAAGAATCTGGCGTTATTCGATATCACCTCACGTCGTGGGCACGGGGATTGGAGGGGGGCTGCATCTTTCAATTTTGCCGGAGGGTGAGGTCAGGTAGCGCTGGTTTCCTTGGCAACCGCATGCGAAGCTATCGCATGTGAATCGTTCACCTGTGCTATGCACTGTTACCGGTGTTGTTGCCCTTACTGTTTGTATTCTTATTTCATTGCTGTTTCTGGTAAATTGTTCTTATCTCAAGCTGTGATCTTTCCTTTTTTGTGCCTCCAATTCTCCTCTCCATCCCGCCGCAGGCAGACAGCGGAAGTGAGTGGTGCATGGTGTGGGGTGTTTCAGTGGGAACACTAAATTAGAGGATAACATTTCTAAACCACAACTCCTCTATAGTACTTTAAACTATTGCCCTGGAGCTCAGAGAAGGGGAAAATGAAAATTAAACCATAGTTGACATCACTGATGTTGTCTATGTAAAACAAAAGGTCAGACTATGATCCACAAAGTCACTTAAATTGTCAGACTACATCGTTGCTTTTAATGTAGTGTAAACTGATTTTACAGCAGATATCACATGCATGATGGTCTGCTTTATTTACATACTGGTGGTGGTTAACAGTGACCACTGAAGTAAGATAAAAGATAGAAACTGATATTTGTCATTCAAGGACAGGAGTATAAAAATAAAATGTTCCTTTGTGGTAGAGTTGAAGTAATACCTAGAGTATGAATCTCTAAGAACTTAGTATGGAGAAAGCTTTGCTCTCTATATCCACACTTTGCACAACCTTACTACTCGAGGAGTTGCAAGGTATAAAAGCCCTTTTGAGAAGTTATTACTACAAGTTTTGTGTATATCATCAAATGCCTTCTTCCTTCCACAGATGTTCTGTTAAAGAATCAAAAGTCACTGTTTCCAGTATGCTTAAAGCACTACATGTGCACACAGACCAAAAAGCTGCCTGCACAAGCTTTTTCTTGACTTCTAGTAACCCTCAGTCAGAGGGTTACTACAATAACTCAGTCCACTCCTTATTCCTGTTCCTGCCTCAGACAACTGCAGTTCATGAATTACTTCTGCAGTTGTCTTGTCAGACCTGCATTTCCGTGGTATGGCATGGTCCTGAAGGCGAGAACTCTATGTAAAATCAATTAAGCTGATAAAATACAGCTGTCTGAGAGACATTTTCTTTTGTTGCTATTATTTGGGATATTTTGGAAAAATTTATAAAGTGGTCTTATTTTGTAACATATAAATAATATCTGAGAAAAGATAAAAGATAAAAAGTAAAGAGCACTAGCTTTACAATTTAAGCATTAATAAACCCTTAGTCTGTTATATGGAACCTACAGCAAAAAGGTATTGATATTTGGAGACTAAAGTGAAGGCCAAGAATAGTGTGTTCTACATTCTCTAACTAGCCTTAATGAATAGACATTCCTTTGAGGAAAGGCTGAGAGAATTACGGTTGTTCAGCCTGGAAAAGAGAAGGCTTCAGCATGACCTAATTGTGGCTTTCCAATACCTGAAGGACGCCTGCAAGAAAAATGGAGAGACACTACTTACAGGAGCATGGAGTGACAGGACAAGGGCTTCAAACTGATAGAGAGTAGGTTTAGATTAGATATTAGGAGAAAGTTCCTTACTGTGAGGGTGATGAGGCCCTGGCATAGGTTGCCCAGAGAAGACGTGGATGTGCCATCCCTGGCAGTGTTCAAGGCAGGGTTGGATGGGGCTTGGAGCAACCTGGTCTAGTGAAAGGTGTCTCTGCCCATGGCAGGCAGGTGGAACTACCTGATCTTTAAGGTCCCTTCCAACTCAGGTCAGTCTATGATTCTATGTCACATTATCCTCCCAAAGCAATATAACTAGCAAAGTGAATCTTCTTCAGTATCTTCAATCTACTGCTCACCTGAAGGAAAATTAATTTGCTACTGATTGATCATTTGTGTAATGTCCATAACTGGCACATAAAACAAATCAGCCTCTTTTCACTCTTCTTTACACTGTCAAGAAAGTCACCACATTGATTGTGCTGCTCAGTAAACATGACCATCCAGGCATAGTCCTTTCTAAGGGAAGTGCATTTAGTTGAACTTGGTATTGTTCCTAGTGTCTGGCTGGTTCAGGACTACAAGAGTAATTCTGTTCCTATGGAACTATATCTGTAATGTACCACAATATTTAACATTGAACACAATACCAATGTCACTAAAGTAGAAAGCTTTCATCTTTGATATTAGTGCAGGTCTAGGTAAAGACTCAGTTTTTACTTGAGATATTTTCAAGGATTGGAATCCACAAGCTGTAATTCCAACTCTATTGCACTATGTCAATATTTGCAGTGTTTTACTGCAGCCCAAAAACCCAACCAAATCCTGGGCTGCATCAGAAGGAGCACGGTCAGCAGGTCAAAGGAGATGATTCTCCTCTGCTGTGATTTCAGAATGGTATTTCCCAATTTAGTGTTCCCACAGAGACACTCCAAACCATGACCCACTCACTCACTCACTTGCTCCCCTCCCTCTCCCCTGTGGCAGGATGGAGAGGAGAATCGGAGGCACAAAAGGTGAAGCTTATAGGTTGAAATGAGAACAATTTATTGGAAACAGCAATGGAATAAGAAAGTTTACAGTAGCAGCAGCAATATCAACGACAAAGTGCACAAAACAGGTAAAAAGATTCACATGTGATTGCTCACCACGGAACCAGCGCTACTCGACTGCTCCCCCCACCCACCACTCTACACACCTGGAAGGGACCCCTTCCACTGTCCCCAGAAAATAAAAATTAGTGTCAGGTGGTATAGGATAAACTCCAGGACCTGGTCATGCTACCTCCTGGCAACTGCAAAATTTAACCCTGTTCTGAATGGAACCAGGATATCCCTTTCTACTCTGCTCATGTGAGACCTCATCTGGAATTCTGAGTACAGTTCTGGTGTCCCTGCCATGAGAAGGACATGGAACTGTTGGAGAAAGTCCAGAGGAGAACCACGAGGTTGATAAGAGGACTGGAGCACCTCCCCTATGAAGACAAGTTGAAAAACTTATTCAGCCTGGAGAAGAAAAGGTTGTATTTACACCTCAGATAACTTCCAGTGTGTGAAGGGGGCCTGCAGGAAAACCGGAGAGGGAATTTTCATCAGGAACTGTAGTGACAGGACAAGGAGTAATGGATACAAATTGAAAGAGGAGAAATTGAGGTATTAGGAAAAAAGTTTTTACTGTGAGGGTGGTTAGACACTGTAACAGGTTGCCCAGGGGGATTGTGGATGCTTCATCGCTGGCATTGCTCAAAGCCAGGTTGGATAAGGTCTTGAGCAACCTCGTCTAGTGGAAAGTGCCCCTGCCCATGGCAGGCGGGTTGGGACTAGATGACGTTCAAGGTCCATTCCAACCCATTAGCGTTCTGATTCTATGATTCTATAAATTCCCAAGCACTGAAGAATTTCAGAAATTTGTTAACTTAAATAGAGTAAGAGAATTAAACATGACTTTCTTTTTGTATTAATTATCATACTTTAACCAGTAATTTTCAGAAATTTTTTTCCAAGTGTCATTTCTATGCACTGTATTCTATATAGTTATTTACATCATTGATATCTCTGTTCTATATAAAATTAATTTAATGCCAATTTTCTTAGAAGGAAGAAAAAAGGTTTCTTAAAATTTATTTCCAAAATGGTATTCTAGATAAAAAGAATAATTTTTCAAAGCATATTTCAGTAAGTGGATTCAAAACTAAAGGTAAAACTGGAGGAGAAGCTGTGGTCTACAAATTTTCAGTGGAAAGCCAGACCAAGTCTTCATTCAATTGAACTTTCCGAAGATGTTCACCGTTGTTAAGAAATGTACTTTTTTTTGTCCAGACAATGATACTATAACAAGCTTACGCTTCTCCTAATGTTAAGCACTGGCGGTCATAAATGTGTTCCCTACATGAGAAATCCTTCACCATCTAAAAATAGTTGCAATCATTTTGCTACAATCAAGAATACAAGCTAACTCAGGAATATCAGAAGAGGACTGCCCAAGTTAAACAGGATATGGTATCAAGTATCTACAGTACATTTACTTTTTCACTTGGTGCCTGAGAGGTGGTATTGCTCTAACCTAAAGCAACCATGAGTGTTGCTTATGCCAGCAGACACTAACCGATGGAATTCCTATCATGAACACTATGAAAAAAGTCCCACAACACCAGGAACTTCTGGTCATGTGTCTGAACTGGACCTGCACTACTTTTCATGCTCTGCCTCAGTCCAGGAAACTACAGAAATGGGCAAATGTTCAGGGACCCAGATTATTGAAAGCCTGAACTAGGCTAAATTAGGCAGAATTTCAACCCTTACAATGTACAAGAAAACACAAAATAATCCATGATGTATCTCTGCCTGGTTCTCCCCAGCCACTCACATCACATCGTTTGAGTCCAAGACTTAGGTCAACCCTTGCTTTGTCTCTCTTCATTGTAAAGAATCTTTACACCTTACCAAATCAAAAGAAGTGCTGTATTTTAAAAAAGTGGAACTCAATTCAAATATAAACACATACAGCCGGCATCTGAATATCCATTTCTGGCAGCTGAATATCCATTTCTGGCACCTGACTGCCAAAATAATTCTATTGGAGTACCCAGTTTTGAACTTTGACCTAAGAGTGTTCCCATCACAGTGTTTCTCTCTGCTTATACAATAAAGGAGCCAAGAAATCTCTTACCGATTTTTGTCTATGTCCAGACCATAGTTCCCTCTAATTAAGCAGACACTGTTAAATAAAAACACAGTAAGGTGATCATGGCCATCCAGTTTTTCACTGTAAAATTAACACCTGAATGGTGGGTTTGCAAGGCAAGAGGGTTGGCAAAAGGGTTATGCTGTGCAGCTGGTGTAAAGTTAGTGTAGTGGTCACAGACATCCAAGGTTTGAATATCTGAATGTGATCAGTGTGAAGCAGATCTTTTTTAGAAGCTTGAGCTTGTTAATGAGTTAAGTGACCACAGAGTTTATAACTACCGACTTTTTTTTTTTTTTACAAATCTGATTCTTCAATGCTTTAATACTACAGTGCTCATTTGTTGGCTTTTTCTTGCTTCTGCTTTTATTGTCACACCCCACCATTCACTCTCCCTAAATTCATAGTGGTCTCTCCTGCTCTAAATTCACTATTAACAGCAGTAGGTGCAGAGCAATAGCACATCACAATGAATCCTCATTGAATTTTGAAAACAACTGAGAGAAGAAAATGAGTTGCCTGCAACTGCCCAGACTACCTGTCTGGTGAGAATACCATCTAAAAATAACAAAAATGCTGTCAATTTATGTTCACAGGAGCTGGGAAGAGACTTACATCTTATTTTTTATTCAGTAAGCACTACAGAGTAGCAAGCTTTGATTGCAACTGGACAGTGGCCTAGATGATTCACGTCCCTTGACTTGTTTCCTGAATCTCCATACCACATCACTTATTCCCTATGATAGGTAAAACCCTTACTTTTTACACTTTGTTTGTTTCTATATCTTACTTACCAAATTCAATAATAATGAACCTGTGTAACATGTATTTTGAAAGTTTAGTAATTAGGTTTATAGTAGTCATTTAATTTTTGCCATGAAAGTGTTCCTTGAACGTCTGTATTATGAAAAGGAGAAGGACAGGGCTTTGGATTAAATGAGCGAGACCTTCAGCTGTGGAAGGATAACTTTGTTCACCCCAGTGGCACAATGTCATTTGAAAGCCAATTCCCCTGAACTAGAGGATCTTCCCTGACTTCATCTCTCCGGTTGGACTTTTCCGCTTTGTAATTAAGTATTCATTGGGTAAGAGGGAAACAAAGAATAAAGAAAAAAGGAAAAAATAAACCCTTTGTAGAGGTTCCAGTCCTCTGGTCCAAGGAATATTTAATTATTTAGGCAAAGTGGAAATGCTTTTCCAGAGAGTCTGGAAGAGTTCTACCATGGTGGTTACAGTCCAACAGAGAAAACAGAGAGGAAACTCAGTGTATCTCTACAGGGAAAGAGGTGCCTGCTTAGCTTTTTTAAAAAGCATACATAGTTATACTTACCAAGTGAGTTGAAAAGGTATGGTGCAGTTGAAAAGCAAATCAGTTGTCTTTAACTAGATGTCCAGTATTTCTTTAGAATTGGTGTTTTATCCTAAATTATTCAGGTAGTTATCAAAGAAGGAAAGCAATGTGAAATTTATCAGATTTAAGGTGTCTGATCCTGTAATAAATACGGGATATTTGTTGTGATGGTTTGTTTGTCCTAAATTATGCTGTACAAACTTTTCTAATCCTTAATAAAGTTAGCAAAAGCCTGAGGGGGAGGTATCCTAAAAAGAAGAAGGTACTTCTGACACAGGGAGTTTTTTAGAGGAAAGTTGATTAATTAGTGGTGTTACATACACTATGTACCTTTACCAGTGATGTGGGCTGAATCCAGATGATAGGTCAAATGCACAAGTGAAGTTTTAATGAAAACAGATGCCCAGAGGATCCTACAGCAGCTGTGTCTGTCCATTGCTCCATATGTGGAACATCTTCCCATTGCTTCACAGTGCTGGACTCCCTCACTTCCAAGAAACCCAGGGCCTCTTAAAACAAGGTTGAAAGGAGAAAGGCTTGCTAGTCAGCTGGCAGCATATCCGCATTTTTAAGCTAGCCTGGATACAGTGGAGGAGAGCTTAGTTTGTGCTATGTGACTGACCTCTCTTAGCCAAGTTCATAGCAGTGTGAGCTATCAAATATGACAGGCTCTTGGCAAGTATTTGCATGCTTTTGGCTGGAATCTCTTCCAAGCCCAGCTGGGATCAATTAAACTAAATAATAGTCCTTCCAATAACTAGCTCCTACCTCATTCTTCAGAAATTGTTTAGTGTTCAAATGTAAATACTGTTCAGTTCATACTTTGCTCACCCCTTCCCCCACTTTGAAGAAAATGACAGACCTACAACACGAAGAGTTTTAGAGCAAGCTCTTAAAGGTTGAATAAGGAAGAAACATACATTCTTGTCTTCTAGTTTGCCATCATGAAATCCATTCTGCCTATCTAAAACTCTAAATATGAATAAAAATCCCACCACACATTCATTCCTCTAGACTTCATGTTAAATGGAGGTACTATTGTCCATAATTGATTGGTAAACCGGTCCAACCAAACTTATCAAATCCTGACCTAAAAATTTGAAGTAAATGTCCGAAAAAGCATCAGTTATGGTATAAATTAAGTTTTGCCAGGACCAGATAATGGCCACATTAGAACCAGGAGCATTTAAATTCAAGATCAACTTTTTTTAGGGATTTACTAGTGATTACTAGTGATTTATAGTGACTACTATAGATTTGCTGCGAGAAACATGAATAATCAACCTTGACTTTTAAAAGATGCATATCAGTGCAATTGGAGCAAACACATTAATGTTTTTCGTTGTAAATGAAAAGAAGAATTATTTTCCATTCAATTTAAAAATTAAAAAAAAAAACTAATTTTTATAACACAGTAGTCTCGAGATCTTTCCTGACCGGAGCCCATGTTAAAACCATGAATCAAAACAATTCCTTTCTATGAAACCAGAAGTATTTGCACAGTTTTAAAGTCCCTGATCACTCTATCAGTTACAGAGGAATACAATTCCCTACCCAAATAAAAAGAAATATAATACTTTATTTTTTATTTTAATTAATTTACTGTAGTTTTACATGCTAGATTCCCAAAATCTAATGTAACACTAAGAAAACAGCACTTTTTCTGCTAGGCATTTGAATGTAGTTGGATCATTCAGCTGCTTAAAGGCCCTTGATGAAAGGAAGCCAAGATTTTTATGATCCTGCAAAATGTCCAGTACTACCATGGAGTAGTGTGGCGTTTTGTCATTGCATTCCTTAGGTAATGACTCTCCCCACCAAGTATTCTCCCTTCATTTGAGGAGCTGGAATAGCCTATCTGGCCTAAGCTCTAGACCATGTTGTGTTAACCTGACAGTCCTCTCAAGGATCTTGCAGAGCCTCTTTAAGCAGTCAAATTTTAAACACTGTTTAATTCTACAACTATGGTTTCTGAAAATAAAGTCACTTTAAAGAAACAATATGAATAGCAGAAAGCCTGTAATGCCATTAAACTTTAGAAATAATTCCTTGGGTGAAGGGTAAGAGAATGGCTTAAGGGACCAAGCTGGTCACTTAAAAATCCCTCTCTGTAAAAAGACCAATAAACATGCCATTGCAAGGTCCTAAATTTATCATTTTTACACAACTTTGAGAAAATCCTCACTTCTCTAGAAAGAGAGTTTATTATAGTTGTCGGTACTGAATGGTTCAACAAGAAATCTTCTGAGGTAAAATATGGTAAAACACTTCTGCCTCACAGGAGGAAGTAGCCTTTGAGACCGATCTCCAATATCAGCACATTTTAGTGATGTGATTCCACCTGCCATAGACTGTCTACTGATCCAAGTATTTCTTTGAAAAAGCAAAAAAAAAAAAAAATACATTCCTATGTAAAGTAAATTTCTATTTCAGTAAACTTTCCAATGTAGGACATGCCAAGCAAAATCACAGTTACCCTTATAGGGGGAAACCTCCACAGTGAACTTCTGGGATAATTTCCTGACAAGAAAAACAGGTGACCTGACAGCAACTAGGGAATTCAGTTCCTTATTACATACATAAAAAAATACCAACTTCCATTCCTAGAATCCCAACTCTACACCAAAGAGACATCATGAGTTTAAGCATCACTTTGCTCTTTCTTAATGGTTCCCAAAGGGACTGCCTCAGAGTAGTTACCCAGATAAAAAAAAAAAGCCACAAAAAATCACGGCCTCACAGTATTTTCCAATTATTTCCCAGCTTATGCCTGGCAACATTCTAACGCTGTTTTCAGACTGCATTCCAGGGAAATGTTTCCATTAGAGTCACAGCTGAGGCAGGAGTGAATATGGATAACAAAGCGAACATTTCTCCTAGGTATCCCAAACCAGCTCCCAGTCTTGTCCTGTCCTGTCCTGCTGGCTGACTATGCTCTCCAGACACCCACAGGCACAGGAGTATGTCACAACAGAGACACTAACCCTTGGAAGAGACACTAGGTCTGGTCTGTGTAGACCACACCAGATCTGCAGGCTCATTTGGACTCGCAGTTGGGCTGATATGAGATAGCCAAAACAGATTATTCAGCTGTCTAAAGCATTTAGCAAGTTACTCATAGGGTACAGCCAGGAACCACCAAGAGGGAAGGGATTAGATTCTGCTATAAATTACCATAGATCACGCAGCATAACAGACTTATTTTCATGTTTTCACCCATGTGGCTGTTTCAAAACATAGGAGTGTGTGGGGATGGGGGAAAGGAGACAGGAGATAGGGGGAGTGGGAGAAGGGGGGAATGTAAGAGGAATTAATTTAGGGATGTGTAGTATGTAGCAAGTCATCTGTAGTTCACAGACACAATAGTAGCACTTAGAAATCAAGGCAGATGGACAAACGAAAAAGGCTAAAACAGTGTGGTAATATGTAGTAAAGAGAGAAAGAGAGAGAATGGAGAGCTTCAGGGAAGGGCTCTGCAGCTGAAGTAGGGAGCACATCTGGGTCCCTCACTGCTGCACTGCCATAGTGTCCAGCCTCATCTGTCCCACCCAGGGACAAACAGCCCAAGCTACACCTGACAGGAGGAGGCTTCTGGGAGATAGGGTGAGGAGGGAGAGGCAGAAACAGCAGGAGAAAAAGCAGGGGACATTCTCCCTTCCAACACCTATGGAAGGTGGGAGGGGATGCACTGAGGAGCCCCTCCCTTGTCTCTTTGCAGGGTGCTACTTTGACACCTTCCTCCTGGCTCTGCTTGCCCCTTGCTTTTCCCCAAGTTGGCACCGATCAGAAATTATTTTCTTGACAGAGAGCAATGAAAGCAATAGGATCATTCAAACCCCAGGACATCTTCCATAGACCAAACCAGACCAACTGTCAAGCCATTGGGACCAGAAAGCAGTGTGCTACCTGAGGGAGGGTTCAGCATTGCTTTCTGGAAGATACAATCATGACAGATGATCTGGGAGAAGAAGGCATAATTTTACCTACTGCACACTGGTCACGCAAAATGGGCCAGAAAAGTGTCCAGTAATGGCTGAAAGCAGTCAAAGTTTCACACAGACAACAGATAAAGGAAAGGGGAACCTATGCTTTTGCCTAGGGAGTTAATCACTGTGACAGCACTTCACTAGTTGCAGCTTTGAGAAGAACATCAGATTGGTCCTTAAAAGAAGGGCAACAAAATAATAAAATTATGTGAGAGCCTATAAAACCTGGGGTCTGTGGTCACAAAAAGATTAAAGAAACTCAGAGTGAAATCAAAACAGTTCATAAACTAACCCTGTCTGTCTCTGTGCACCATCCTTTCTCCTGCTCTTGTTCTCAGCCCAGCAGCCTATGGGTATCTGCAAGGATGCTACACAGTTTGCAGAAGTTCTTTGTTTTCATCCTCTCTCAGGCTAGCAGCATGTCTGCTCCCTGTCTCTCTGCCATCTGTCAGGCTCTGCTCAGGCAGCACATGAGCTTGTGCTCCCCGGCACCCACATGTACATGTGCCGTGATCTCTCTCTTCCCACTCCCCTCAGCTCTGTGCTGAGCCCACCCTCAGACCCTGTGCTTCATCAAGGCTCAGCCTGCAACTGTCAGGAAAAAGCAAGCTGCCCTTTAAAGTCATTGACAAGGAGGCTGAAAGTCATTTGGGAAGTTATGGAATATTGCATATCAGAAGTATGTGGAAAAAAGCCCGAAAGTATTTTCTAAATAATACCATCTGTATTGATATGTGTTCTACATTAACTCTCTTTTAATAAAAGACCCACATTGCACCATCAATAAAAGCAGTGTCAATACGCTTAGTAGGTACTTTTATATATCTACTTTAAAATATTGCTTACAAAAGCAAGAGTTTATTAATTTTACTACTTATGCTGTTAAGGTGGAACATAGAAGTCCTGAACAATTGAACCCTGTCTTGGGTCAAATCTTGCTTAAAGTGCATGGGAGAGACAGAAGAGACACAGAAGACGTGTCAGGAAAAGAAAGATCTACAGTATGTTATTAAGCTTCATGTATGTAACAAAAAATGATGTATTAAAATCCACCATCCAGTTCTTATGTTGTGTTTTATTTTAAACAGGAACCAGCAGACACAGTGCCAAAATACCTTACTGAATAGCTAAGTGTAGTGTAATGCAGAATATCAGAAACAGAGTCTGGTGAAAGGAGGCAGGTTCTGTATGCTTGAAAGGTACATTCTGAAATTTCATCAAAACTTGTGAAATGCAAGCTGTATGGAAAAATCACTGTATACATTTGGTGAAAAGGAAATAACAACAGCAGAGTTGGTTAAATCGAACATATTGGTCCCGTTGTGGGATCTCCTGCTGGGACCTGGAAGGGCTGCTGGACTGCCATCACTTTCATCTGTGCAAGCAGGTAATGGAAATTTTTATGGAATCAGAAGCACCTTGGCAATGCCTGTGGCAATTCCTTGGTAATTCACTTTCTCTCCATCCTCAGGAATCCACAATATTATACTATTATACTATTCTTTTTTCACAAATCCATCAGTCCTTCCAGTGTCTGCCCACAGACTTAATACTTTAGAAACACCCTTATTTGTCCTCTCAATTTCCTTTCAGCTACCTGTTCATCTGATAAAGATGAAGTTGTACTAGCTGGGAATTTTGAAAGTAGTTTTCTAGTTCCCTTGGTGTGGTTGAGTGGTGAGATTTAAGGTCCTCCGGTCCTTTAAAATGTGCAAAGTTGGGGGAGCTGGGGACAAAGAAAAACTATGCCCAGGTCTAAAGGACTTTGGCTGTTTTGCAAGAGCAGCTGTTTCTTCCTCAGGTGTCAGTGCATATCCCTCCACAGTGCATTTCCCTTGTTCTGTACAAGATACTAATGGATGAAACAAAGGTCTTTTCACGGCATCTGCTGCTTGTGTTACAAGAAGAATAAGTACACTCATGAGACTGGAAACATTTAACAAAAACAACGAGGAATTTTTGTATATACTCTGAAACTTTTGGAAAAGAGGGAAAGAAATGTGAAAGCACTTTTTTTTCCTGTTTATTGTAAAGTTCAGCTAGCTCCTGTTATTGATTCACAAAACTGCACTAGAAGCACTAGAAAGAGCACATCAGCTGGCTTAAAATGTGAGCAGAGTGGGAAACAACTGTGCAGAGATGCCTACAGCATTATGCCCCTTTAATTTCCATGGTCCACCTCACAGACATTAATTAAAGTTAGGGAATGGGGAACCTTTAGAAACCTTTTCCATCAAAACACTCTTCATCTCCTTTCCAAGGGTGATACCATAGATCACAGTTACTTTCCTTTTTTGTCATATATAGGAGAAAAAGAAATCTCTCATGAAAAATGGCACTCATCATCCATAATTAAAACAAAATAATCACTCTACTAAATACATATCCCACCTTTAAGAGGATAGGTACTTATGATGGCTATTAAATATATCATTTGGGAATGACAAAATACCATAGCGATTAGAGCAGTGTACAAATGAGGATAGAACAGAAGTTGCATAAATTGGCTGAGAATGAAGGATTTTTTTTACCATACTCTTCAGCAACTTAAAGAGTATTAAATATAAAAACATGTAACAAGAGAAATGTAAGACACTCTGCCTACATCCCAGTAGAGAACACACAGCAGAGTAACATGAGCCTTAAGCTGGAAATCTGTGACAGCCTAAAAAACCCTCAAAGTCTGAGCTCCTCTCCCTTCCCCAGAGATTGTTTCATAAGTTTTCTGTACAATTTTATTCTACAATAATATATCTTAATAGTTAATGCCCTGAAGCTCCAGATAAATACTTTGATAAGAAAGTTCATAAATAATTGTATTATCATTCTCTGAATAAAGTCAGATATTCTGGTATGTAAGGTGCCTGAATGTTAAATGACCCAGACTTTTAAAACATGTTCCAGTATTTGTCAACTGGAGAGAAAATGTGATTTTTTTTTTCCAGAAGTCCTGAGCTGCGAATTCAGCTTGTCAACTACGGTGACAGAATGAACCTCTGTTCATGCATCTCTGTTTCTCAGTACAGAATATGACTGTGTTCAGGTGTTTCTCATCCAGAACAGGTGGACTCCGTGAAGCACTGCAAGAGAGAAAAATATGTGACACTGCTAATATAAACAGGTGGGTGTTCTAGAATTAAAAAATGTGATGCTTATTGCTGTACTTCATCATGTGAATTGTATACTTTCAGTTGTGTCTTTGGCAGATGAAAGTAAATTGAAGTTGATACTCACCATTTTACACTATAAATTTTATTTCAGAGATGTTCTTTTATTATTGATGATTATTACCTATTGATGCTTCACTTGTTTCAGTAGTATGTTTCTCTTTTTCACTAGAAAGACACAATAATATTACTATACTAATGGCCTCCTGGAATTCCTTAACTTTTCCAGAACTACAAACCAGTTCTCTTTAGTGAGAAATAAATATGCCCAGCATCAACACTGGATCAAAGTTTTTATACACAATTGCAGGATCAAATAGCTACAAGACACAAGACTGGTTGTGGCTATCTCTCTCTGTAAATAGCTAATAGAGATATACCTAGACATGAGGAAACACAGGCATCTTCACAAATAAACAAATAAGTTGAAGGTTTCTTTGAGAAACCCACAGCAAAGTCCTGTCAAAGCCATCAACAGCATTGAACAAATATCTTCCTTCCTTTGATTAATACCTAATTTTGTACTTCAGTTCCTTTAAGTTTAACCCTGAAACAAAGTATGTATTCCTGGGAAGGGACTGAATTATATTGTTGTCCTTAAAACACACAGGTTTTTTTTTCCTTTGTGAAAAATAAAGAGATGTAAACCCTTTCTTTCAGTTCTACCCCTCTTTAGAAAGTGAAGAAGTAAAGCTAAGCAGTGGAAGATACTTTTCAAGCAGCACCATCTAGCTCTTTACCACATTTGTCAGTCAAGGTACTAGCTTGCATATTGACTGCATTTCATGTCTTCATGTTGCTGTTGGACACACCAAGTTAAACCCTAAATCCACCCAGATGCTGTTTTACTTGACTTCTCTGATCTGAAAAACCTGTGGATTTTCCATGGCAATGGTGAGTAAATGCTTCATAGTTTAGATTAGATTAGATTAGATTAGGAGGATGTTTCATAATCATAAAGAGGTACCTCTCCATGCTCTCTAATTTACATAATTCAGAAATACCAGTTCAACCACCTGTTCTGCTCTAAGTCTTACACTGTGCGTGTCACAGCAGTATGTACAGCTTGGCACCACTCAGCTCTTTTGGATCTTTAGGAAGGATTAATTCTTTTTCTAGAGAAAGTGAGTTGGGCAAATATATTTTTTCAACAAAAGGACAGCAAGAAAAAGATCAACCATAAAATGGCTTGACTTGTTCATCCTGGAGAAGAGCAGATTGAGGGCAGACCCCAGAGCAGTCTGCAGCTTCCTCATGAGGGGAAGTGGAGGGGCAGGTGCCAATCTCTTCTCTCTGGGGACCAGTGACAAGACCTGAGGGAACAGCAAGAAGCTGGGAAGGTTTAGGTTGGCTATTAGGAAAAGGTTGTTCACCCAGAGGGTGGTTGGGCACTGGAACAGGCTCCCCAGGGAAGTGGTCACAGCCCCAGGCCCGATAGAGTTCAAGAAGTGTTTGGGCAAAACTCTCTGGCACGTGCTGGGATTTTTGGGGTGTCTTGTGCAGGGCCAGGAGCTGGGCTTTGGTGATCCTTGTGGGTCCCTTACAACTTAGCATATTCTGCGATTCTATGAAAAAAATTCTGGGAACTTGATGAAAAGGCTATTCTGTATGTTTGTGTCATGCTGCCCATGAAATTTGGCTAAAAAAAATGAGGAGACATTTTCAAAAGTAATGAATCATTTTCCGTGGCTAAAATATTTCATCATGAAATTTCCCAAGAAATTTCTGTTTCACATTAGTCTCCAAACACAATTCCAAGTTGTATTCCAAGATGTGATGCTTAATCTCTGTCCCACTTAACAGACAGGGTCCCCAGCAGGGTCAGTACAGGAGATTTTACTGAAATAAAACAGGAGTGTATTGACCTAAGCAACAAAATTGCAACTATATGAGCAGCATTAAGATATCTGGCTAGCAAAATGCATTGTCACGTAGAGATAGGACAAGGGGAAATGGCTCTGACAGAGAGCAGTTTAGATTGGATATTAGAAAGAAATTCTTCCTTGTGAGGGTGGTGAGGCTGTGCCCAGAGAAACTGCGGGTGTCCCACCCCTGCAAGTGTTCAGGACAATGTTGGATTGAGCTCTGAGCAACCTGATGCAGTGAGACATGTCCCTGCCTATGGCAGGGGGGTGGAACAAGATGATCTTTAAAGTCCCTTCCAACCCAAATCATTCTATGATTGTATGATTCTATGAAATAGGCCATGTTTAAACATCTAAGAAACATGAACAAGCACTGTGTAAAAGTGTCACTACTGTTAGAAACTGCAGGGGCATGGGAAAATGAAAGAGAAGTTGTCTTTTACAGAAGTTGTCTCTTCATTGTCTAAAATCCATGAATGGATATAGAATCTGAAACTCATCAATAATGGTTAATACATGATTGTTGTAAATCCAGGGTTTAAGGTTCTTCTTTTTAACTTTCACAGGCCTTGAAGACTGATTTAAACACAAGAATCACAGCTCATGTGGACTAAGCCTGAGGTGCACCCTCCAATGACACATGTAGGGTTTAGTTACTTTCACACTTTCACATTAAGAAATACAAGATTTTGGTGGGGTTTTTTTGAAATTAAACGATATCACAGCTTTTGACGTCTGAAAGTTTCCTACCATTTTTCAGTTTAATAAACTGAAGATTTTAATAGAGGTCTTTTAAAAACACATGCTGCACTCTGAAGGTGTGAATATATCCTAACTAGCCAAGTTTACATATGGCTCATACAGGAAGCTCATAGGTTTCTTCGTAGCCTGACAGCGAAATTTAGCTGTAATTGAGTAATATTAATAAAAAATAATCTTTAGGACATCTGTTCCACACAGTAGAGGGCTTGGGTCATACCATTTCTGCTGTATCACAAATGAAAAAAAGAGCAAATCATAATCCAGGGAGAAGTCCTGAAAAACTCAGCTCAGGAATTGGCTAAAGCAGGTGTTTCAAATAGAAGCTGTTGGAGCAGATCACTTAACAGTTATTGCTAGCAACAGCGATAATAACTGTTTTGGTAGGGCGAGTGAGGAGGGGTAAATTTATGATTTAATGGCACTTATGTTTTATACATAAAAGGGTGTCATTTTAATAATTTTCTTCTTTTTATTGCCTGAGGTGCTTAAGATGCATAACCTATTTTCTCAGATCACATCAGCACTAGGAAAACATATTTCAATATTTTACAGAGTAATCAAGCTGGGATCTATGAGTTATCAACAAAATGCCAGCTGAAACAAATCCATCAGCTATAAAGTATGCTTTGTATTTATATGGGCAAACTAAGTAACTTTGGAAAAGAAAAGAAAAGAAAATAATTCATCTTGCAATCAGGGTACTTCATGATAAAAATGAACTTCTTTTTCAATTCTCTTGGAAATTTTGAATTGCATTATTTTTTTCCTGGACATGCACTGTAGCTAGCACACCCCTGGCTTTGCTCACACTGTGATCAGTAAGTGGGTAGGCAAAAGAGCAAACACAAATACTTCTTTGTTTGATTTAGGTCACCTTCTGTTGCCAAGACATTGAAAGTTCATGTTAATTTCTGTCACCTGCATTTAGAGACATTTAGGCAGCTAATGTCTTGGAAGACACACACATACATCTGTCACTGTCAGGGAGATGCTGGCCATAGGCTAGCGATGAACATTCTGGAAGGTGGAGACAGCATTTCCCTCAGAACAAGAGGCGAATGACAAGGGAGATATGATCAAATGCAAAAGCATCTGGGATTTGCTTTAGAGAAGAGGTCATAGACCTGAAATTCAGAGTAAACAAAATCACAGAATATTCTGAGTTGGAAGGGACCCACAAGGATCTTCAAGTCCAATTCTTCAATGAATGGCCCATACAGACTCTAACCAACTGAGCTAATCTCAGGGTCAAACAACTGTCTTCTTTAGTCACAAAACTTTTTCTGTGTGACTTCTCTGAAACCTATGACAGGATTATACTAACCACCATGTGCTTAGAAGACAGAGCCTCTTCATAAAACATAACATGAAAACTTGAACAGAACTTAGTGACTTAAGTTTCTGCCTTTATCCAACATTATTAATTTGTTTCATCCCACAACAATCTCTTAGGCTACCAAGCAATCATCCAAGTTAAATTTCCCAGTAAGGCATCAAAGATGGTTCTAACTATCTCTGCTACCTTTTAATATGATGGATGTCCAGTTTAATTTTCATATTTTTGGTGCTGACTGCAGTTAGAGATGACTAGTTCCTCAGCACAGGTCTCTTAAGGAGGTGCTGGAATAGAGGACAGACATAGCTCTTTTCACAACCCTGTCCCCCCTCACGTCCTCTCCCCCTTTTTGTTCCATGGCCCAAATGTGTGGGAAGCGAAGAGCCACCTTGGAGCCCAAAGAGCAGGACAGGGGCCCAAACCTTGCTCCGTGCTCTGGGTACAGGGCAGAAGCATCATGTTTTAAAAAATTCTCAGCAGTGACTGTACTTTGTGGTGGACACTGTCAGTGCGAGCACCATAGGGTGCCCACCCAGCCAAAGTCCCCAGCATCCTCTACCATCCTGTTCAGACCTCCAGCACGGGAACTGTCAGCTTAACAAAGGAGACGCTGTGGTTTGAGATGGGCAGCTGGAAGAGGGGTTAATTTTGATATTGTACTTCAGAGCCTTATGTCCAACTAAGCCCCATTTAAGGCGTGCAAGTAATTTATTATAGCTAGTTCTACAGACTAGTATTTCATATTTAACAACTCTCCTCCTGTATTTCCAAAATACAAGCCTTATTTGAAAAGGCAGTGATTTCAGATATACCATGGAAGGACTTGCTTTTCGAACATCTTAAAGGCAGTTTTGCAGTCCAAGTGGAGGCTTTGGCAGAAGTTTGATGTGGTGGTAATACTGCCCAATCCAGACTTTTTCTCTTTAATGGAAAATGATGGAAAGTCCAGTTTTAACAGGATTCAGACACCGGCTCTTGGAAGCAGGATTTGGTAACCAAAATAAAAAATATCTCAGAAACTTTAATGACCTCCTTCACTAATGCCTGGCCCGGTATTTGCATTTAATAATTGAAGCTATCAGTTTACTTTAACATAGTGGGTCTAAACTTGCTTTCTAATACAGACACAAAATCTCCTTGGCTGCACTGTCTGTAGCCAGAATTTGGGACAATATATTTGTAAAAATAAGATACAGTGATGGTAACTAAAATAATTTTGCCATTATTTGTCAATATTGTTAGAAGATGAGATAATAATCCTCACACCGTAGTGCCAGTGTGGTGTTTATAGATCTTTATAGTTGTCAATGAAATCATCATGACCTCAGGTCAGGGATGGGATCTCCTGCAAAGCTGAGAGAGCTGCATGGAAAGACCCCACACCTATCCCAAGCTGTTCCCTTGAAATCCCTTGAACTTCCTAAGGAATGAGCTAGAACTTCATCATAGGACAAACATGTCCTACTAGATAAACTCAGAATTTGGCCCAGGAAACTTTGGATCTTGATCCCCACCATTTTAGAGAACATCTCTACTGCTGTGATATAAAATTAAAAATATTTGAATTTTCTAGGCAAATATGAATTTGAAGGCAAATATGTACATTTCATTAGAACAGCTGTTTCATATTATTTTTAGAGAGGAACATTAAAACTCAGGCATATATTGCACTGACAGCAAACTGTCTCACTGCATTGTATAAAGGGGACTTCAGCATCATGGCCTGGTGAGAAGTACTGATAACGCCCCTCATTTGGGTCCTCACCTCCAGAAACTTCTCAAACAGGTAAAGTGGAGGTAGATGCTTTAAACTGCTGAAGGAAAGAACAATTCTGGAGCAGTCCACTCTTGCCAGATCATCATTTTCCCACAAGAAGCCCCAGGCATTCTCTGCCTTCAGAACACAGCACCAATTTTCTGGACAGCCTGGCAGTGTGATTTACTTACTGGATTACCACAAAATCGAATGTGCCATTTTGTGCTGAGTGTGGGGTAAACACATGATAAATGCATTGGAAACCACAGTTGCTATTACACAGTAGCTTGTGGTACTGGTACAATATGAGATAATAGCAGAGGGCAAAGAGCTCCTTGTAAGGCAGCTCTTTCCCTTACAAGGAGCCTCAGATGAATACAGCAGCCTGACCAGTTGATTCAGATTTTAGGCCATGCCATTATCACTGTATCAACTCTAGATCGATCCTACTGAAAGCTGGATAATTACATCACTTTATTTTCTAACAGTATAAAAGTTATAAGATATTGTAACGGGCAAAATTAACCCTTGCTCAAAAAGCCATCAAAATGCTTACATCCTAACTGAAAGCAGGGTTCCCATGACATGCCTGAGAATTGCCCAGGCTGTTGCAAAGTTTAAGTTTGCAACGAGGAGGGTATATATGTTTTCTTCACAATGAGTACAGTTCATGTTCTGTCATCGAAGAATTTGGACAAGTTTAACCAGCTAATAATGAATTACAGAAAGGCAAAGGAAAATAAGCATGGAAAAGAAGAGAATCATCAAAACTGATCAATGTCCATTGTAAACAAACACTGACCTAAAAATTTGTGTGCAGCTACAATATCTCACCCTCACCAATCCACTGTGTTTAACCACTTCCATTTGGGACTGGTTACATTTGTAGAAACCTGGCAGATTAATCTGCTGTTTCTATAACTACACCTAAAAAGTTTTCTTGTTTGTGTTAATAACTCAGCTTTTAATAACAGAAATAAGAATGTTATCTTTGCTAAACCACAAAAATTGAAGTTATGCAATATTATGATTCCACTTTAGGCAAACAAGAACTTGGAAATAAGTACCCATCACTAAAGTTACCATCAGATTTTCAGGGGAGCTAGCTCGTAAAAGAGAAGTGAATTTCCACCCTCCAGATTTGCTTGTTTCTGTTTGCTGTCATGTTTTTTAGAGTAATGTAGCACTGTGTGTTAGTTACCTCAGGTGGGGCATAAGGGAAAATGTAGCTATTTATATAAGGATATCCAAATCCACACCAAGGATTATTTCCACAAAGACTTTAGATCTGTGCCGGTTTCGTGAGTGAGAATATTATTTGGTATGGACACAAGAATTGTCATTTGGCACTGTTTTCCAGTGTTGATGTGGGGTGAGAATCACACAATGGCAGAATCATTTAGGTTGGAAAAGACCTCCAAGATCATCAAGTCCAACATTTTAGTGATCACCACCTTGCCAACTAAACCGTAGCACTGAGTAACATGCCCAGTTGTGCCTTGAACACCTCCAGGGATGGTAACTCCCTGGAACAGCCCATTACAATCAATGCTTGACAACCCTTTCCATGAAGAAATTCTTCCTGATGTCCAACCTAAACCTCTCCTGACACAACTTGAGGTCATTTCCTCTCGTACTGTCACTTGTTGCCTGGGAGTAGAGGTCAACCCCCACCTTGCTGCAACATCCTTTCAGGCAGCTGTGGAGAGATATAAGGTCTCCCCCAGACCTCCTTTTCTCCAGGCTAAACACCCCCAGGTCCCTCAACCTTGCAATGGCAATAGAATAGGTGGATACATTGCAGAGTATGAAGATTAAAGCAGCTTTTGTAACTTTTTTGCTAGACTCGTCAGAAGACTGTCAAAAGGAGTGACTAGTAGGAACAAATCTGAATTAATAAGAAGTACCCACTTGTTAAACAAGTGCCAAGGAATATTTTGGATTGAATATTCCAGTGGTGTGGGGGAAAACAATGAAGAATATGGTGCAAAGGAATTACTTTGCTTTGGAGGAATGTAGCTAATTGGGAGACAGGGTAGGAAAAAACATGATTCGGGGGATATAGTGAGCATGAAAAATGTCTATACATGGAAGGGAAATGGAAGCAGAAAGCAAAAGGAAGGAAATAACAGCAAGTCAGGCATTTCATCATGAAAGGTTATCAGATTTGTTGAGCATGATATCCCTGTAGTGAATCCATGCTGACTATTGATGACTTTCCTATCCTTCATGTGCCTGGAAATAGTTTCCAGGATAAATTACTCCATCACCCTTCCTGGGATTGAGGTGACACTGACCAGTGTGTTGTTTCCTGGGTTCTCCTTCTTGCCCTTAAGGAAGACAGGAGTGACATTGGCTTTCCTCCAGTCCTCGGGCATTTCTCCAGTCACCGTGATCATTCACCGAGAGCAGTCTCGTGATGACAGTACCCAGGTCGCTCAGGACTTGTGGTTACTTCCCATCAGAGTTCATGGACTTACATATGTCCAGTTTGCTTAAGTATTCCCTGACCTGGTCATCTTCCATGGAGGGTAAATTTTCCTTCCTACAAATTGTCCCCTGCTCTCTAGGGCCTGAGAATGATGAAGTCCAATCTTGACAGTACAGACTGATATGAAGAAGTAATTCAGCACCTCAGCCTTTTCCATGTCCTGTGTCAACAGGTCCCCTGCCTCATTCGGCAGCAGAACCACATTTTCACCAGTTTTCCTTTAGAACATGTGCACTTAGAGTGTCCTTCTTATCGCCTTTGACCCTCCTCACCACATTGTCTCCTAGTTGGGCTTTGCCTTTCTGACCCCTGTCTTTGCATGCTCAGATAGTGTCTCTGTATTCCTTCCACATTGCCTGTCCCTGCTACCACCTTCTCTCCACTTTATTCTGATCTATGAATTTTGCCAGGAGCTCCTGTTCACCCATACAGGCTGTCTGGTATTTTTGCCCAACATTCTGCTTGCTGGGATGAACTGCTATTCCATTGGTTCGTGATTAGCGATGCAGGGGCACCTTTCTAAGGAGATAAATCTCTAATCATGACTTGAAAATACATTTCAGTTGTGGGAGAGAGTAATTAATATGCACATTTTATTTTTATGTGTGCATGATCTGTAAAATCTTAAGAGGTAAAAAATCACAAACATTTTGCACTGTTTTAAAAAGAGGTAAATCAAAAACCTAAACTTTCATTCTGCCAGAGGCAGTCAAATTCATTCCAAACCAGAACAGATGGACAAATATTTTTTTATGCCTGGAACTTTTTTGACTATTTTAACACAGAAACTCTCTGCACTATCACATCTCTCATGGGAACTGTACTTTGGGTGAATTATACCCAGACTCTTAGCAGCCTGCAATCCAATGTGTTGCTTGGCACAACACAGATCTATGATCTTGGCACAGTTTTACTGAGAAAATTGTGCTAATGTGTGAGAACATACGTGAACCAGAGCTGTGCAAGATAAGCAAAGGGAAAACCTAGACAGACTAGCTGTTGAAATCGTGATAGTCAGCAGTTTACAGATTCAAGAGAAGAAATATTGGCATTAAAAGCTGTAAAACCTCACAGGTTAAAAAAAAAAAAAAAAAAAAAGCAGACACAAAGAACAGAGGATGGAATAGAGCAATTTGTCACCTCTGTGGATCAGCTTAATGTCCTCCACTGCTGCCATCCTATTAATGTCCCATGGGGGAGAAGAACATGTTAGAGCTCAGGATAGCGGCTGAACAGCACAGCTGTTTGCTCTGCACATTCCCGATAAATAACTGCCAGGTGTCCCCAAGCTATGTGCATTCTGCTTATGCTCAGCACAGAGGAAAAGGTGCTTGAGCACTATAAACTCCTTACATGTGTCACTATCCAAGGTCATGTCCCCCGATGGGAACCTTCTCTCTAAAGTCTGCAGGTTGATTTTAAGAGGTGAAAGGAAAGAAATACACTCCTCAGGGGGAAATAGTAGCAGCTTTTATTCTTAGCTATTATTTTACAATGCAGCATGGTGAGGAGATGTAGACTGATGTCAGACTGAATCATTTGCTGTCCAAGGAGTCAATCAAAAATATTCAAATTTTTTTTCAATTTTGCCACTGGAAAATAGAAAACAATATTAAAATTGAAATATTTGCACATAAAAAGACAATGCCAGAGATGCTGCATGCTCAATGAGGAAAAATTTATGGAAAATTTCAGATCAGTTCCAATTTCAGCTCCAATTCAAAAATTATTTCAAAAGTGGATCTCTTTTTTTTCTCATAAAAGCGATGAGAAAATTTCCAAGAAATTATGAGAAGGTTATTGAGTATAACAGTTTTAGAGCCAAAAGAGAGCACTGGAGCTGCCTGTCCTCTCTGCCTGCTCCCTGCTGCCCCACAGTTGGGCAGCAATGGGCAGAGGTATAAAGAGTCTCTCATTTTTTGTATCAACGCACACTGGGGGGTGAACAGAGAACAGCCCTGGTGAGAAGAACTTGGGGATGCTGGTGGATGAAAGGCTGGAGATGACCCAGCCATGTGCACTGGGAGCCCAGAAACCCCCCGTGTCCTGGGCTGCATCCAAAGCAGTGTGGGCAGCAGGGGAGGGAGGGGATTCTGCCCCTCTGCTCTGCTCTGGTGAGACCCCACCTGCAGTGCTGCCTCCAGCTCTGGGGTCCCCAGCACAGGAATGACATGGACCTGTTGGAGTGAGTCCAGAGGAGACCACCAAGATGATTAGAAGGATGGAGCACTTCTGCTATGAGGAAAGGCTGAGAGAACTGGGATTGTTCAGCCTGGAGAAGAGAAGATGGTGTCCTATTTATGGCCTTCCAGTACTGAAGGCAACCCAAAAGAAAGACAAAGAGATACTTTTATAAGGGCCTGTAGTGATAGGACAAGAGGAAGTGACTTCCAATGGAGAGTAGGCTTAGATTGGATAACAGGAAGAAATTCTTTAATGTGACAGTGGTGAGACACTGGCACAGGTTGCCCAGGGAAGTTGTGGATGCTCCATCCTTGGAAGCACTTAAGGCCAGGTTGAAGAGGGCTTGGAAGGTGTCCCTGCCCACAGCAGGGGTCTTGGAACTGGGTGATCTTTATGATCCCTCTCAACCCAGGCCATTCTATTATTCTATGACTCTATGATCCAATTGAATGTATTTATTTTAGCAAAGAAATGTATTTGCTTTGTATACTGGTCTCAAAATGAGTTAACAGTCACAAGAGTTTTGTGTAAGTTCTGCACTATTCTGTACAGCTGCTGTATGAAACCAAGGGTATACAGGTAAGATCACCTGCCTAACCCCAAGCCAGCCTTTCATCCACACAGGAATGAGGTTGCAGCAGCTCAGCTTCAGTCCCCATCACCTTCTGACAAGCTTTGCTCTAACACTAGCCTTTCCTGCTGTATTCTGCAGTTTCCCTCACGTAAAAGGCCAGCCTGGCAAAATCCTGGTGCAGACGGAGCCACAACCAGCCTCCACCAGCACTGTGGCATTCTCCCAGGAGGGATTTTTCCTGCTCAGACCTCCTTGATATAAGTGTATGAGGCCACCCTGTGCAAAGTACAAAAAAGACGTTTTGGAAAGCTGAAATGAATGACCACAGCAAGTGAAAAAAAAATAGCTTATTGCTGAGACTGGTGTAAGGCATTCCATGAGTCATTGCCTCACAAGGATTTTGTTGGGGTTCTGGGAAATGAGGAACTGGGAGCTCATTTGTCAGGCTTTCAGAGCTGCAGGTGAAATACTGCCTTCAGTAGGTGGATTCTTGAAAGTCCTAACTGGAGGGTGTCACACTGAAGCATAACTTGCTAAACTAGTAGATTAGCCTTTATACTGGCAAAGCAGTGCCCCAGGGAAGTCTAAATGTCCTTTCGGTTTCTGTGAATGAATTACATCATTCATGTTAATGTTAAAAATGTTAGTTAAACATTTTACTGAATGTAGCTTTCTGATCCTGTGCTCATGAACAAAAGTCACTTGTTATAATGAATATTGAAGACACATCAGTAGCTTTTTTTCTTAAACTGAGGAATAATTTTAAATGCCAAACATTTCCTCATTAAACCTCTTTCATAATCTTAAGAGAGTGGAGTGGAGAGGGCAGAAGAATAAAATCTCTTCATTGCAAAACTGTGCTGCAATCTCACATCATTGATACTTACAGTACAGGCTTGGATGATTTGGATGATAATCAATCCACACACAGGGCACTAAGTTTTGCTCACAGCAGAAACTATAGGAAAAAAAAGGCTCTTTCTCTGAGAAAGTGTGGTATTGATAAAGGAGAATTCCTAGTCCCTGAGTATGATAGCTCAATTTTAATTGAATTTCTAATTTCAGAATTTCAAAGAGAGATTTCTTTCCATACCACTGAGCAAAGAGGAGTGATGGCAGTCCTCATTGCCCTGTACATCAACCCTGACCTTCTCCCAGGACATTCTCTGCCCTTCAGCCCATCGGGCAATTCTGCAAAAGCAGAGTATGATCAGGACAGAAGCAACCAAACAAAGTTTTCAAGATGTAGGCTGTCAAAGGTTAAAGTTGAATTAATTTCCTCGAGAACTGAAAAAGACATCTTCAGTGCACCAGGTCTTCTGCCTTTCAAATTTGAAAGTCCTTCTCCAAACACTAGAGGTACTAGAGTGATACTTGCACTTTGGTGGAAGAAGCCCAGTTTCTCTGGCCTACAAAATGGTTAAACTTTTGGTTTCAAAACATTCAGCCTAAGGCAGAGAACAATCATGGAACGTTGCAGCCCAACCCGTTAATGTTTGGCAAAGCCATAACCAGCTTATAACAGAGGCTTGTAATTAGAGAGGGTCGGAACATTCTCAGCTAAATGAAATCTCATTGAAATACGCTGTTTCATCCAAGCCAAAAAACATTTCTGTTTCCACAAAGGTTTTTTTTGGGGAAAGCTGAGAGAGAAAGCATGCTCACACACTATATTCTGAAAATTAGGTCACTAGTTTGGGATGTAAGAGAATCAAGTTTAGGTCCTGACTCAGAGAGATCTGCAGTAAAGAACAGTGCTCTTGCACCAGGAAGTACAGAGTTTCCCAAATGCCACAGTAGCTCCCTGGCTAGGTTATCTAAAAAAACTGACATATCATGAGAAACATGCTTTTATTATGATGCTCAAGTGATTTTATATCTTCAAGCACCACACGCAAAGTCATATTTTGAAACATTATAGGTTGACCTAAAAGGGAGCTGGCCTCTTCCAGAAATGCAGCCTTTTTCCTGAAAACCATAGAAGATGCACAACCATGAAACTACATATATAATCTATTTTTAAAACTCACAAAATTATTACAGTGGAAGTCATGAACCTACTATATACTCCCTATTTTTGTAGGAGAAAATTGTCAGTGTCAAAAATGGAAATAGTCTCCCAAATCTTACCTTTTAATGATTTCAGGGATCCTGTGAACAGCAGAACACACTATTCATTATATCTGAGGTGTACAAGCTTGTCTGTGGTTTATATGCCACCAGTGAAGGAAAAATGGGAACTAGGTTTTTTTCCTGAAAAATTTTATTATTATTGATAAATCATTTCCACCACAAAAAGTAAATACTTGTTTAATATTTAAGTTAACCTATCAAAAATAATTGCATAAATTTAAATGATGGGCCATTCCAGTTGTCCTCATGGGATGCGAATTAAAATGTTTGAGGTGAAAGCCAGAGCAATGCTCAGATTCTAGAAAACAAATCATTCATTTAATATTCAGGTTAATAGACTTTCACAATTCCTGCTGACCTCAAAGTACATTTTATTTTACCTGGTTTTTTAAGCTTATGCACATTCATAAAATTAAAACTTAGTAAAGGGGAATTCAATTTCCTAAAAGTTCTATGAAACAACAAACTTTCCAGAAAGAAAAAAAGAAGTTTACAAATTTTAACATGCTGAACCAGATTGGTGTGGTTTCCCTTCCATTACCAGCTGGCACTTCTCACAACCTGAGGACAATCAATATAAATGAAAGCCTGGTGTCAAGCTAATGACTTTTTGGATTTTGCAATAATTCAACTACCTTCAACTGTACCTTAATGCAGCCATCCAAACATGCATTCCTGCTGCTGGTATTTTTCTGACTTTCACATAATGTTTGTAATGCTGACTATGAATTTTAACACAGATTATTGCAATGCAACAAGTTTATTAATTTTAATATATTATTAAAATAAAAATATAAATGCGAATGCCTATATAGCAACTAGAAGCAATTTAAAAGTTTATATAAGTGCTAAGTATCATACTTATGATTTCCACAATTCATAGAGCTCTCAGATGTTTCTGAACAAAACCCTAATTTACAGACTTAAATTTTCTACCAGACACTTCTAACTTTCTATCAAAAAAGAGGTGAAAATTCCGTTCACATACTGAACACATGTATAAAAGAACATGTGTTATTTATTAACAGGAGCATTTTTTAAAGTCTATCCTGGCTTTTGAAAACAAGATGACCTCATACACAGGAAGGAGGTGTAAGTTGCTATTTCAGGGCTGTTTTGAAAATATTAAAAAAGGGAGTTAAAACTATTTTACATGCCACTTTTAATTAATCTAATTTCCAGAAGAATTTGACCAGTCACAATGCTAAGCATAGTCTTTGGGAAAACACTAAGTCCCACTCATTTAAAACTCTTTATGGCATAGTAATGTTTTTAGTTTCAATACTTTATGAACTGCAGAAGTGTCAAAAGCTTTTTACAATTTTCATTGAACGTTTTGAAAATCTATCTCAATTCTAATTGTCAAATGTCAATATTGTCTGGACCAAAATCAGGAAAATAACTCCTGCTACCTGATCTTAATCTTCCAGTCTGTTTTGCCAAATGCTAAGAGGAGAATATAAGAGTAATTCACAGTAGTCACAAACACTCAAGGCACTTCATATTCCACTGAAAAGTTACCAAAAGTAAGATATTTTATCATATTTTCCTGACATTAATGTCCTGCTCAGATCACCATCAGACTATTTCTAACTTGGCTATTTAAATTTTTTCCATTTTATTAGCCACTTCCTTCACCTAAATAGATGGCAATGTACATGATCTATAGAGTAATGTTATAAGTAAAAACTGAACTCAGTAGAACCTTCCTTTCTCCAAAATATTGTGGAAAGCATAAGTGGAAGTGCTTGAGCACAGTCACTGGGAGCTAGAGGGAAAATGCAGATAAAATTAAGGGCAAGTAAGAATGGAATTAGAAACACAGAATGGTCCAGAACAACTTCCTCCCCCTCTCTTTATCTTACATTCATTCAGCACACTACCGGTGGGGATGCTGCTGTTGTCTCTTTAATTCTATTAAAGTCTCTCCACATTCTTCCCTCTCTGTTCCCTCTTTAATTCTATTAAAGTCTCTCCACATTCTTCCCTCTCTGTCCCTCTTCTCTGAAGACTCTTTCTAATTGTTCTTGCTCCATACAGAGGAGGTTTCTAAATGCCAGTCTGGCAGCTGAAGGTGGAAGGATTCCTCCTGGAATAACAGATGCACAAACAGCCAGGTAGATATTTATATCCAGAGACAAGCACACTCACATACAGCCATGCCTCTATATGTGCATGTCTGTGTCTGAATGTGTGCATATGTGTGTGTACAGGTATATGCACATACTTATATACACATTTGCATGCATGCAGATATACATATGTGTGTGTATGCCTGTATAATAATATATAGTCATACAAATATGCATATGTGTACATATATCTGCCCAGTAAAGAACACAAAGAAGGTCTCCCAGTTCAGGATATATCGGAGGCTTCGGGAATTTTCTGGGATTGCAGAAGGTTTCTTAAAATTATATCTGAGCACGTTTGCCTTAGCATTTACCATGATATTGCAAAGCTCTTTAGAATTTGTCAGAGTAATGGAAGTTGATCAGCAAGTTAAAATAAAAAGCACAAGGTCCATGTACTATGCCATTAAAAACCCGAGCCTACACAAGCGTGTTTGGTGTAAGTATTCATGCACACATAAATCTGATTTGAACATGAGGGAGAAGAGTGTTTGATAGCCTGAAGAGCAGCTGTATTCACTCAGAAGATAGTTCGTATTTGTCTCTACATATGTTGATGACAATAGATGTCTCCTCCTCTTCATGGTGGAACTCACAAAGGTGTCATGTCAAAAGTTGTTAAACACAACCTTACTGAATATCTTTGAAAATGCTCAGAGCTATGAAACAGCCCTTTTTGCTCTTCAGGCCATGAATTTTCAGTGAGCACACTTGACACTTTCCTCCGCCTATTTCATGGTGGGCAGGAAACCTTCCAAAGAAAAGAAAGAGTTTTCACAGATGAGCACAGGATCAGGCTGGGGCCCATAATTACAATTAAAGTCAGATATTGAAGGAAATACAATGTGACACAGCATTTGTTGTTTTTACTACAAATGCCCCAGGCATTTGACATTGCCTATAAAAAATCTATAACTAACTGCCATCATTACTATTAAAAGGTTTTATTTTTCTATGATGAGCCAGCATTGAAAAATGTTTATTCTATCCAAACAAAAAATAAATTAACAAAACTCTGAAAATTGATTCCAAGAAAAATGGCAAACATTTATATCAGCTCTTATTTTTCATTGCAAAAGGGCATAGTCACTGCATTTTACACTTCCTCTCAGTTTTCCTTTGCACAGTTAATCACAGAAGCCATTCTGCACTCATCTATGCTCACATTGCCTTTGTTTGACCATATTTTCTCAAAGTACCCTCTAGTACACAAAAGTCACTGGCTTGTAAAGACAGCTATGCACTGTAGAGAAATTAGGGAATGTTTATCCAACAAGCTAGCCTACTGATGGAATTTCTATGCCTAAAATGCAAAATATTTTTTTAATTTAGTACAGCACTGCTTGCATAGTTGAAAGAAACATTCTCAGATAGATTTAAGACACAGAGGAAGTGTATCTTGGGAAAAGAGTACAGAAAATACAAAATATTGTTTTCTGTACACTGGTTTTAATTTTAGCAGGCCTGACACTGCTAACACGAGATAGCCTGGGCCAGGATGTAGGTCCAGGTAGGCAGTGGAACTGTCTGCACCAGCACAGGCTCTGCACCCAGTCTCTAGGGGACTCAAAAAAGAACATAAAGACAACACCAGAACACTCTTTATTTGTTCTTACCTTTTTTGTTTCTTCCTAAAATTAATAGATAAATGTACTGTATTCTCATGCAGATTTTCGGTAGATCTCATTTTAACACCCCTGTCAAACTTCATTATTGCACCATGTTTTGCTGGATCTGATTTTCTAAAAAAAAAAAATTTTTCAGTTACACAAAGACACAAAAGTTTGACTGTCTATTTATTCATTTACCTTATATACATGTCATAAAGAAGAACTTCACTTTCTCACAATAATCAAACAATAAATTTACCACTGAACGATAAAACTACCATTGAATTAATACAGATGTATTCATGGATTCAACATATGATTGTAAATAAGGAGGTACCCTCCAAACTTTGCTCCCCATTTTACCAAAAAACTAAAGGTAGGTGCATGTTTAAAGACAGATGAATACGTTGTACAAAATACAAGCCATTACATATCATTATTATAGTTCAATTTTCTAACAAAATCTGTAATAAGAATAGTATGAAGATTCTTCTATTGTATGAAGATTACAATAGAAGACAAACAGAAGACTTTTAAGCTTCAGTTAGCAGCTCTATTTTCTTCTTGCCAACTCACTGACTGTTTTCAGGGAAAACTAACTGGCATGGACTAAATGAGACAAAGTAAAAAATAAAAGAGTGAAAGGTAACTTTTAAAATCATATTAAATGCGATTTTTTACTGGCATCATAGGTTGAAGTGAACAGAAATCAAGTGACATGGCAACCCCCCAAGGCAGAGGGTCAGAATGAGGTGAGCTTTAAGGCCCCTCACAACCCAAACAATTCTAAGATTCTATGACATATTATTGATGGGAGAGCATAGTTAAGAGATGTTAGACCTTTCAAGTCTCTTTCTGGAATTCTTTAGATTTTCCTCTGATTAAATTCAAGTGATTTGTAAATAAAACATTTAAATGAGTTTAAAATCTTGATTACTCAGTATTATGATTCATTTCCAATCAGAATATAGTTGAATTAGTAATATTTTATTAGATCACAAAGATATTATTTCACAGTTCAGAAGTTCTCATCCAAAGATACACAAGTTCTTGCAAACAATGAAACAAATAGGACATTTGCAAATAATTAGATATCAAAGTATAAACAACCACTGAATGTGTCAGAGTAGTGACTGGAGTGTAGGCTGTGCAAAGAAAGGGAATATAAAACACAGAATGCAGATTAAAAACAAGAGTCTACTGGAAACATTCACTAAGATATTAGTATCCTGAGAAAATTCCTCTTCTAGCTAGTAACACTGAGATTGAACCCTGCATTATACAAATGTTCTTCTATCTCCAGTCTGCAACTTACTGGAGTTTGGAGCACATAGGCTGAGTTTCCTGTTGGTGTAAGTCCACAGATGGATTTTCTTCACCAATATTGGCTTGCAGAAGATTTCTGAAAAGAAAGAGCAAATGATCAGCATTTTCATCACACAGGAAATTCCATCATTGAAACACTGTGTCTTGATATCAAATCAGGATGAAAGCTCAAAGTATACTTTTGGGTTTTTTTACACAAGAACACATGCCCAACTTTCTAAAAATGCTAGATGTTTGGAGCTGGCTTAGTGAAGGATGATAATAATTTTTGAGAAAATCTCACAGAAGAAAAAAAAATCAATTTTCGTATCCCACATCTCCATTTTCCCTTTTGACTTCCCTGTAAAAGTCTATTTCCCTGAGAAGACCAACCCAATTTAATACAAGAGAACATTGACCTGCACCTGCCCAAACTGCTAGAGGTAGATTTTGATAGTGTTTGCTATACTGGATCATCCTTTATTTTATTGATAACTAAAGAAAACTGACTACAGAATGCATGCCAACAGCCACAAGAGAGTTAAACATAGGTTTTTCTAAATACATAAATGACTATTTACTTCTCAGCCTAAATTATGCATTAACTCTGTAACTACCAATATTGCTTCCATGGGAGTTAGTGAGATTTATTTTCATTTAAAATAATGAAAGGGTTGACCAAAGAATCTATAAAATACTTCATTAGTTATGATTTACAGTTGTACTGTGCTTCTGAGATGGACTCCTTCTTCGCACGTCTCACCTGAAATGTTCTTTAAAATTCTCTCATCTCTCAGTTTAACTTTTAAATCTGCACGTCTCTCGTATACAAATCTAAAAATGTAAATAACCTCTTTTTGGATACAGTGTTTTGAATAGTTTACCAGAATTTCATTAGCTTAAGTTATAAGGTTTTGTACTACAAAATTAATTTTGTAGTAAATCAGTTGTGTTAGGCATAGATTTACAGTACTTGATATTTTTCCATTTATTTGAAAAAGTCTTGTCTCACAGGAGCATAACTATTTCATATATTAATTTCATTTCTTTCCTTCCTAGCTTTGACGAGTTTAACAATTCTCTAGATCCTTGTAGAAACTGTTATTTTTAACAGAATATGTATTTTGGGAATAAAAATCATAGTACAAAAAGACCACAAAAATAATCTGATTTCTAGTATTAAAAACCTTCCTACTTAAACCTAATCCCCAACAAGAACCATTAGGATTTTTACAAAAATCCTATTACCACAGAAGGGAATATCCCATTTAATTTTTGTAGGATCAGATGTATGCTCACTGAATTTGTCTGCTTTTCAAAATTAATTAAGGTCTTAAACACTCTTTGTGAAAACACTGAAGGTGAAAGGCAAAGTGAGAAGTTATCCTTATGCATCACTCATGTCTGCTATGATGTGCAGAGGGTTTTGGAGAGAGGTGATGTATTTTGTATTTTTCTAGCTTATTGGCTTTCAGTTTTAAAACATGTTCTTTTGGTCTTAAAATTTTATCCTGACTCATTCTCTAGTAGGTGGTATTAATCATAGAGTCATAGAATGGTTTGGGTTGGAAGAGACCTTAAAGGCCACCTTGCATCGAAACACCCCTGCCATGCTCAGTGCTCTATCCAACCTGGCTTTGGACACTTCCAAGGATCCAGGGGCAGCCACAGCTTCTCTGGGCAACCTGTGCCAGGGCATCGTCACCCTCACAGTAAAGACTTTCTTTCTAACATCTAATCTTAACCTACTCTCTTTCAGTTTGAACCTATTCCTCCTTGTCCTATCACTACAGTTCCTGATCAAGAGCTCCTCTCCAGCTTCCCTCTAGGCCCCTTCACAGTCTGGAAGGTGCTAAGGGGTCTCCATGCAAGCTTCTCTTCTCCAGGCTGAACAGCCCCAACTTTCTCAGCCTGTCTTCATAGCGGAGATGCTCTAGTCCGCTTAGCAACTTCGTGACATTGAAGAGTCATCACGTGGCTACAGCGTCCCACAGCACAGGACAAAATTGTCAGCATGGAGGGACCATTTCTGCCTTGGACAGAGCAGCTGGGAGTGAGGAGATATTTTCTAAGATGTCTCCTTCTTGCACTGCTGCTCCAGAGGAAGCAGAAAACCATATGCGTGGCAAGTCAGGAGGCAAACTCCCTGTAAACAATCCCTAGTGTAAACAACCATTTCACTGTGCCCTTTTCAATCATGGACTTCCGTGCATAGGAACTGACTCTTACCTGATATCCACAAACAGCCCAACACAGAAAGACTCTAATCTTGCTTGGGGTCTTCAAACAAAGACCTACTGCCAACAATAGCTGATTATTAATCTTTTCTAGCATTATTTTGAATGCCTACAAGAATATACAGTTTGGACTTTCCTCTCATATGCTTGAATAATTCAAAACATAAGTGCTTACTCTTGTTTCTTGAAAATGCCATCTGTTCCTCATGAATTCACTAAGTTGCACGTATGACATTTGCTATGCCTGGATCCTTTCCTTTGAAACACGCACTAACTAAACAGGAGCTTTATTCTGAAACTACACAGAAGTTTTGTTCACTAACAGAATAACAATGACAGGCCTGCATTGGGCAAGATTTAACTCAGAGTCTGGACAAAATCTCCAAACTGAGGTTTTTAACTGGAAATGTTCATCTAAATAGAAAAAGAGGAGTATGAAGATACTGTCCTGACACATCAGAACCAGTTCATCCAAGAATAAGGTAAAGCTGCTTTCAGTCCTCATTGTCCACAGCATTCTTTATGCATTACTCCTGTTATCAAGTTTTCCAAGCCAAAGACACAAAAGAAAATAAAATATGTAGGCACAAAACACAGCTCTTCCTTCTCCCCAAAAAACATGTGCTTTGATCCTGTAACTGAGAAGTCATACATGGCTTATTCAGAACACAGCAAGGCTGTAATCATAAGCAGAGAGACAAAAGGGCCTGCCACCAAGGCAGAAACAAGTTTCTTGCTCTCTTATCATATAGTCCAGAGTGGTCTGCTGTTATTAGCTTAAGGATCCTTGGAATTCAAAGCCACCCCTGTGGGCAGCAACAGCAGTGCCTGCTGTGTCCACACTTGTCCTCTGCCCACACCATCAGGGGTCAATGTCAGGACGGCAGCCCCTGTCTGGCAGAGACATGCTGACATTGCTGATGCTACAAGGAGCCGAGGGGTTTGGGGAAACACACCCTTCCACCCACAACTAGAAGGAGCTTTTTCTGTCATGGTAGCATGGGGCTGCAGCAAATATGTGCAAAAGTGCACAACTTTTGGGACAGCAGAGAAAATTATTTAGAGTAAGGTTTTCTGCAAAATTATTAGGATCATTCCCTGCTAGGAACTGACATTCCTGAGAAGACTTTAATCCTCTTACATTGAAACACAAAGAAGGTCCCAATTTAGTCAAAAGAGGTTTAAATGATCCCTGTTTCAGAAGAGGTGTCAATTTGCAAAGGCAAGCACTTCATCAGGAGTCTAAGTCAAAAAGCCTCTTCTAAGTTTTGCAAAGGGAAACAGGTCCAGCTGATTGAATGAAGCTCTTCTTTCCTTTTTCTCTTCTCCATTTCTAACTCCAAAAAACTGGAGCTCAGTGCTCTGAAGGCTTCCTTGGCTGAATGCTAGCCTGGTGTCCCTGCCATCACTCCTACCAGCGTTGCCAAAGGTGAGAACTTTTGTGTTTGATACTTGCACTAGAAATCTGCAATTTATTTTTCTCTTGTGCCTACATAACTGTTTTCATTGAAAAAAAAAGCAATAGACTATTTGAAGATAATTTTGTTAATTCATATTTCACCATAAGACACTAGCATAAACATACTGATTATAAAAACATTTTCCTTTTCTTTCTTATACATTTCTGCTGGCTGTACCTGGCTGTCTTGTGGCCTACCCCCTAATTCTGTGTACCAGCAAGTGCTTCTACACTACTCTTCTGTCAACACTGTATGCTTCTCACACTGACTCCTTTCCGTGGGAAACTTGAGAAATTAATCAGAAAACAAAAAATAAACATCATCATTTATATTCTTCGCGTTCTGTCAATAAACATAGCCAAGTAACCAAGCCTCTTCTCTTATTCCACCCTTTCCCTCTTTTGATATCCTTTGTAGACTTCAGTGCAGGGCTGCTGGGATTAGGTTTATAGGGGGAAAAATCTTCATTTTCCCCATTTAACAATTTTATTTGTGCATATTAGTGAAGAAGACATATGGTGTAAGGACTTAGTCATATTTTTGGGAAGATAATTACAGAGCCTCAGCACAAAAGCAGAGCAGTAGCCCAGTCAGAGCTAGTGAGATTGATGTATATTAAGCTAAAACTCCTTTAAAAAAAAGTTCAGTCTTTTCATGACACTTTAAAAAAATATGTACACTCCATCCTGGGATTCATTTAAAAATCAGCAAACACATAAAAGACTGAGAATATTCAGAAGTGTGTATCATCAAAAGAAAGAAAGGAAGGAGGGAACGGAATGTACTGATGTGAGAAGATAACTTTTCACAGGAATCCTAATTGTCTTTCAAATCCTATTGCTTTTTGCACATATGAAGTTTAACACAAACAATAATAGCAGTTCACTTTTATATATTACGTGAGGCAATGGAGCTACTGTCTCCAAGCATTTGAAAGATACCCTTTCTACTTTCTAAGGGAAAATCAAGTCTTGGTATTTAAAGACCGAGGAGACACAAGTGCATCTTACAAAAAAATCTCTACCAATGCCAATTGAATAGATCTCACCAGGCTCCTCTTTTCTCATTCTCACTTCCTCCATAGTCTCCTTCATCTACAAACAATTTTATATAACTTACAGTTTTTGTTACCATGCTTTTCTGAGTTGGTTCATATCGGCACCTGTTTTCATGAACCACCCATTATTATCTCATCTGGGCACACTGATTTGTTTTTGGAGTCCAGTAGGACAGAAATGCCAAAGAGTTATTAACTACTGTTTCCAGGGCAGATGAAAACTGTAATTTCGTCTGCAGACACTTGCCAACTTAGCATTGTCGAAACAGCAACCAGCTTTTGATTTTAAAACCCACATTTTAATGAATCTATTGCAATCTCTGTTTCCCTCTACATTTATTTAAAAACCAATTTTCCACCATTCATTCTTCACTTGGCACTCCCTCTTCCCAATGCCTAGCACAGAGAACTCTGGTCTTCTCGTATAACTTCATACCATGGGGGCACTCCCAGCTTTATGTTTAATAGATTTATCTCTTCATTTTGTTTGCTTTTATATTGTAGAAAAGAACGAGTATTGATGAAAAGAGGCAATATCCTAAACAATTTTGCAATTCACTCAAGATCTTTATGTTGCTGAAATAGTAGCAAAAATTCCTCTGGATCAAATTTCAGTGGAATTAGCAGCAAACCTGAAAATAAAAGCAGAGCTTCAAGAAACAGCTGAGCTGTAACAGCAGAGTTGCTCCATCATTTAGTTTTCCAAGTCAGGAAATTTTATGACATGAAAAACTATATAGTCTTATTCTGGCATCTAAATCAGTTGGGTGGTGTAATGGCATGGTCATTTCAGCCTCACTAATTAAATGATATCTAGTAGTTAACTGCTTGCCCTTGACTGTTTGATATTTTAGATAATATTCATCTGGGATGCCTCAAATGCAACTGCTTTTATTTACTTTCCTCCCTGGTATCTCATGGTTTTGGAGAGGATGTAACTCCATCTTGTCCCTTTCAGTGAGGAGGAAGAATTTATTTTAGAAAATGTCATTTGCATTAAGCATCCTGCATCATAGATGTATGTGGCTTTTGTAATGTCAGAAAATAGCTATTGCTTGCCCCTTTAATTGCAGTCATAAATTTGTTCCAAGTTTCCAGCAGCTGATCTGATCTTCCTTTTTTGTAGCTAAGAAGAACACAAATGACAATAAACTTTACCACACTGAAAAATGTATGCAGAGAGCAGCAGATAAATGTAAGTTTGTTTGTTGTGAGATGTCCGTTTTTGTTAAAATCACCAAGTGTATGTATGGTCAAACCCCGAATTTATACACATAAATTTAAAAAATCATTTCGAGTATGTGGAATACATCAACAAATCTCTCCAAGAGAAAGATGAGAGGAGTTGAATCAAAGTAGCAATTTGAAATACTGGTCAGGGCTAAGTTTGACCATCACCACTACTAGTTCCAGCAGATCTGCTGAATGGTGCAGCAGTTAAAAAGGTTGTTTGTGTGACTGTTGTACAGTGTCTAAGACTTATCAGAGAGACACAATTCATCTTCTGCACTCCTGCTATAATTATTTCCTGCTCTCAGGCTTTCAACACAAGAAATTAATTCCAGTATAATTTCTTCTGGTCTGACTGTTAGTTGAATTTCATTTATTTCAGACATGAGGTCTACTGCCTGAGAGCATAGCACAGATTCATTAATTTTTATCACTGCATTTGATTCTTTGCAGGGAAACATTTATTGTGAGATAAACCACATTGTTTTCCCTTTCTGTTTCAGAAGGTCACTGTGCTTTGTTCTTTTGAGTATCTTTGCTCCATTAGCATGATTATCCTTCCCAAAATAAGTTCTCCTACAGAATTTTTGCTAAAACCACAGCACCCTCCTCCCAACAAAAACTAAAGCTGGCCACATGCACTGATATAGGGTTTATATCTGTTCGGAGAGGAACTCCCTACTTCATCATTACCACCAAGTCCAAGGGAGCTCAAGAGTGCGATCCCGCAGTAATACTTTAAAAGAGACTGTGCAGACTTAGTATTATACTTATTATTGCCCTCCAAGTTGCAATTTGAACATGCAGAAACAAGAAAACGTATTTCCAGGAATTCTTCTTATGGGTGTACATGTTCTACATTGCCTCAGGTGGACCAGTGAAAGAGGTGACAAGTAAGATGGTGCATTGGTTAGAAAACAGAAACATTTGGCATAAGCGTATGCACATCCCTTTGGATTTTCAAAGTATTTGATCCAGGTACCTTGAAACCAATAAATATATACTGGGAAGACAGGTGAGGTGAGCTTGGCCATTAATTTTTTGAGGGTCTCACTGATGGTGGGCCATAAGTTTCTTCCTGGCTCTGAACTTTATATGAGTGTTTCAGCTCATAAAACATCAGCAGCAATATAGCAATACTACTGCTGCTTCCCAATGTCTGGATGCAGAGTCCTTCAGACACTCTCCACCCACTCAGCCTACCAGTAGCCAGCATTTGGCCCTCCAAATAATAGAGGCTGCTCTTTGAACAGAGATTTCCACGTCTGGCAGGGGACTGAGACAGGTTCTTTTTTTTGTCTTGTTTCTCATCGAGATATACAAGTAACAGAGTGTGATTCTGGAGTTGTCATTTAGCCTTAAAATATGTCTCAAATAGTAGAAAACATGGAAGCAGCAGCTTCCCATTCATCATTTGCTACTCAGACTGAATCCTTGCTGGCTGCCTCAGAGCCCCATGATATACAGAGATTCCCACAGAAATGGAAACCTCTGATGACGTGAAAAGCTTGTTGACACTTGAGAGTGGGTGTGATAGGCACCTGGGCCCTCACTGGAGTGCTTTGGAAATGCCTTTAATATCACAATGCTGGCAAAGTCCTTTTGAAATGTCACTGTTTCACTGACTCTGGGACCATTTAAATTTACTTGCAATATGTCTGACACGCTATGTCAAAGTACCACAGAGCAGAAAACTTTCAGACATCTGGAAGGCTGCATTTCTCCTGCTCACACTTTCCACTGGGATAACCTAACCCAGGGAAATCTGCCTTTTGGGCTTGTTTGCAAAGAAAATAAACTTAAGGCTTTTCTCACTACTTGATGACACCTGAAACCTTTCTTATTTTACCACAATCTGTTTGTGGAGCTTTTACAGGGAAGCAGGTATGTCTGCTTTAGAAAATGTTAAATCAACACTGCCACATAGAAGTATTCTCCAGTGAAGATTTTATGCCAAACAAAGTCCACACAAAGAAATTAACCCACAGAGATGTCACTGGTCTATGACACAACTCAGCCACAAGTACTGTACACTGTGATACAATTTTTTCAGATCAGTATTTACTGCAGACACATCTCACACCAAATCTTATTTGTTCAAAAGTACAGGTTTCTGTTAAAAGACCATTTTAACTTGCCCTTTTAATAAGCCAAAGTTGCTTTAAAAGATCAAACACACAGAAGAGATTGGCAAGGGAGAACTTATAACCGTTGAAGAGAAAATGAGGCTTATTAGCTTTCACTAATCCATCAACAGCACGGTTTGATTGTCTAACCGCATTTTTCCCAAGGTGTTTGGAAGGAATACAAATTTCCTGGGGTAGAACATCAGAAGTGATTCCACACAGAACTCAGGGCAGGGCTCAACCTAAAAATGAATTGCCTGCTACTAGGAGGCTCTGTGCATACATGGCTCCTGCTAACTGTCCTCATATTTCAGCAAATTCTGCAATAAAGTATAGTTGTGAGACTATTTTTCGTGCAAAGTGATTAGGCAATCAACAAAGAATTATCTTTGCAATGCAGAATTTCTGAAGATCATTTCTTAGAAAAACAATTAAATCTGGTTGGCATTCAAGTGCTGCATATTTTGACAAGAGATGTCTAAAACATCTTGTTGAGAATCTTTTTCATACCTATGTTAACTCAACTACGTTGCATACAGCTCAATGTTCTTATGTTACTTAGAAATTATCAAAATTCTTATAGGACAGGAAAAAAAATAATATTTCCATTATTCTTCAATAGCCAGTTCAGAAAACCTCAAATGAGAAAACTAGAGCTATGAAGCTATTCTACTTGTCTTTGAATAAAATTAAGAAGAATTTACTGCAAATAGCAAACATTTTACATGTAATCAAGGTCATCCTCAAATTCTTTCAAAAACATAGCTGCCTTAAATAAAATTAGCAGATTTTGCTGATTAAGTTTTTCACAGCCAAATCCACTAGACAGATTTGTAAAACACCTCTCATGATACAATTCGTGAAGTTAGAAAACCAGCCTTATGTTTGTAATTATTTTATCTTAGGGAAAGCTGCAGCCACAAGATAAGAAAATAAATCACATACCTGGAACAGAACAAAAGAACCTTAAATATATACATTTCCTTTATTTTCTTTCTGGTAGCAGTGATGGTTGATAGTAATTTTTTTAAGAACTATTGCAGGGATCTCCAGTGTCTGAAAGTTATCATTTTTTGCCATGACTTCTAGATTACATTGCTTTTTTTACTGTCAAAGAGTGAGTCTTTTTAATTTGTAACCCTTTGTGTAGCTTATCTCTTGACACTGTACTCACAGAAGTGCCTCTTCCTAATTTCCTTTGCAGTACCTCCCCTTTGATTGCATTTATTGCATCAACAGATCTATTGCATCTATCCCTGAAGAAGACAGGGTAAACCTGCCCCACTAAAAGTGAAAATAATCTATTTATATAAGTATCAAAACTCCCTAGATATTTAGATATGTGTTCTACCCTTATTCCTCTTGAGATAAGACTATTGTTTAATCATGTCAGGTCTGAGGAGAAGTAAACATGGCTCTGGCGAGAACAACTCTCTCCTGAGAGAAGCACTGCTAGAATTTCATTTATACCCAATCTCTAAGTTTTAGAGTCACCACAAAAGTTAGACCCATGCTTCAGACAAGTCACAGGTGATACAGTTTTCTCATAGCACAAGCCCCACACTGCTAAGTGACTCTAACTAATCCCTCTGGTTTTAGTGTAGGCATCTCTCATAACATCAGGTAAGGAAATATTCATCTTGCATTGCTGAGGTGTGAGTAGTGGAGAGGAAGGTGTGGACAAGGTCATCTTGGATTAACCGGCCATTTATTAGCCACCATGGGCCATGCCCTGAGCCCATTTGGAAAAGTTCTGGTCAGCTGATGGCCATGCTTGCCATAACCATACTACTATTGGCAATCCAAACAATTCATTTTAAAAAATGGCTTATGTGTGTCTTTATGATTACAGTAATAATACCTGTCCAACCTAGACTCTTCAGTCTGCTAAAAAAATAAATAATACTACATCTTCTATCCGGTTTTCCACGGAAACATCTGGCAAAGTGCTGTTATTTCACAGACACCCTTACCCTTATCTGTGTCCACTTAATTTACTGCTTTTTTTATTGCATTTGCATTTCTACTAATTTCAATGTCAGTTTGACAGATATGGTAGCTTAGTCATTAACAAAAAATGCAGCATAACTTGTCTAAAACCCAGTCGATTCCATTATTATGATGTGCAGAGCTGTCAGTTTGGTTTTGTACACTTATATCCCTTTCATTCTCTGGTGTTGGTTGAAGTCAGACACTGAATACGGAATTAACCAAAATGACTGTGGGAGTGCATGCTTTTGAGAGGTATATGAGGCATGAAATGTAACAAATCAGTTTCCATCCTCTAATAGCTGGCATGCATTTTGTGCAACTTTGCACTTTTAGAAACAGAAAGAAAATCATGTTTTAAGAGAGAGACAGAATGGTACCTGAGATTCATTGCTGAAGATGGGCAAGACATTTTTACTGAGGTTGTAATAGGCAAAAGCACTCAAGATACCGTTCTTCTCAAAGAGAAGCATCACCTGTTTCTGTTAATTATTTTATAGAGTCGTGGTCAGTAATCTGGATGAGGAGATGGAGTGCAGGAGGAGGAATTGCTTCAAAGGCCTGTCCCTCCAGAAATCTGCATGTCTTCAGCATTAAAAAGAAATGGAATGGGATATAATCTTAAATAAGTCTAGGGAAGTGCAGAATCATAGAATCACAGAATGGTTTGGGTTGTAAGAGACCTTAAAGATCGAGTTCCAACCCTTCTGACATGAGTCACCTCCCACTAGACTAGTCTGCTCCAAGCCCCATCCAGTCTATCCTTGAACACTTCCAGGGATGGCACATCCACAATATTAAAGTAGCTGTTCATGGCATCAACTTCCAGCATCACGTAACTGGTACAAGCATGGGCATCCTGTCACCTCGGACTCTGTTGGGCTGACAGAGAGAAGGAGCATCCATGTTATAGCCCTGCTCAGACCCCAGGGCAAAGAGAGCCCCACAAGCTCCACCCAGCAGCCCTCTGCAGGGCTCGGGGAGGCTGCACATCAGAAGTCTGTTCTCTCTCAAGCAGACAGTCCAAACAGGCTGTCCTGGGCCCGACACGTCCATCCAATGGGACAGCCAGGTGTGCAACAGCCCCATTCTCAGAGGAAATCTGATCTCTTCCAGGATGTCCAGCCGGAGGAGCCAGACAGGATTGGCTTCCTGTTGAAATGTATGTAGCCCAAAACATAGTGAATGCTCAAGCTGAAACTAGTTCTTCATGTGTATAGTGTAAATCAACGGGGAAAGGTCTAAAATGATCTGTAACATACAATTTATGCTTCTGTGGTCTTTTATCTTCCTAGTTCCCTAAGGTAATGGAGTAATTGCAGATAATTACTGCAGAGATTATTATCTAATTCATACCATGAATCTACATGACAACAAGCACAACTATATTTAATTGCAATCTAGTCTCAGTCCAGTCTTTCAAAATAAAATAGCTCACTACAGATTCCACAATTCTTTGTGCTACGGGCAAAGTACTGAGAAAATTGACATGGATAAAATACCTGTGCTTAGCAAAATTAAGAATACACTTTAGTTAATTCGATCTCCAAATTAACATTAAAAATTAATGAATATATTCACATCAAGGTTATAGAATTAAGAAAACAAGGATGATTCTAGGATTTTATGATTCTATGATTCTATGAAAGTATGTTTCAGTTCTAACTCCTGAAGGCAGAAATAATATTATATTTATCATTATCTTTTCTATTTTTCTCCCGGAAATTCAGATAATTTTGGACACTTTCCTCACAATCTGTCTTTTTACTTTTTTCTCCAGAAAATGTTAATTTTACGAAAAAAAATTTATCTAGAACTGAAACTGCTTTAAAAACTGTGTTAAAACAGCCATTTTGACATTGGAAATACCAAGACAACTGATTGGTTTGGCATGTGGGAAGCTTTTGAAGTGATGAATTTACTAAATATAAATAATTGGATCTATTTTAACAGGTTTTCTAATTATTTATGTGATAACTATTTTGGATGACTCAGAAATGTTTACTTAAAACTCTCAAGATGTGCTTAGCTTTTCTCTTTGTGATTACAATTGTTTCATTGCAAAGTTATTCCTTCTTTTCATTGGTATAAAGGCTACCCTCAAGTTTCCCTTTGTATCTCGACTATGAAATTCTGTCAAATTTAAAAGAGCTTTACACAATAAGCTTACAATTTTTAATTTATCATCTATATTAGTAGTTTCCATTTAAGCAATAAAAACAATGCAATGCAATTATGCATTTACTCTCCCATAGTTTTCAAGCTGACTTACGGTTGACAGTAAATGCTCTTTCCCAGACTAAAAGTTCTCCCAGAACCCTAGCAGAAAAAATAATAAAAAATACATAAAGTATTTCTTATTTATTACTTAAAACCAAGATGCAGTGTTGAACATGAAAGTGCATTTCCTCCAGAAGTACACCCTTGCTAATTCTTGTACTTGACATTTCTTTACATAAGGGAGAAGAGAAGGCTCGGGGAAGATCTCATTGCTCTCTACAGCTGCCTGAGAGAAGGTTGTAGTGGGCGTGGGTCTCTTCTAACATGTCTCAAGCAAAAGGACGAGAGGAAATGGCCTCAAGTTGCACCAGCAGAGGTTCAGAGTAGATATCATTTTTTTTTTTCTCTCAAAGAATTGAATGCATTGGAATAAGTTGCCCAGGGAGCTGGTGGAGTCACCACCTCTGAAAGTGTTCGAGAGATGCCTGGATACCTGCGGATGTGGTTTAGGAGTTATTATGGCACTGCTGGTTTAACAGTTGGATTAGATGATCTTGAAGGCCTCTTCTAACCTTCATGTTTCTGTGAGTCTGTGATTTCTGCTTATATTTAAAAGTTGACTTCACTGCAAGACAAGGCTTGGAGCGCTCCAAGACATTTATTTCTGGTTCCTGGTGATAAGTACAACACAGTACAGCACTTAGCCAAGAAAGAGGTTGAGAACTGGGTATAGACTGTATGGAGAGGGGGGATGGTGATCAGGGCCACCAAAGATCCCCAAGGCCCTCCAAAACATTTCCAGAAAGAAGAATGGGCTGTGTGTGAAAAGCAATTTGCATAGAAAGTGAGAAACTTTGCTCCAGGGTGAGGAAACTTGACTGCAAAAAAGTACCCCCACAAAGCCTGAGTGTGCAGGTGCCCCAGGACCTTGGACAACCCATCAGCTGGATCAACGCTGGAGTCAGGACTAGTGATCTAGTGATCCTTCCTTCCTTCCTTCCTTCCTTCCTTCCTTCCTTCCTTCCTTTCTTCCTTCCTTCCTTCCTTCCTTCCCTCCTTCCTTCCTTCTCCCCCTCTCTAATTCATCTCTCTCTTTCTCTCTTACCTTTCGCCCTACTCCTTTATCCAAAACCCACTTACATGTGTTTATATAGGAGGTCAGGGACTAACGTATCAAATTTCCATGCCAAGTGTATAATTTACTAAAAGCTTACTTTGTAAGCTTTTGCATACCCTCTGACTTTTGTAGTTCCTTTTGACCATGAGCATTTACAAATCTTGGGTCCTCCTTTCCCCTTAAAGGTGGGAAACCACAAGCGTTTATAAAACAAAAGTTTGACTGAAATACCTGCTCTCCTTGTTTACAATATGCCAGATAATTTGAACTGAAAGTCACTTTTAGACACAGCTATTTTTCGTTGTGTAGGGTGATTCCCCCCCAGTTACTCAGTGAAGAGAATGTTTTTTAGATTTAGAGAGATCACTTTTATGTCTGGAATAGGTCTCAGTCTAAAACTCACTAAATCCAGGTAGGAAGACTCCCACTGGCTTCAATAACATTTGATTATGCTCTGCTTCACTCATTGACCCTTGCAGGTTCCCAAACACAAACATGTGGAAGAGAGGGGGAGGTGTTTCTGAGCATAAGTCAAGACACAACAATTTGCAGAGTGAGGCCGCCAAACATTTGTCGCAAGGGGAGCTGGAATACTGTCATTGCATCTGAACTTTTTCTTTCATATTTTATTTTGAAAAATCACTAGGAAGGCAGTTCTGTATTCTAACACAAGAATAACTTCTGGAAGACAGAAAAATTGTGTACCTTTGTAACCAGAGTTATCTCTAACACCTTTTGAGGTAACAAAATCAGTAAAAACCACTTATATGACTTTCAAGTCCTGTTATAGCTGTAGTGTTGCAGTTTTTCATCTGGGCTTGGTTTTGTTGCCTTTTTTTTTTAAATTTGAATCCTATCCTAAATAAAATTATAATTTTTATTTTAATGAAGGAGATTCCTGAAGCAACTGGGAGGAAATTCACCATGACAATTTTTGCAGTGTTGACGTGTATTTGAGAATACTATTGGAAATACACCACTCTTTGCCCAATTTATCAATTAATAAATTAAGTATTTAGTAAGTAGGTACGTAGGATAGGATCTGGAAAAGCCATCTTAGATTCCGTTTTCTTTATAGTACAAAGTAGCGCAACAGTGAAGTGAACAGGATATCACTTGCCAGGCTTTACATACTGAGTGGAACACAGTGCTTTGCTGTCACAGTTTACCCAATACCAAATAAAAGTTCAGTTTGAGCAGATTAAAAAGTCAATACACTCTGCTCAGACGTAGTGGTTCACTAAAATCAAGTTTCATGGCCCCCCACTCTATTGAACTTGTATGACACACACAAATATGTGTGAGCCCACCCTTCTTCCCAATCTCATTTCTTTACCACAGCAAAATCCTACCCAAGTAAGTGACTTGTTGGCATTTTGCCAATTCCTTGAGGCATGTGTCTTGCTTGTGCAAACAAAAGCCCTATCAACTGAAGCAAGGAGCTCCAGTCCAGGAAGCTGCAAGTTTCAGCAGGCAAGGCTCCATCTTGGACTCTGCAAGACAGATATTTTACTGTACCTGTTCCTCTCAATATGGTAATAGCCACACATTCTGCAGGAACACAATTCTTGTTCCTCCACTGATTTATTTTTCTCTTTTTCCGTGGAGTTGTTTCTTAGTCAGCATAAGTGCCTACTGACCTTAGTACTTGAAGTGACTAGGAATCTCTTTTTCCTAATTCCACATCCAATGCTTAGTGAGCAAGCATAAGGACATTGATAGTTTCACAGAAAAGCCATTTTCTTCAGATCCTGCAGTTAGATAAAACAGACACACTCGCCAAGGACTTCCCAGAGCCTGTGTTAGCTTTCTCAGCATTAAGCAGCCCCTCCAAGGCACGTGCTCTCATCTCACCTCCAGCCATGTGGATGATGGTATCAGACTGAGGAGGGCATGTCAATGCTGCAGGGAAGGCATCAACTTTCTCTCTCTCCACCACTGAGGGAACCTAGGCATGATGCCTGGCTTCCACACACCTGAGACTGGGCAACAGAAACCTCCTGGTCCTTCTGCTACCTCCCAGGAACCACCAACTGGCATTACATGTGTGATAGTTGTATCCCTGCGGTCAGTGCTCGGGGTGACATGCATTGCTCTGTGCTGGTGATTAAACACACTGAGCCACTTCAGCAAGAAGCCTAATAAAGGAATAGATAAAGCCTTTGCAGGAGGGGAGAGGAGTGGAGAAAGGTCACACAGGAGCTCAGAAGCAGAGCATTACATTGGTTGCTACCACAGAGATTCCCTGAGCAGTTCACACAACTCAGACACCAGAGGCAGCACCCAACAGGTCTTGTCTGAAGAAGGGAAAGCAAAGGGGATGATGACTAGGAGGCAGCTGCAGGAATACAAGCCAGGAACTGACACTTCCAGGGTGTTAACTGAGGTGTTGCAATGGCTGACACCAAAAATACCCTGGATCTGAATCATAGCACTGGGACAAACACTGTTAATTAGAAAAGACATGGCACCTGTTTTTAATGATACATGCTTTCAGACTAGTCCTCGGGGAAGGAAGCTTCCCCTGAAAGCTCCTCTTATGCACTTGAAGATGATGTGGTTCTTGTCAGGATAAGAGCAAATCTGCTGTAGAGGAGCCAGAGTCCCCAGCAGCTCTGGAGAGCTGTCTCTCTGTTCTGCTCCAGTGGCACATGTATGGCCTGTGGAGCTCTCATTCCAGTGTCAACCCATCCCAGGCTTTCCCTACTTGTGCTAGTGCACCAGTACGGAGGCTACAAGCAAACATACAGTTGGAGCAAGACGGAAAGATATTTCTGCAACACACTGTCCTCACTTTTGCTTTTATCCTTGGCTGAAACACACCCTCTGACAGAGAACTAAAAAAACCCAAAAAACTGTAAGAAAGTCTCAGCTCAGTGCACACATTAAAGCAATCTGGGACAAGTACACAGCTCTGCAGCATCCTGTGTTGCACTTGGGGGAGGAGCAGAGACTGGGCAGAAGGCACCAGTAAAATATTTTTTCATGCATGCCTTAAAGTTACTTGCAATTATCATTTACCAAATCTATAAATAATTATTTTAATTAAGCATTGATTTAGATTAAGAAACATTACTTCTTTCTTGTTGCTATAGCCTTACAGTACTCAAGAGTAGAAGTGTGCTCCACATATCTGCAGGAGCTCGTTCTTTGCTCAGAAAACTATAGAATAACTCCATCAATGTCCACTAGATAACTAAGTATAGTGAATTTATTTTGTTAGAGTGAATGTGTGTTCAGTTTATAGCTGATTATGATAGGTCTTGATGAGAGAATTTGATTTTATTTTCAAATATATAATCTGGTCAGCACCAATAACTTCTTGCAAGTTACATTTCTGGGTAAATAACTTTTTACCGCACTTATTTGATTTTGTCTGCGGCTGGGTTGGATATTGACATATTATTTTTCTTTGTCATGTATATTCTTCTTTTTCAACAGAGAAATAATTGAAACGAAATTTTTTTGCCTTTTTTTTCCATTTAGTCAGTTATCTATTTTTGTAGCTTTAAACAGTGTTTGACAGTACATCTTCAGCTTCATTTTGTGATTAAATGTTCAAATTATTGCTTTTGTGCAAAAACCAGCTAAGTTTTTATAAGCACTTGGACAATTGTTTTTCTTCTAAACAACACAGAGGCAACCATGTAGGGGCATGTTGGGGATGTACTGACAAGAAATATAAACAAGTTCTTTTCCCACCGGTTATGTAAAGACTGGTTTATATTTCTTTCCCGCTTTGCATTAACTGCTTATCAGTGTACATGCTCTTAAATAAATTATTCTTCAGCCTATAATAAACTCATTAGAATATGCAAGTAGTGGTAAATTGGCATGGAAAATTTGAAACAAATTCCACATATGTTCTATGTGTCTTCGTATGAGTCCAACAGCATCTATATATGTGGTATTTGTAAGAGATAAATTTTACCTAACTTTTGGGTTTAATTAACTTCTTAAATTTCTCTCATGGTTTATAGGATGTTGCTCCCTAGAAAGAATGCACAAAGAAGTAACAATGAAATAACATAAGAATGTCTAAAAGAAAGTAATCCAGACTTAGTATTCTCGAGAACAAATGGTTCATCTTTCTTTTTCTTATTCTGAGTGTTCCTAAGGCAACATTTGAACACAGAGAAACTTCAGGTTATTTTGGAATCTACATTTATGCTTCCAGGTAAGTAACTTTATTGAGTCTCAGTTTCTGTGTGCTTAGTACTTTTTGAAGTTAATTCACTTTTTTGATTATCCAGACATGGACTGAAAGACTTCAAACTTATACTGTTTTTTTTTTACTTGAGCTCTATATATTCTATAGGAGGTCCCTATACAGGACAGTGGTGTTGTTTCAAAAAGTCTACCACAAAATCAAAACAATACAAAACAAAAAATTCTGGTTACATTTTCCACCATAAACTGTGTAAGTTACTATAAACAGCATACATTAGACTGAGTTTGCTTGACTTTTATTTATAAAACAGTCATCATACACGTCCATCCGCCTTTTACATGCAACAAAAAGAACAATTATGTGAAGAAAGGTCAAGAGTATAAAAGATCAGAAGATATATACTAGGAATAAGGATCTGGAATGTTTTGAACTATTCTCAGGCTTTCCCAGCAAAACAGACATTGCATCAAAACAGAAAAACCTGCAAATTGATTTCTAAGAGTTTTAACAGAGAAGTTCATCTCTTCCCCTCAGGGCTGTTGGTTTGCATGCCCCCAGTTATGTTCCCTTTCTACCTGTGTTCATGCACTAAGGCATTGCCTTTAAAACCTATCCAAACTGTACATCATCTATATGCTATGTGTACCATAAAAACATTCCATTATACTTATTATGGGGAGGGAGAATTTTAAAGTGCCTAAAGGGTTTAGAAAATATCTTATCTCTAAGCTCTTTTTTGTTGTCAATGGACAAAACCAGATTTTTCATAGTCTTGTAAGATACATGCCTGCATCATTTCCACTTTCAAAGAAGCTTGTCTCTCTCCCCTGACAGTAGACTCCCTTTCACTCTTTAATACTGAAATATTTAAAGGCTTTATTTTCCTTCCATTTTAGACTAGAATTAAACTGTGGATCTTTTAAATTCGTCACAACTGGAACTGTTGTTTCAGGACACCCATGGGAGTTCAAATGTTTGCAAGCATCTTATAGAGCTATTGCAGATGTCTTGACCTTGGGCTAGAAGCCTCAGGGTCACACATAGTCCCATTTCAGTTCACCTGATTGTCTTCACATATTTATGTTTGCATTAAGATAAAAAAAGATACAGATAGGTCCAATTTCAGGTAAGAGATGCCACTTTTCTGAAAAAAAAAAAAAAAAGCTGGTGGGGCATTTCCTTGATTTGGTATTGAGGTTTTTGTTCTAATAAGAACAGAAACAGAACAAATTGGTGGAAAGAAATTACTCACTTTCCATAGATTAGTAGGAGAAAGACATGTTCTAGGGCAAGGTTATGAACACAATCATGGGAGATGATTAAGAGCAACTAAGATGTCTCTCTCCTATTCTGCCACTTTTCATTTCAAAATTATGCACAATCAGCAACCCAAAATCAAAGTGCAGCAGAGAAGAAAAGGTTCAAAAGCAATGCCTAAATCCAGTGTAAAAACAACAACATGATGCATCTAAACTAAATTGCAGCTCCCTAATATCACAATACCACTACCGATTGCAGAGCCGGATTAATAATGAAGATTTGGGGGCATGGGAGAAGTAAATCCATATTTTCCTAGGTTCACTTAGACATTTCTAAACACAAAATGCAGGGAGCTTTCATGTTTCACACACTTCTGTCTTTAACCTAACAGGATAACTTTTTCCAAGTCAACTTGTTGTCAAAAGCACCTTAGGTAATCTGGACAAGTGCAAAAAGCTCCACTCCTCCCTCAATACCCATAAACTCAAAGAGCAGATGAAAAGCCTTACATATGATTCCTTCTGAAGAGCACAAAAGATTTAGGGGACTCCAAGCTGTGTGGTGACAATACAGCCAGATCACTATTAGTGGCTCAGGCAAACCCAGTGACCACATGACCTACTAATTTCAAGGGTGAAGTGAGAAGATGCTAAAGCATTAACAACTGCAGTGGCAATTTACTATCTTACTAATATCTGAGTTCTTGAAGTGCATAGTGCCGTGTGTGTGTGTGTGTCCTAACTTGATAGATCTCTCTGTATAAGTATATATATATACTTATACACAAACACAAACATAGAGCAAAAATATTCTGTGTATATATACACACATAAATCTGCTAAATATTTGAATCAAAAAAAAGTTTTTTTAGTCCTAATTGACACTAGTTATAAAGAACAGTCTAACACATTGTATTACACTATATATGGGATCATGTTTTATAACTACTAGACCTGCTCTGGTTAATAATTAGAGCCAGAAACAACCACTGGTTTTATTTTACAGTTTTGCTTTTGATTTTATGGAGCTCTTTGGGATAGGAAGCATGTCATCTTCTGCGTTTTATTTCAATATAAACATCTCTGAACACAAGGCCAAATTTTAAACAACTTCAGGGTTTGAGTATTCCTTTGGACAGCATGGCTTTGTAGCTGATGTTAGCACACACCCAGGCAGCAGGACCGAGAATGATATGAAGATCGAGCCCTTTTTGTCATCCCCTCTCATTATAGGACTAGTACCCTGGTTTAAAAAGACATAAACGTGTTAAAAAACCAAGTGCACAGCTCTTGCTTTCTTCACATGCAAATGAACTCTAACATCTTATTCCACATGGAACAGACGAAGAACAAGCATACAGCAGTTAATTTCTATGGCCTATCCAACAAGTTCTAACTCATTAACTACTGCATCCCTTTGGCTTGCAGCTGCCTGTCCCCTGCCTAATGTTACTGACTTTGGGAGTATCCTACAGGCTACAATTTCAATTTAAATAATTGCTGATAGTGTACAGGCTTTTTTTTCCTTTTTTCTCTTTTCCAGCCAAGGAAAATCACTCTCCACAACTTAATCTATCATGGGCTCCCACATTAGGAAAATAAGATGGAAACAATGTATAATATAAAGCAGCCATGGGGAATTCCAGATGTTTTTCTTCACCAGTTCAAAGTATTTTAAGTGTATTTTCTCAGATGCTGTGTACAGATAAATCAGTGCATTTACCTGATGATGAATCGCTTATTGAGTGTTACCATTTTTTTACATGTAACAATAACACACACTTGTAAGATATTCACACAACAAGGTGCACGAGTTACTGCCCATGCAACTGTCATATAGCACAAAAAAAGTTTGAAAAAAACCACTTATTTGGGGGTGCTTGTATTGATAGAACAGTCTGCCAAAGTGTTTCAATTTTTCTTAGTCTGATAGCAGCTCTTGAAGAAGGCTGGACAATGTTAAAAGGACATGGGATACGTGATCAGAGTTCATCCCTCGTGTTGATACTTTTTTTAATGACTTAAAGATAGAAAGGCCGTGAAACCAACATAGATGTCTCAAATGATCTACTTTGGAAGCAAATCAAAAGAAATTTTCTTACTTTCAGTGTAGAAATAGTTACACTTTTCCATTTGACTTGTGGATTATACAAACCACTTAAGCCATTCAGCTTTCTAGTTGAGACTTAAATTCCAGTTTTAATCACGCAGACCTGAAAACATAATGCTTTTCATAAACTTCTGGTGACAGTGACTGGAAAGAAATTAAGAGGAAATGAAAAAGTACATGAAACAGAGTTAACGGAAAACTGACTGAACCACATTTCTTTTAAAATTTAATTTTGCTTTGTGATGAAAGAAATCAAGAGGTGTAAACAACTGTGATTCCAATACAGCAAAGATGTCCTGAATTTGGTATGTGCTTTTACCAGAGGGTCAAGTTGACAGAGCAGTCTGCCAATTCAGCATTCTTACAGTCCTGTTGTGAAATTCCTACCACACTCCACACATTTATCTTGTTCACTGCAGCAGGAATGTATGCCCTTCTTTTCCAGTAGACCACCCTCACAAGTCTCCAGTAAAAGGAAAACATTGCATTCAGGGGTTTGGGTTTTGTTGATTAAACTGTTATTCATGGCAAATCATGGTCCATTCTTTCAGAGGATGCTGAAAAAGTCCTAGATATAAGACACATTTACGGTTTCTTTGGGCAGCAGGTGAACTCCTTGCAGTGAATTTGTTCTTGGGCTATCAAATTCTCCATTTTGCTCCAAACTGCCATCAGTACACTGAAAAACAACAGATGATTACATTTTGGCAGCAAGTTAGAGAATAAGGATCAACATGCGCTTTGTAGCCTCCAAGGAGTCTTCATGGGACTGAAACCTGAAACTCTCAGCACCTCAGAATTATGTTGCAGGAAAAAAAACTCTTACTTTAGAGCACTGACAAATAGACTGCTTAGAGACAAAAATGACTAATACAATATTAACCACAAAAAAGTTATAGTCAACATCAGGTCTCCTACAGCAATTTTATTATCAGCAATTTAAATTATTATCTCTATATTTAGAAAAACTAGAGATCCCAAATCAGACTTGATAGTTTTTCTGGCTATTATACAGGAAGGTTCAGTCTAGTACAGTGACAAAGGATAGGAAAAAGTGGTAGATTGCCCCTCTTTTATAAATGGAAATTAACCCACATGGAAACCAAGATGTAGAGCCATGGTCGTGTTGGACTATGTCAGAAAACAGCTTGCCCAGAGAAGCTGCTGATGCTCCATCCGTGGAGTGTTCAAGGATGGGTACATCAGGGCTTGAAGCAACCTGGTCCAGTGGAAGGTGTCCCTGCCCATGGCAGAGGTTTGAAACCAGATGTTCTTTAAGGTCCCTTCCAACACAAATAATTCTGTAATTCTATGATTTAATTAATTTTATTTTAAACAAGCTATTTTCACAACTGTTAAAGTAGAACAGAATGTTTTCACCTTTATGATTGCAATGATGGACTTTCTGTATTGTTGAACTGAGCCAATTCAACAGATGATAATGAGCTCAGCCATCTACCAATACCCAAAGAGAGAAGCTACACTAATTGAGCTAACACTGTATATTTCTCAAGGTTAGGTACAGACCTGAAAGTAAAGTCCAGAAATCAACCTTGCTAGGTTAATAATTTTAAAAATGATGAGAGAAGAATATTTTGTGTTGTTCCTACAGTAGGGTAATGTACTACAATTTTGGTTTAGCTTCAGTCTCTGAGTGTAAGCATCATTAACACATTAACATACCTTTATTCACTCCTTGTATGAATTCAAAAATATCAATCTTGCCTAACAAGATTGCATAATTTGGTTATGTAACCTCTTTTTTTTTCTTCTTTTCTTTTGAAATCACCATCCAATACTGGAGATAAATTAGTCGCAATTTATGGCTTGGTATTCACAAAGGACATACTTAGAAAAAGACATTTTTTTCTACTGCATATTTCTTCTGCATTAACAATCAGACTTTTACTGCTTGTTGGGTTTATCTAAAGTTATTTTTAAAATATTTTTCCTCCTACTTATGAAAAAATGATGCTATTGTTGGCCAGAACATGTGCTGGTAAGATGCATGCTCACATCATCATAAAATATATGACTGGTAAATTATGTGCTAGTGAAAGAAGATATGGTGTTTAAATATAAAATTTAACTGTTGAGTGTTGCAAGAAATAATCAGATAATAATATTTTAAATTAAAGGAGTTTAGGATCACTGATTAGGCTTTTACTATTACGTTGACATAAGGATCACACTTCCCTTTTTAACACTTCGTCTAACCCCCAGCTTTGTCATTAGGAAATTACAGAAAAAAATTATTATCAAGAAATGTTTGTTTATGACATGTTGACTGCATTTCTATTGCTAGTCATCATTATTTCAATGTCAAAATATATTCCTAAACTGGAACATTGGTATTCTCACTGTCAACTAAAACAAAAACCAGAGGAAGCAGAATATCAATCAACAAAGAGAAAGGAAAAACTCCAAACACAAAGTGGGTTTTTTTCTCTTTCTAAAACTCATAAAAATAGACTTGACAAAAATTAAAAGTAAGCTCTTTAAAGTTGCATTAAATGTACTGGAAATATCTCTGTTAAATGTATAGATACATCTTAAGGAATATGTAAGGAGTTAAATCACTTTGTTCCCTGGAGCAGGGGACAAAACCCTACCAGGTTTTGCACACTGACAGGTACAGCTCGAACATTAACAACAGTTCAAGTCTCATTTCATCCTACTACGCTTACGGCTCAGTTTCCCTGGGAACACTACACACACACACACTCCATGGGTACACTGTTAGACACTTTAAGCAGTACTGCACATCACAAGAAACACACAGTTTGTTATGCTGACTTACACAATTTGTCATTTGTTCAAGTCTGTTCGTGTAAAGTTGCCAGAAATTTAACAAAACATTATGTATTCATTTGAACTCTGTGTTCTTTTGTTGGACAAAAAAAACATGGCCAATGCTGCATGTTCCAGTTGCAGAGATTTTTATTCTCAAAATATATGGGAGGATGGCTAAAGGGTGAGCTGCATGCAGCACAGAGACTGAACAAAGAGGATTGCCGATTCTCCATGTTTAATAAAACAAGACAGCACACATAATTTATAGCAGCTCTGAACTGAAAGCGCAATTGAATTGTAAGGCTATCTAAAAGTACCAGCTTCTTCCCACACACCCTCGCCTCCTTGGAAAAGACAAAAGTTATTTCCAACAGAAACAGGTCTTCCTGTGCATCCTGGTTCTCTTCATATCTTCAACTTGCTGGACCTCATACTTCAACATGTCTTTAATATTAGCCCATAACGTTAATGATCAGTTCATAAGCCCATCAGTACAAAATATCTACTTCAACATATGGTTAAGTCTCATTTGTTCAAAAAACAAAGGATGACTTGGGAATATATATAGCTGCTTTCTTAAGTAAAGTTCATAGATTGTTACCTAAGAGAGCTGGAGAGTTTTTCTTCTTCCATTAAAATTAAATAAATTATGAGAAAAAGGAATTCAAGGTATGGGAAAAGAGCTCTCTGGAAGGTTTGGTTTATTTAGCAAGCAATGCAATTAATGTGATGTACGAGGTGCCACTGGACAATACTGGTGTCTGCAGCAACATATTTAAGACCTGTGAAGTTCCAGTAGCTATTTAGGGTTTTTTACATATTTTTATATTACGCATTTTGCTTCTGTGCAATAACATCTGCATGAAATTTTTACCGCAACTACAGTTTATTGCCCATCATTGCCTTTAACACACTTCTTGGAGAGTTCTGGGAGTTTAGTCAGTGAAACTACTCTTCCCTGCCTAAAACACTCTTTGGGCTGCTATAAATCCTGGAGTTGTCAAATTGGCTAGCAAATAATCTCTTCTTTAATGAGAAGGATGGCAACTGGAATGAGAGTCACAAGAGCAACAGGGAGATGCATCTTCTAAATGTGCACTAAAAAAGCTGGGATACCTCCAGGTGATTCTTGTACTTCCTAAGCTAATGGATAACCAACTGACTGGAAAGAACTGGGCATAATGAGTGGAAAAAACTACTGCAGCCCTGTTTCCAGGTCTCTGCCTGCCCTTCGGCTGCCAGCAGTAGCGCTGCTTTCTTCAGTTCACAAAGACCTGGGACCTGCACTTTCCCTCCCACATATGTCCTCCTGTTCCTTACAGGAACAGCACATCATCAAGGAGACATTCAACAGCCAGGATGGAGATTCCCTGGTTTTGGTGAAACGCTTACTATGCTCACTGAATAAGCACTACAGCTGCCACCTCCATGCAAACATATAGCAAGGAGACAATGTTAGATAGTGTTTCAAGGACGTTTAAGTATCACTCAGACTCTCTGTGCCCTTCCTATTAAATATAAGATGGCAATTCTCAGTTGTGAATTCAGCTGCTTTCAGTCAAAAATTAGCCACCCTTTTTCTACCTTACTTTCCTCTTGTCAGTAAGCCTTGCAATGATCCAGCAAACTGAGGAAATCATGGCTGGCTAGGATGCAGTGTCCATTCTGGAATGCAAAGGGAAAGCAAAGGGATTCTGCCTGAGACACAGAAGATGCCACTGTCACTGTGAGATCAATGTTTTCAGTCACCCCCATGGATTCAGAGGGAGTGAGAAATCAGATACACACATATTCAAGATTTTCAAGACGACTTGGTGATAACCCATCTCTATGACAACTCTTGATGTCCAAGATTTGTTGGTTTGTCTAAATGTAAAGCAGACAAGCATAAAATGTCTTTGTCACAGCAGCAAGAAGACAGCATTAACTCCTCTACATCTGAGCCATGACATGCAGAAAGAAGAGTAAGCCCTCTTGGATAATTGCTTAAAGTTTATCCTTCTCAGCCTGAGAAGGATAAGCCTGACATGAGAGCTTTCACCCCAAAGGCATCTGGTTGCAATACAGAAGGACATATTGAGCAATATAGGGCAAAAGAGAAAGGAAAAGGGTTCTCAAGAGCCTAAAAAGAAAATCCTACTTGTGTGCTGCATACCAGTGAAGCTCTAAAGATAGGAAAAGATTTTAATGGACTTTGAACATCTTACTCCTTCCAGCATTATGGAAACCAAGTTGTCATTCACTCTACAGTCCCTATCATAGCCAAGAATATCCAGCACCAGAAAAAAAATCTGTAGAGAGGTACAAAATGAAAACAGTTAAATTTCCAGTTATCACAGTATTTTCTCAAAAATTTCTCTCTGACTAGAGAAAGATTTCTTTTAAACAGGAACTGCCTCCAAAAAGGCAGAGAAGCCAATGCTATTAATTCAAACCACAGCAGAGATAAATTTAATACTAAAAGTAGTTCCCACACTCTAAAATTTATTGGGGATCTTGGTTTGTTTGTTGGTTCTTGGGGTTTCTTTTAAGTGAATTATAACTTGGTATAGATTATTATATCCCAAATAATTATTTGAATACAACCTCCTTGGACTAACAGCTGTGTGTTGCCTAACATTGCTGAGCACTGCGACCTGTGCCTTGTCACATAGTTTTCAGTAACTCCTACTTCTCAGCATTACTGGTGAAACATCTACTGACTCAGATAATTGTGATTTTTATCATAACATAAGATTTAAAAAACTGAAACACCTACAAGCCAGGAGCCCAGAAGGGTCCTCCAAATGTGCGGAGGATCTACAATAAACGGATATTCCTTTAAGCCTTGTGCACCAGCACAGCTGTGCATGGGTGTAATAGTCATGTAATCCTAGAAGAACCATGCTTCAGCTGCTTCCAAGCCACACAGAAGTCACAGGCTGCCCCTTGGTTTAAAAAAAATTGTTCCTAGCGACATTTAATCACTTGCATAGAACACAATTCCTTCAGGAAATGGCTTGAAACAATATCAGTGGGTAATGTGCAGCGAGCACAATAAGAACCACATATTACACACATATGAGATTATATGCTTCCTACATATGTGGAAGATCTCTGAGCATACAGTTTAAAACCATCACAACAGTACCCCAAAAAAAATGAAATATGGACAATAGAAAACAGTGCATATTTTTACAAAAATGCAATTTATTTTCTTATTGTTTTCATGACGTATGTTTCAAATATGCCCTTGCTAGAGTACTATTTAATAAATGAGAAAAAATAATACATTGTGACACATGGTAACTCTATCACTTTCTTGGGCAGCCTGTCACAGTGCTTATTAAGCCTTTTGGTGAAGAAATTTTTCCTAATATCCAGTCTAAACCTCCCTTGTGAAACTTGAGGCCATTTCCTCTTGTCTTATCACTTGTTACCTGGGAGAAGATACTGACTCCCACCTGGCTACAGCCTCCTTTCAGGCAGTTGTAGAAAGCAATGAGGTCTCCTCTGAGCCTCCTTTTCTCCAGGCTGAGCCCTTCGAGCTCCCTCAGCCACTCCTCATCAGACTTGTGCATAAGACTCTTCACAATCTTCAGTGCCCTTCTCTGGATATGTTCAGGCACATTGAGTTTCTTACATACCCATTCCTTACGGACAGGTCATCCCAATATCCACACTCATATTACTAGTTTACATGACATTTTTCTCAAGTTTGTTGCTCAAGAAACCCAGGTGATATGAATTACCTCCTGTCTGGATAAATAAGAATTATTTATCCTGTCTGGATAAATAAGAATTATTTATATTATAAATTATAAGAATTTTTCTCAGTAGCAGTAATTGTAGTGGCTGTCAGAGAGGTGGCAATTGTAAGGAGGAATAAAGGAACATTCCTCATGTGTGATCTATAGGGCCTGAAGAACATCTGGCGGGAGGAGACCTAGTGAGGTTGTATGTGGAATGCTGTGTCCAGTTCTGGGCTGTTCAGCATGGGAGAGACATGGAGCTCTGGGACAGGTCCAGCAGAGGCCACAAAGATGATTAAGGGACTGGAGCATCTCTTTTGTGAGGAAAGGCTGAGGGAACTCTGCCTGTTCAGCCTTGAGAAGAGACAACTGAGAGGGGATTCAGTCTATCGGTATCTGAAGGGAGGGGTCAGAGGATGGACCAGGCTCTGCTTGGTGATTCCAGGTAATAGAACAAGAGGCAATGGGAAGAAACTGATGCTCAGGAAGTTCCACCTGAACATGAGGAACTACTGCAGGTGACCACACACTGGAACAGATTGCCCAGAGAGGATGTGGAGTCTCTCTCACTGGAGATATTCCAGAACCATCTGGACACAATTTTGTGCAATGTGCTCTAGAGTGACCTTGCTTGAGCAGGAAGGTTGGACCAGATGACCCAGTGGGGTCCCATTCAACCTTACTCAGTCCACGATTCTAAGGCGGAAGAAATAGAAGAGAGAAAAAAGTAGGATGGGATAGCAAAAGGGGAATGAGAAACATTCTAAGTTTTCAAAGGAGACAGTGAAAATGAAAAAAATGAAGGAATATGCTTTGTTTGGACTCTCTGACATGTGGTTGAAATGTACAGATGGTGAAAATGCAGACTGTGAAGAGACACACACAATTGGAAGAAACCTGACTGAGGAGCTGCAAAGCCCATTTGCTTCAGGACTGACAGTAGAACAAGAACCTGCCTCTTCCACTGCCATCCTCCAATTTTATTTTTTTTACCATTGTATACAAATTTCTATTTCTTATGTAATCAATTAATATATGACCCTACAATCATGTCCAGTATGTTGGGAGTTTTCTTCATGCAAATGGTCTAAAAGTTGAGGAACGTATCTGGTACAGGAGTATGACTGCCACTTGTGAATGGTCAGACTGGGAAGTTTCCTTAATATAGAGATATCACTTATTCCAACTTCAATGCAAATAACACTAAAAAGACTGTAAGAATTTGGATTATATTAACACCAGAAAAGAACTGAACAAATAGCAGAGAACAATAACCCTTTATTCCAATCAGTAGGGTTAATTTATTGTGCTTCTCTGAGTTGTTAACAGCTGAAGAAAGCTAAACAAAGATGAATAGGGATAACATGCTGTGCAATACAGTATTAACTACTTCAGACTGTTCCAGTCAACCAGAATTTTAAACTATGTTTTATGCTTCCTTAAGCTGTCAAGTCTTTTTCATCCATGACTAACAAGGCATATTTTTAATTTCCAGAATACACCTATAAAATTCTAGAAATCCACAAGCCTATCAAAGATTTCATCTCTACCACTACCATAAAAACACATCAATCTTTATAAATGGATTACAAAACAAGCAAACAAAAAAACAAACAAACAAACAAGCAAAAAGAATAAGGGCACACCACTGATGTGCAGTCTCAAACATATTTCAACAACAGCCAGGAAAATGAGCAGATAATATAACACCTTGCTTTTCAGGTTTCTCTTCCATATACTTTTTTGTCCTAACAGATTTTTTTCGAGTTCTAACTGGATGCTTTCTGCAAATGAATGAATAAATTACTACTAGTGACCATATCTTGACACACAAAAAACCAATCTTTTCACCTCACATCATTTAATCTTAATGATGAAAATACCATATTTGAAACTCTGTATGTTTTTTGACACATAGAGCTCCTCTGGAATAGCATATAAAGCAAGAAGAAATATGTGCCATTGCATAACTGCTTCATACACCAAATATACATCAATAATAAATGCAGCTTTCAATGGACCGATATAAACATTTAAAGTGAAAGTGCAATTTTTTTCTGCACAGCAATTAGTAGTATCGTGTGATTTTTCAGTGAGGTAAATAAATACCTGCATTAAAAAACAGCAAAACAAAACATAGAAAGATCCAGAATCAACCTGGAATAGGAAATGGCATAAATATAAATAGCTCTTTCCTAATTTCAGAAGAATTATATCATGTAATTGTGTCCAGAAGTCACACAATCAGTTGTTGCAACGTTTCTAAATCTTTTTTATTTTTAAGAGAAACTAAGAAAGCAGTTCTCAAAATGTCTTAAGTCTTCAAAAGTGCTTAAAATTATTAGACCTCAGTGGAGAAAAGGGAATGACGAGTTATAATTGAGACAGCTCAATATTCTCAAAGCTTTTTTTCAGCAAAGCATTTTGTACTTTAGTTGGTAGAAAAGCCAGGAGGACCTGGTAGGTCTTGCATGTGTTGCAGGTCAGGGGCTATTGTTATTATGGAGATTGCTCAGGGAGCTGTGGCACACAACATGAAATTCCAGCTTTGCTGGAATGTGCTGCTCGTTCTGGATGCTCCTGTTGATTTGAACTGACTCTTGCTTGGCCCTCTCTGTGGGTCTCTCTCTGGAGGGGTCCGTCACACCTAATACTGCACTCCAGATGTTAGGCAGACATCCAGGCTCCTTTACTGCAGGAGAAAGGGAGCAACATCTCCAAAGGTGACTCATCTCCCACAGCAGTTATTTATCTTCCAATGGGATGACCTGTCATTTGCACATAATTCTTTCTCAGTCTGGTCTTTTGACTACAGTGGAGGCCTTAGTGAGTAACAGCAGAGTAGCTGTGGCTGTGCAGGCTCAAGGACTTAGACATCACAAAGCTTGACTCTAGAGGGAATGCCTTTTGCTAGACCACCCTGTCAAAACATAAAGGGAGGTGAGATGAATCTCCTCAGATGTACCTGGTGGCAAAAGAGAAGGAATCATATCATCTTAACAGCTCTTATAAATCATGCACTTGCATACACACACACACACCAGTTTCAAGGCACACAACAATTTAGTGTTCTCATTCTTGGTGAAACTGGGCTTGGATGTCAAGTTTTATAGATCTTTTTATCATCTTTGCAGATCTTTTACCATCTTTGCAGATTTTATGTAATTTACATCTCAGACAATGTCTGGAATCTTTACACTTCTCTGTAATTTTACCAATTTTACCAAATCAGCAAGACAGCTACTCTATGTGACTTTATTAATCTCACAATAATGCAATAATACCTGTCTTGTATAATTTGTTGCCTCATTCTTTCCTTGGGGACAGCACTGTGTGTACGTACACATGGCAATGCACTGATCAAGTACACATTACAGTTTTGTATTATTGTCCTGCAGGTTGGGATGGCCTCCTGGCAGAAAAGAGGAGAAATATATGGAACTAAAATCAAGGACAGAAAAAATTATTTCAATATATTTTCATTTAGTTAAAAAAAAAAAAAAACGAAAACAAAAAAAACCCATATTTTTCATTAAATGTTTCCAGAATTTTCTCTGCTGGTTTACTCAGATGTTTGAGAAGATTGGAGTTTGTCTGGTTTTTGCACCTTTACAAAAGACTAGTGCAATCAGGGCTTCTGGAAAAGGTTACTCGCTGACTGACTCCATGAGTAAGACACATTTCAGAGGTGATATTAACATGGGAGATCTTAATTTCATTACAGAAAGCCCCTTTGGCTTTCCACATTTCTCTTCTAGATGCCTAATCAAAACTACCTCTTAAATAGAAAATGGAACCTTTTTTTCTTCTTCCAGCTCTCATGCTTTCAAAAGTCGACCACCTGCTGGGACATTTGCTTTGATTTAGTAGCTTAAATTTACTCCACCTGCTTATTTTTTGGTTTTTTGTAATGAAACAATAAAGCCAAAAAATTCATGCAAGTTGTCTAGAAACCCCCTAGGAAAGATATTTCTGAAACTCTTCCAGCATAGTGTGAGTCTGTGCTTTTACAATTGCTCTTAAAGATAAATGTTCTTGATTTTATGATCTATGGATTATGCCAATTCTCTTCTGTCAAGAAGCAGAGTTATTCTGCTCCTTCTTTCATCCTACTGATTGCTGCATAACCCCTGCCCTCACATATTTTGGCTTGTCTTTCTCTTTACTGACATGTCCAAAGAATTTCTAAGGTCTATTGGACATGAACTTTGCAAGTTCAAAGAATTTTTACTTCTAACATCATACCACAATGAAAATATTCATGACTATTTTCTGATTAATTAAATGAAATCTTAACAATGATATTTGCAGAACATAAAAACTAATAGATGAAAGAATGGAAGGAACAAAGAATGAAGCTATAGAATCATTTTCCTCGATACGAGAAAATTTTACCTAGCCATTATTTCAAACCTCCCTGCTCTTTCAAGAAATCATTTGCTACTACGTACATATCCTTTTATGACTGAATCCTTTTTACAACCTTTGCTATGATTTCACACTTTGCTACATTTCCCTTCCAATAAAAAGAAAACATGTTTTCAAACAAAGCATAATTACTAATAGAATTATGTTTCCATGGTTTTTTTGTGAAATAGTTGTCTTTCCTTTCCACCATGATTTTATTTTTCTTTCCTTTTTTCATAACCCTTGAAGACAAATTGCTTATGGTCTATTTTACATCTAAAGCATTTTTCCTCTGCTCTGTTAGTAAGCTAAGATGACATTAGACCATGAGCTATGGGTAAATTAGATGAGAATTGAATTGGAACAGCTAATGAGTGTTTTCACTACAGTGTTAGAGAGATTCTGTGTCTGTTGCATGCATTTAAACCTATCTGGGACAGGATTTTTCTTCTCTGAACTTCTAAACTAGCAGCTTTTTCTAGAGACATCACTCAGCAACAGAGCTACTGAAATGAATGAAAAATGCAGTCCCTCTCATTTCTGAAGAGCAACAGCTCTGTTAAGGCTTTGAATTCCAGTTAGCAAGAAAATGCCCTGATGACACATGAAAGACTGAAAGCAGACCAGTACTAGTGAGGCACACATATAAACACATACATGCACAGCTGTGGGTATACATACAACTGATTTATAGAACATCTTGCAAAAAAATCTCTGAGCATAAAAATGCTGTGGAATCCATGAAAAACTTGTTGAAGTAGAAGCAAAGCCAAATGCTGTTAGAGACCTGGGGATTATGCCTCCCTTTTCTTGTGAGATTCAAGGCTTCATTGTACAGTTGTAACATATGCAAGCAAAACTTTAGATTAGTGAAAAAGCTCACACCTCCAGTACTAGAGTTCAGCTAGATGCCACAGATCTATTAATAGAGCTCTTAAAACCCAGGAAGGGTCTCTGTACTGTCTAAGGCACTGCTCTCAGAGTTGACAAGGTCAGCTAAAATTCCCGTGTGAATTCAGCGACTGCATTTGCAAGGGTCGCGTTCCTCCAGACACATCTGAGGTACCCTGGCATGAGAAAGTGATAAAAGAGCCACAAAACCCATCTTATCTCCTTCAAACCTGAAAACAACCTTTGAAAGTTCTTTTCTCGTTGTTGTGTTCCCTTTCATTTGACCATCAGCCAAATCACTCCATAATCTGAACAGCTCCCATTAGGGGCAGGAGGATTTACGTCACTGCTTTCCCCAGAGGAAACCAGATCACGGCATGTTGCTAACACGCTTTCTAGAACTGATGATCAGGTCACATACAACAAAAAACTTTCAAATTTTATTCAAATTCCCCCTTTCCTTGTTTAAACTCTCTGCTGAATTTACTGTGTTTTCTCTCAGTAATAATGAACATCTGTGACAGCAGAGAAGCCAAAATAAACCCAGTCAAAGAAATTGTGTGCAGTTATGCTAAACAAGTTTTATTCACAGGTTTAAGTTTCGTATTAAAAGGCATAGAATATGTCTTCCTGCCTTGGCTTTCTGTGTTATTATACATATTACTAAAAGTAATATATAAAATGCCAAAGGATTGCCATATTCTTAAAATGATTTTTCAGTCATATTCTCCTGGAAGAAAAAGCAGTTGTGCAGCTTTCAAGTCATACAAGAGGATCAATGCCTATTGTGTGAAATGTTTTTTTTATCATCATTACAAAAACCACTCAGTGCTGATAGGTAACCCACTATAACCAATTCAGTCATCAAGCATTATTTAGGGCAAGGGTTGACCTGGTCTCATACAAAATCCTTATTGTTTGGATTGGAAGCAACCTTAAAGATATCTGGTCCCAACCATCCTGCCATGGACAGGGACACCTTCCAATAGACCAGACTGCTCAAAGCCCCATCCAACCCAGCCTTAAATACTTCCCAGGATGGAGCATCCACAGTTTCTCTGGACAACCTGTGCCAGTGCCTCAGCACCCTCACAGGGGAGAATTCCTTCCTAATATCTAATTTAAACCTACTTTCTGTCACTTTGAAGCCATTCCCTCTTGTCCTGTCACTACAGTTCCTTGTAAATATTCTCTCTCAATCTTCCTGTAGATTTCCTTCAAGTACTGGAAGGCTGCAATTAGATCACCCCAAAAGCCTCCTCTTTTCCAGGCTGAACAATCCCAATTCTCTCAACCTTTCCTCATAGCTGAGGTGCTCCATCCCTCTGATCATCTTGGTGGCCTCCTCTGGACTCACTCCAACAGGTCCATGTCCTTCCTGTGCTGGGGACCCCAGAGCTGGAGGCAGCACTGCAGGTGGGGTCTCACCAGAGCAGAGCAGAGCGGCAGAATCCCCTCCCTCCCCTGCTGCCCACACTGCTTTGGATGCAGCCCAGGACACGGGGGGTTTCTGGGCTCCCAGTGCACATGGCTGGGTCATGTCCAGCCTCTCATCACCCAGGTTCTTCTCAACAAGGCTATTCTCAGTCTGTTCTTTCCCCAGCCTGGACTGACACCAGGGATTGCCCAAACCCAGCTGCAGCACCCTGCTCTATGTCTTATTAAACCTCACGAGATTCCGTTCCGATTCATAAGTCCGTTTCTTGAGCTTGTCCTGGTCCCTCTGGATGACATCTCATCCTTCAAGTTTGACAACTGCACCACTCAGCTTGGTGTGATCTGCACATTTGCTGAGGGTGCACTCAATCCCTATGTCTATGTCATTAATGAAGATATTAAAGAACACCAGTCCTGGTACAGACTCCCAAGACACACCACTTGTCACTCATGTCCATCGTGATTCTGAGCCGTTAACCAACACCCTCTGGATGTGACCGTCCAACCACCTCCTTATTCATGTAACTGTCCACTCATCAAATCTATCTTTCTCCAATTTAGAGAGAAAGATTATTTGGGGTATTATGTCAAAAGCTTTTCAAAACATGCTGATAGTATGATATAGGCCATAATTTACATAAGAGCTTACTCACAACCATTGAAGTCTCTGCCATATCATCAGAATCAAAACAAATACATTAATATAATCTGTCACAGCTATATAACTCCAATCCTTTTCAGAAGTATTTCATCATGAATATCAAATGTTTAGAAATCTCACCCAAAGGTTGTCTGATAAATGTGACCTTTCCATGCACTGTCTCATCAGCACAGAGGTCTCTCTTTCCTCTTGCTTTGGCCTCAATCTTTGCTAGTATTTTGCTTGCCAAGGAGGTCTGTTAACAAATGTGTTGCAAACAAGAGGTTCCATGTGCTCTTCCTCCTTGCTTTCAAACACCCTTATTTTTATCCTGGGATTCAATGTATCCACAGAGACCTATTGTCTCTGATATTGGGTCTTTAAGATTTGTAATGAGAGACCAATGAGAAAAAAGCAGAGAAGGCCACTCACAATAAAAATAGTTTGTTTGGAGTTTTATCTAACCAATGACAATTTGCAAAAAGCAGCAACTCTTTTCTAAGGATCTTATAGAGCAAAAGACAAAAAAGCCTTTTTTATTAAGTGTTATAGGAAGTGTTGCTTCAAATTGCTCTCAAATGCTATGAGAATGCTGGAACTAAACTATTCTATAATATCTACTTGTGAGTTTATCTACACTAATCTACTAATATTAAGAGATTGCACAAAGAAACTTATGGAAAGATGCATTATACTCAGATATAGGAAAAGACAGCTTCTGCCTCAGAGAGCCTAAAATACAAATTGAAAAGACAAAAATTAAGAGATTTGAAGTCATGGAAAATAATTTAGAACAAGCACTTCAAGTTACTCAGCTTCCAACAGTTACCCCACAATGAATATACTTGGGGTGCCCTGGTCTGTACAAATGACATAAAGAAATTACTCCCAAAAAGTAATTTTTGCTTTTCTTTTTTAAAGATTATTTTATTCTGGTAAAGAAAAAAAAAACTTCTTCTCGTTGGGATGAACTGAGAAACCTCCTGTGGCACAAAGCCAACACTGACTGCTTGCTAAATTTAATAAAATGTAATTACATAAGAGAGGAATAAAGCTGAGGACTCTAACTGTGTTTCAGTATTGGTTGGTTTTCAAACAAACAAATTAAAAGATATCATTCTACCCTGTGGTCACAGGAAGACATGTGTGGATTACACAAACCATAAAATCCTCATTTCCAGAATGTCAGCCAGCTTGCCCCAAGTGGAGGGAGACAACATCTCTCTTTGAAGAAAGACTGTAGGAGATAATGAGGACTCACTTCACCTTTAAAGCCTCTTAAGATGTAAAAGAAAAAAAGCATCCTTCCCACCACAGAGCTGACTGCTGATGGATGATTAAGTACAAAGAAGAGCTGCGTCATTATCCATAGCAAACAAAAACCATGCCTTTTTAAATTGTCTTTCAGATCACGTATCTTACACAATAACTTTCTTTAAAGCATTGCTTGTAGCCACCTGCTGTGAACATATTTCTATCTATGGTCTGAGTCAAAGTCCTTTGCTGTGGGCATAAATACTTCCTTGTACTTCAGTGGAATTTGAAGAAGGGCCTCACCCAACGTCAGAGAGAGGGTCAACTTTCATGAAATCAGGATATGGGAGGCACTATGTAGTTTCATTCGGTATACAGAGCACTGAACAGAAAAACAGGGAGATTAAGACCAAAAGTAAAGATCTTTATAATATGGGAGAAAAAATGTCATATTTGCTGCAATACAATTTGATTAAATGAATTTTAGAGACCTGCAATTAAACAGAATTAAATGTAACCCCCGCATTCTAAACTTTACCTTTGATGTATGAAGTGATTGACTTGATGGGAAGAGCTTAATAAAATCATGACCTGCTACATCAATGAGTATTTCCTTTTCCACATTCTTTGGTCAGTATTAATTTGCTAGAAGATACTAAAGTGACTTCTAATTTGCCAACATGAAAGAATATTTCTTCTCCAGTAAATTTACATAAACATCTTTACTGAGTAATTACACGGCTCTCAGAAAACACTTTTTGTGTCTCTGAGGGTTGACATACTGCTTAGACTAAAGGATTTAAAAATTAAACCTATGCTTCAGCATAAAGTACAACTGAAAATGGTTATCGGTCAGACATGAGTTGAGGAAAAAATTGCTCCACAAAAGAAATTTTCCTTTTATTTTGTTTCAAGGAACTGCCAAGAAGAACCTAAAAGTTGTATGACCAAGAAAGTTATTTCTAGAATCAGAATGGGAATTTAAAAACTCCTGGAGGTCAGTGGATACATCTCTGTTTTTACACAAGTTGAGTAAGATTCAAACATAAATGTGATTTTTATGAGGATAAAACCCAAATCATATATGAAAGGGTCATGCTTTTCTGAAATCCAGAAAGGCAGATTAATAAAAATTTAGTTAAAAAACACCCTAAAAAATCCTAAAATAAAACCTCTTCAGATTTGGTTTTTAATTAAATGATTGGGAAATATGTTACCAAATAAATCCCAGCAATTCTGGACCAAAGTTTCTGGCTGATCCAAAATTCTGTAATGATTTTTCCTATAAAAGCTGAAGGCCGAGAACTCATAGATTCACTCTTCCTTGCTTTTGTTTCTGAGTTTGAAGTTATCTTCAAGTGAGAAAAGGAGGCAGCCTGGAAACTTGTGTCTAACCTGGAGTACTTCCCTCCAAATTCTCTCTCTTTGTTTTTTTCTATGATTTATTTCAATTTAAGTTCCTAGTTCTTACCCAAACCCTACAATACCTTTCATGTCTCTGTTGCCTCTTTGAAGGTACAGATGTAATTTTTACATTAATATGTTATTTGCAAAGACCACTGGAATTTAAAACCAGTCTTGAGCTGTTACAGTATTCTCATCATCATCACAGGCTTCACAAATTCCATCCATTCTCTAAATAAATATTAAAGCTGGTAGCAGAACACTTAACCACCTCTCCTTGTATATTTTATCATCTCTGTCACATCTGTGCCAAAAATCTTCACTTGATTTCAATCAAATTAGCTCTAGTGTTCAACAGAATTTAATCACTATTAGCCATGTAGAACATTTCTGCCGACTGCTTTTCTTGCCCATTTCAACAGTGAAAAAAGTATTTATTCTGAAATTTTCATCATTGTCCAAGAGTGTCATAGACAGGTTTACAATTCTGAGAACTTCCACAGTTTACAGAAATGCTGCACATCTGCATATGAAATCAAATGAAAAAAGCCTGGTATTTTTAATGTTTTTCTATGCTTAATTTCTATGCTTATCTCAGATTTTGATGTGCTCAATGGAGATGATCGCCTTAGATGGTGCAAAAGATCTCTTACTGACATTTTTCCCTGCTACAGAAAAAATTAATGCACAATATTAAAATAATGTCTAGTATATAAAACCCTGAAGATTTCAGATCCAGTTAGATACCCAATTTCTAAGTTTGGAGCAAAAGACTTGCAAAAAAAGACAGTCAACCCATGGTCACTGCAACTAATACATAGTTAGTAGTTTGCTCTATGAAATTTTTTCCTCTAAAACTTCTTGGTTACCCAAGACATCACTGTTTAAACTAAAATAGTTGATTTTTACGGTTAGTTCCGTCCATCATTAAAAGAAAACCTAATTTAAACCAGGCTGACTTCTCATTTAATTTCTCTCCAGAAAGGGATTTAACATTAGGAAGATACTAATCAAATTTCTTATGAAGGTTTTTGTCCTAAACCCCAACTCAACAAAAACAAAAAAAAGATTTCATTATTTTCATCCTAATTTTTCCTAGCTGGAGTCTAACAGTAAATGGAATAGTCTTCTGCAGGGATGGATAGAAGCTCCACATATTTCTCATGTAGCTACCTCAGATGTCATGTTTGCTAGGCCTATAGTATTGAAACCAACAGATTTAACCTCTTCTGCACAATAGGTAGCAACTATATTAATCTATGGGGATTCCAGAAAGTCTCAGGGAAAGGAGACAAGTTTTCCAAAACATTCATAAGGTTCTCACAGTGTTCCGGTACGATGCACAGCCTGCAAATGCTAATATTTCGTAGTTGAACAGGAGCTCCTGGAATTTCAGGGGACTGGGAATGTAGTAGGTTTCAAATGGTAATGTGCCATAAGCCACCTGGGATGCATCACTGAGGTACATGGAATTTTTCCTTGCAGTTTGCTTTTAAATAAGATTAAATTAGAATCATGGTTCATCTGAAGAAATTTAATATTACAAGATATGTAATGAAAGTTATATTATGTTCTTTAAGCTCTCTGTGGAAGATAGGCTTTTAATTTTTGATAACTGGGCTTGATGTTCTTTAGCATGCCACTGGGTATTTTTCTCGGGCATGTCTCTGCAGTTCTTCTGAAACAGCATGTGCATGTAGATTTCTGTTAGAAAAATAGAGAAGTGGTTGAATAATGGTGCTTCAAGTATGCAGAAGACATTGCATGGTCCCACACACTCATTCAAGACCAGAATGACCCTGCGGTTGCTGCATTAGTTTGGGATCTTGGAATTGTTTCATGAACTTCTTGTGAGGCTGTGAAGAAACCATTGATGCTCAGGGGTCTTATTTTCACCAGTAAAGGAGGAGTAATATTTCCTTCTCCCATCTGTTCCATTTTGATTACCCAAATATTTCCAAAGAATACAGCCTAAAAATATTAAGATTTCTTGGTATCCAGTACTGTTTAGACCTACACAGATATTCCTATGCTAGACTGGCAAAGGCAGAGGAAGGAGAATGAAGTATTGGGATTTTCAGGGGGAGGAATAACACAGACAGAAACCAACCTTTAGGTCAGATCTTCAGTTTTGCAGTATAAAGTTAGTAATGAACATTATTTCTTGGATAAATGTTCATGGCATTTATAGCACCAACCTAGGAGCAACAGTCCACTCCTGGAAGCAAGGCCTGGGGGTTTAGAGCCACAAAACCATAGATCTGAACCAGGCCTGAATGACAGGATAAGTTCTAAAAGACTATTTTTCATTTTCATATGCTGTTCAGTTCCCTGCTGCTGAATGGGAATAAAAGTTGACATGATGAAATACTATGGGAAAAGCCACTCTTTCCATATTTCTAGCCTGACCAAAATCCAAAAGGACCAAATGAGTCAACACTTCTTTTTTTTCCAGATTTGTGACTCTGCTAATTCAACATATCATATGTGTGTAAGCATCAGGGTCCAAGTTCTTAGAAGTGCTAAGCACATATAAAATCTCCCTCAAGCTTATAGCAGTTACAGGTGTCCCAGGCAATGGCAGCAGTGAAGGTATCAGCACAAGGATCATAATTTCAGTTCAAATTAGACTGAGTTTCTAAATTCTTCACAGCAATCTTGTTGCTAAGTTGAACTTTTCCTGGCTTTTGTATCCTCCATTAAGAACTTCTGTTCCTAGTAACAAAACTGGTGATTCAGTGAGCAAATTATCCTCTTTTCCACATTTCAGTGTTCCAGAAAGCACTGCAAGCTCAGCACTGAGCTTTGCCACAACACCTACTAAAGTCTGTGGAAAGACTGCCACTGACTTCAGAGAGGGTTAGGTTAAGTCGTGGGGTTGGTAGACTTCTACGGTCTAGATTCTGAAAATTCACATGCCTATATTAACAGTAACACCAGCTGAGTGCTTGGCCCTTTGCTGCACTGCATTTTCCTCTTATGCCCTATACATCCACAAGTTTAGCAAAATTTGCCAACCAGGAGCACCATTTTCAGAACTGGCATTCTGTCCCCACACACTACAGGTTAAGAACAACTTCTTGACTTAATCATAAATGACTTTCAGAAAAAGTACCTTTGCCTTGAGCTTCTGTATCTTTGTGAGGAATAAAGAGCTCTGTTCTTCTTTTCCTCTTTCCAATCCTTCACACTTGAGAGATTATAGGTCTGTCAGATTTTAATCACTGCAAGTATTGTTTCCCTAATTCAAGAGAAGGGTTTCATTGGTACTCGCACAGATCCTTCTACTTCAGATTAAAAAAAAAAGAAAGTCAAATGTGCATTATTACAACCAATGTGAATCTACCAAATTATTCCATGATCCTATGCGTGATGGCACAATAGAAGTGGAAGTTACTTATATTCACTGAGACAACCAGGCATTACATCACATGATGATGTGTGGCAGACCTCTCCCTTAAAAAACTGATAATGTATTCCCTGCCCACAATATTTTGGCTTTTGCTTAGGTACGAGTGAACCTCAAAACATTCAGTGATATAGATCAGTTTGTGCAAGCATCCATAACCTGAAGGATGTGGTTTTGTGTGTTTTATTTAATTGTTTTTACTGCATGGCTGAATAGTCCTGCTGAAGGATTTGGCCTCGAAGGAGAATAATGTTTTTCATAATTTCCTAGTGTTTGCTCATTTCTAACATGTTAGCACAGGAAGGACAGCAATACTGCAAGAAATATAATCTTGGCAGCATTTTAAGCACATCCCAGTTCATTAGGATTTTCTTAAAAACAACAAATACTTATATTGATCAAAAAGTAATGGTGTATTATATTCAAATAATCTGATTATGCTATGTTGATTTGCAGTTTGTATTACTGCATTTACACTATGTTCTAATTCATGGTTTTATCACAAAACCCCTGAGATTTCTCTGTGCTTTGCAAAACACTGTGTACAGCAATAAACGGGACCCATTGTTTTCATTATTCATAGGTGTACTGCTTTTAATGGTGACAGATTCAGAACAGCATATGTAAATATAATATAAATATTAAAATATAAATTAGTGATGCAGAACATGGAGAAGTGCCAAGGCCTTCAAGTAAAGAAGTGAAAAAGACGTGCACAAATAGCATTTTGTAATCTTCAGAAAATATTCTGAAGAGCTACTGGGATTTTTTTCATGATTATAAAGGAAACTTTTTGTTCAAATTTGTTACCTCTCCTGGGATAAGACCATAAGACAGTTAAAACAAGGGTCAACCAAACTGTGCCCAGCTCTTTAAATTAGCCAAGTGAAAATGCACATACTAAATTGTATACTGTACTTTTAGTGCTGTAAAGATCAATTATCCGCACAAACGAAAGGAGAGTTTGTGTATCACTTCAGTTATAAAGACTTTAACAGAACTTCGGAACATAACTGAAGAATTGTGCAATCTAGGAAAGGAATCCCATTCAACCCAATGAGATTTAAAACACAAATTTGGTGCACAAGTCAACTTTAGAAGTCAAGATTAGAAACATTTTCATGGTAATGTGAGGATAGACTGTGTGACTAGAGCACATTTAGAAAGCCCAGTTGGAACAAAAGGCTCTTGAACACAATAGTTTTACAATAAAACAAAACAAATAAAAACGCTGTCAAGGTAAAGTTACCACTTTTGCTGAGAAAGGAAGTATGCATACATGAATGTAATATAAAAATTAAATAAGTTTTCTTTGATCTGTTAACAAGAAAGCTAAACAAGCCAGTGGATATTCTCCAAATAACTTCTCATTATTAGAATTTTTTTTGATGTCCAAATTGCTTCCCAAGAAGCAGGTCCTCTGGGAGAAGAGACCTGAAAGCCAGAAATAATCATTCTCTACGCATCCTATTGTTAGGTGATGTCCAAGGTTAAGAGTTTCGTAGAACTAAAGACAAAGACCATTTAGTTAATTTCCTTCAAATGGTTTCATATGAATAGCAACAGGACGTTAAGCAGGTTAAAGCAGGTAAATACTATCCTCTTTGGTTTTGTGAATTTTAATTGACTTTTCTACACTTCTGGACTACTGTCCTTCTTTCTTCATTTAAAAATTCAGGTTTTGAGAAATCAGATTAAGCCTTTGTGTTCTACCCATCATCAGTCAGCAATGACTAATGCAGTGGGGTGGGAGTGCACTTCACTGGCCTCAACACAGTGTCACTGAGTGGCATTAGGTGGCACAACTGCTGCACACCTCCTCAAGTGCCTTGTCCAGCTCTCATCTCTTGGTGTCCCTCATAAACTACTCATGGTGAAGGCTCTCAGAGCACAACAACTTGCCCTGCTACCAGTACTTCAGAGGTGTCTTTTTTCTTGGAAGAGCTATCAAACCCCTCTGTGTAAACCTCACAGCCTCCCCCTCTGTAACATTCAGACTCTGCTTGCCTTCAGCAGATGGTCCCTGGCCCCCAGTCCCTCAACTGTAGTCTGCAAGGTCACTCAAGGTGGAGTTAGACAGTCTGTCCTATTTTACAGCTGACAGTTCCTGTTGGGTGACGGGCACCAGAAAGAACCCGGACCAGAAAATAAAGTTAACGATTACAGATCATAGAATCTTAACTGTAAATGGTGGGTTCTTCCTTGTATGTCAAATATTTATTTCCCTCTTCTCATGTCAGCCTCCACCAAGAGGACAGGTGAGCAGCTCCATAGGCAGGAACTGTATGGACCAGAAAATTGGCCAGCTGTTTGCGCGTCCAAAGGCAAGTTAAGTGGCTACCTTCTCCTGGAACTTCAAATCAAATTACCTGATCGGGTTTAATACTTTTAAGTTCACCTGAGGAAGTCTTAATCATGGTGAGTTAATCATTCAGTGCACATCTGACCAAGGCCCTTGGCAGTGAAAAATATTCCAAAGTGCTTTTAGTAGATGGATGTTATTGCTTTACAGTGTAGAGTGCCAAACAATATATTAAAAAAGACACTGTATGCAACTAATTGTCAGTCAGGAATGTGAGGTTAGGGAAAAAGGTGTTGGAATGCGATAGTGAGTACAGAAAAGGCAGCATTTAGTGTAATAGAAAAATCAGTGCACCAAAGATTCAATTCTGCAAGAGCAGGTGTTCTGCAAGTTAGATGTCTTAAACTCATCACTACTTTTAAGAACAATGTTGCATATCATTCCATTTTGAAATTCTATTATTATAAACATGAAAAGATTTATTTATATAACATGATCTACATAAAAAGAGTAAGACTAAAACTTTGGACCACCACAGATACATATAGGTATTAAAAGGACACTTGCACAACCAATATCTTTTTTCATATGTTTCTTGTCTGTCACCAGTTTTAGGTGTGCACTGTATATTTGTAGAAAGCTTATTTGATGGGAAAAAATGTGAAACTGAGAAGGAAACTATTTTCATAACAATGCTCAATCATTTGCTTCAAAACTTTTAATTAAAATTTAAAATAAAAGGTACATTTTTCCTTGTTCAAAAAAATGCTGAGAATTGCAGTAAAGAAAATGAGGACTTATATCTCTACAGAATTCCTTTAAGCTTCACTTTAACTAATCAAGTCAAAAGCATAAGTTATCCATCAAGAACAAAATGTTACATTTGACTCAAAGAAACACTAGAGTTCTAAATGCATTGTGGTTCATAGTTATTTAAATATTTTAAAAAATTACTATAAAAACCTTAATAATACCACTACCATTAAAAAAAATCTATTAAGCTTTTCAAGTCATATTCACTTTCTGTGACGTTTTGCAAACTTTCCATCTTATTTTGGTACAATATTTCAACACTATACAGTCTTTTTTGTGAGTTTACAATACAGCAACGGTAACAACAAAAATAACAATAAAGCCAGATTCTTGAAGTCTTCTGTTTTCACTCTTTTCTTGAAGCTCCAATTATTGGTTTTCTTCCTTTCTACGACTATAATCATGCTATTCCAAAGGAAAGATTTTACACGGGTTTGCTGTGAGCAATATTTATACATATGGTTTCTACTTCACTGTATTTTATTTTTCAAGTCTGCACTGCCAAGAAACTGCACATTTGCAAAAAACATTTACCATACAATTTGATGACTCCTTTACAATGGCCCGAATTAAACATTAAAGTTTGTATGAAATACCATCTACACAGAGTACAGATAAACAAATTAAGGCCTGAATACTGCCAGTTAACACACAGAGAGAGCACTGCTATACTGATGTTCACAGGAGTTCTATTGAATTTCAGTGAATCTCATTACATGTTTCCACATGCTCAACCGTCTGTAGGATGAGGGTTTGACTTTGCTGCTTAGGAGTCACTGATGAGCTCCAGGCCTACCATCTTGCAACAAAGCCCATGAAGACAAACTTCACCAGTTGCAAAGGCTGTATCTATGCTGTATTCATTGCAGGATCTTAGATTCAGGCTGGATATTAACAAACAACATCAAAATGATTGTGCTTTGATCTAGCAGCTGTTATCATCCAGGAGTTCTAGCAGAGGAGCATGCTTTTATCCCTCATGAAGGTAACACCTAAAAGCATGCAAGACACAGTTTAAACAATGGATGATTTAGTACCCAGTTGATTACCTGCCATTTTTTATCAGATTTTTTTATTCACATTAAAAAGGGTTAATGCCAAAAGAAGGCATCATCCATTTTCATTGTGCCAAGATATGATCATGATCAGAAGTTTGTGGGGGTAGAAAAAGCCAATCTCAACATAAATGAGCTATGAAATACTATCTAAACCACAAAATCAACATTATTAAGTCCTAGGGAACTATCAAGCAGGACAACTAAAAATCACATTCAAACTAATTAAACCAATCTTATTCAAGTTTCTCTTATGTTCATCCATTAAAGTTTATAATTAGCTAGTAACATAAGAAACAAGCGGGATTGTTTTTCAGTGTCTTTCCCATTAACCTAATTTACCAGAATAGCTATGCTCAAAGCAAAAAAATTTAGGTTTTGTGTTCTTCAAGATCATCTACAGCATTTTAGTATGTTTAAATCTGTATACCTTTGCTGCTTACTTCTAAATATAGCACATTGTTTTGCCGTTAAAAATAGCCCTCTTTATTAATCACGTACTCAGTACAACGGCGACACACTGTCTGTTCTAGTACACATAAAGTGTCGTATCTTCTAGCAAACAACACCCTTGGGAAGAAAATAAACCTGAGGTAACTATTTACAGTGATTGGTGGCAAGTATTTCATGGGTTTTGTTTATTTCTACGTCGGGAAGAATATTCCATCTGCTTTAAAGATAAAACTTTAGCACTGAAATAACATGTCACTTGTAATGTGGTGTATAATTGGAAAATACTGCCAAAACCTCAGCTGCCATAACTCTCTATAGTCTTGCAATTGTTAGGGATATGGTCCCAGAGCATAAAATGCTACATGATAAAATAGGATGCAATATTGTGGATTGACTCTTTTTTTTTTTTTTTTGCTATAAGAAACAGTAACTTTTCCAGAAGTTCTTATCCACTTTTCCCTAGAAATGTGGAAGTAGTGTATTGCTCAAAGCACTGTTTTTGAGGTTGGCTTTTAGTTTAGCTAGAAACATTTTTGGATAGGCAGCAGAAACCCATGCTAGAGTTCACAGAAGTTAAACATCCAGATCAGAATCAGTATCTTTACACAAGGTTTGATTTCCTACTTTTTTAAAATAATGTCATGAATACACTGTGATCCTAAAACAGAAATTGAAAAGGGCAATGAATATTCTTAGCAAGGAAAAATAATCTACCTTCATTTTTTACTTCACAGAAATGAAAAACATTTACATTAGAATTAGCCTGGAACATATTTTCAGCAATAAAATTAGATACTAAACCAGAAACTTAATGCAATAATAGTGAAGATGTCCTCTGTTTTTCACAGATCACACTGCACAGACTGCAGACTACTATAAAAAATAGATGATGGTAAGTATTTGAGGGAAGTAAACAGACGGTCCAAGCCCACTAATCCAACATGTAATAACATTTGCCTGCAAATCAGGAACACATAGCTATAACTGATGTGCTGAAAGAAAGAAAACACAGAATATTTATTGAGATTTCCACCAGAGACCATTTGGATTTGATGTTATCTCAAGATAAATTCGACAGAACAGCCATTTTGCTCTAAATTACATAGACAGTATTAATTTAAACACAATGTCACTAGCAGATGTTAAACCAGTGAATCTGCCTCTACTTAGAATGCGTAAAAGAAAAACTATGTAAAAAATTTAGAAGTTGTAAACTTCTTTTTTTTTTCCTTTTATTACCAATCATTAATCTGAGTGATGTCACCCAACATGTTGTTTATTTAGCTCTTGATCTTTATTTGTCATAATTTTATAGATGATTTTTAATTTCTCCTTGGGAGTTGTTTATAGAGTTACTGAAGTAAATGCTTTTATGGCTTTTAGGCCTAACAAATCTTTTCCCCGCAAACAATCACATTTGTGTAAAAACACCTGCAGGACTAAAGACTAAAGGATTTAGCCCATATTTTTTCCTAAAAAAGCTAGCCCCAAACCAAATCTGTTTCTCTGCAAAGAAACTTGTGCTTATTCTTGATCAGGTTTTTGTGCCTAATGCTAACTAATACTCAAATACTTGAGTTTACCCCTAAAGCATGAGACAAAAAAAAATTTACATGTAATAAAACAAAACCTCTGTTAAATATAGCTATGTACAAAAAAAAATGGTTTGCTAATACAATCCTTTATGAAAAATTTAACCTAATATTGCTGTAATATATAAGCTGAAAAGCAAGTATCATTGATCCATTAGAGGACCTTCTTTAGAAAAGCAATAGAGCTGAGAATGAATCCTGCAAATTTTGGTTTTACCCTTTCATGATTCTATTGGTAAGCCTCAGAAGTTGGATTCCTGCCATACATGATGATGATATCTTAATACCAAAAAGCCTTAGTATAAAGTATTGCAGTTTACCAGTACAGATCACCTCATGGTTAGAGACTAAAAGACTTTTTTTGCTGTGCCATATGATCTGGTACAGAGAAATTAACCGCTACCTTTTGCAGTTATTAAATTGTTCTTCTGTTTCCAGTGGGGAATCAGGTAGGTGATTAGAAGTCCTAATCATTGAGATTATCCATGCAGGAAATGTACCACCTAGCCATTTTTTCAGTTTCTTTAAGTGGAAGAAGTACCTGCAATATGGAAAATACCCCAGAGGGCAGCAGCTTGGAGGTGAAGGGTTGAGGGTGTAATTGTTTTTGCTGCCTACTGTTGGCTGGTGGTTTTGGTGCTGTGTTGTGGCAGGGCCAGGCTCCCTTTATGCCAGGGCCTACATGGAAAGAAAAGATGGTGACAACCACAAAGCACTTGGATTTGCCCTTAAGAGCAAGGTCCTTCTTCCAGGGGACTGCAGAGGAAAGAAGAGGGAGTAAGCTAAAGAACGGATGAGGATAATTTCATAGAATCATAGACTGTCCTGAGTTGGAAGGGACCCACAAGGATCATCGAATCAAACTACTGGCCTTGTGCAGGACAGTGCCAGGAATCACACCATGTACCTGAGAGCATTGGCCAAGCACTTATTTCACATGGTAAATATTCTCTTGACAGAATCGCTCTTGGAGCCCTGGGACACTTGCTGGACTAGCAAAACCATGAGATAGAGAGACCCACATCAGGGGGGAAAGACTGGCTACACCTTGTGGGAGAGGGGAATACTGCACCCGGGTAATAGCATTCTTGCAGGCCAGAGATGCCTCAGCAGCTCCCAAGTCCAGGAGTTGCAGTTGCACTAAATCATCAGTTTCCCTACCTAGCCCCAATTTAGCACCAATTTTCTAACACTAAGATGGATCCATGCAACTGAATCTTCACCTATTTAGTGTGTGGGTTCACAGCCGTACAGGTGGGATTACATTCTCCACACAGCCAACCAACACTACATCACTGTCCTAAAGCATTTGCAACTTTATGAAAGGGCAGAAATTCGATATCTCTTTATTTGTAGCAAGAAGCCAACTTCTTGCTGGCTATTTTTCACAAGAAGAATCTCTGACAATCATGCAGAGCAAGCAATTGTTAATTAAGCTTATCATTTGGAGACAGGCAGATCTATAGACATCAACAGGCACACCCTGGTGCTGTCTCTGCTAGCTCTTCCCTCCATTCTCCTGTAAAGGCTATTCTACCTTTTTGCTGCCACTAGTTGCTTTCTTTTTCCATGGTCATGTCAGTGTAAGAACAAAGGGTATGTACACAGGGAAGGAACGCTGGGCACTGTTAAGACAAGGAAGGGACAAACAGTTTCTTTTCTCAGAATGTACAAACCTTACTTTTTTAATGATTTCCCCATAAATCCAGAGTTTATTCAAAATGCACACACACTGACCAACAGCAACTCCCATAAACAGACTTGGTTGTTCTTATTCAGTGGGAACTGTGACTGCTCCTCAGTTTAGTCCATAACACATCTCTCTGCCCCTGACATGGGCAGTGAGAGCAGCCTCTTCCATAACTTTAATGATACATTTCCTGCTTATTGCTCTAGTCTGTCTGTCCTTGCTGTGGGGTTTTTTGGCAAAACACTTAAGAAATGTATAAATATTTTTTATGCACAAATATTGTGGGGGTTTTATGGCCTTATTAGGCCAAATTTATCTCACGCAGAGTTCTTTGTATTCACACAAGACAATAAAAGGTTACTGAAACTTGACCAGTTTTTGTCAAAAAACACAAATTTCTGGATCACAGGACATTTTGTCATCAAAGAAGACATACTAAGTAATTCTGAAAGCTGCTGTACAAAGCTTAATTTAATAGTGACTCAGGAGATGATGTCTCTAGTGAATTTAGGCCTACTTCTGGAAGTTCTCTTTGACATAGTCCCACAGACCTTTGAAAGGAAATTGGGACCATAGGAACAGAACATTTGCATTAGGTTACTCAAGATCTTTCCAACCTTACCTATTCTGAAGAGAGTGTTAATCTAAATAGTAGTCTTGTTTACATTATGTGAATCAAATCCCCTCACATGGACCCAAAGGTGAAAAATTTGGAATCAGCTACTGGCTTATCTTGCTAACAGGTGTGCTCCAGTTAGACACGGGGGTGACCAGAGTGTTTGTTTAGAAAGTATGGTCACGTTTTGGCCCCTCATTTTCAGCATGTAGTATTAGGTCACACAAGCAAGTGGCTGGCGAATAAGCCTGTATGGGGAGGTATCCTAATAGCTCTTCTGAGGGAATTAGCTTTGCCTTATGTTAAGTATACTGGCGTGGGTTATATTATTTTTTCCCCTACACGTTGAACCCAAATTTGCCATTAATAATCAGCAGGTTTTCCTGTGTCCCATCTTTTGTAAACTGCTTTTCAGAAACAGAGAGCCCATGACTCCTTCAACATTAATCACATGGAATAAGAAACAGCATGGAATAAGAATTCAATGTTAAGTAGGCGTTAGAGACTCCAAAAGCTGTTAGCATTATCTGACTAATAAGCAGTGGTCAGGAAAGTGTCACTTTGTAGGCTGATAATACCATCATTACTTTGAAGTGGTGCACGCACCAGCAGAGAAGGAACACTGCTGTTTCTAGAACAAAGGCATCCTGCACACACTAAGGGAGAAAGCAGACATGAAACCAGATGAAAGAATAGAAGAGGGTTTTCTGGTTTGCTAAGCTGCCAGAGTACCAAAACTGTACATATGAGGCAAAGGAAAACAACTGCACACATATAAGGAAAAAGCCAAATGTGTGGGATTCTAGTTGCTGCTGAATGCTTTATTCCTCTGGATCAGCACCAGTATGTGAAAGAACACAGCAGAGAGCAGTGGGAATTCCTCCAAGACTAAAAGGAAGATAGGAATTATTAATTAGAACTTGAAATAAAGTGTGTGGACCTATAAATGCAAAAATCCAAACAGAAGTCTATGAATAGAGAGTGAAAGGTTAATCACACCTGGTATTGTTATTCAAATTACCTGAGAGCTGGATTCACTGTTCAGCCTTTGCATGGGTAGGCAAAGCTGACCCACAGATAGCTGGCAATGGTAGCCACATTAAAACTTACTTTCTGGTGTTCTAAAACACTTCAGGGTAATAGCTATATAGGTTTGCCCTTCAGTCAAAGCAACATAGTTTTCTGCTTGGATGGCATTGGCAATTTATCTTTGAATCTTTTAATGTTGAATACCACCTATGACAGAAAAACAGATCATTTATTAGTATAGCACATCTTGTACTAGGCTATTTGAACTTCTATTTTCCATGACTTAGAGAGGAAGAAAAATCAGAGAAAGACAGACAAACAGAGGACAGATTGCTTTTCAGTTAAAAGTTCAGGAAATGTTTTCCCAATCCAGGCAGATTATGCTGGTAACTGAGAAGCTGAAGAATCATCATTACGATAATTTTTTCCCTTTTTCATTCCTTCATTAGCCCAGAGATAGCAATGCCCCTGTGGGGCCTCACTTCTGATTCTCTGAGGAAAGCTGAGCAGTCTTCAGAGCCACAAGATGAGACAAAGCTGCAGCTATGAAGAGTGGGGCAGAAGCTTTGGCATCTTTCCCTCCCACAAACTTTCATTAGAGGTCAAGCAAACTATTGAGGCCTGCTATTACAGAGATGAAAGAAGAACAGTTTTGTGATACTGCTGATATATGCAAATAAATAAATGAAATAGGAAAGACAATTGAGGCTCCTCGATTCCAGTTAGGAAAACACAAAATGACAGCTTTCACAACAGACTGTTCCTGGAATGCTTTTCAACCTTCTGACCTCAAAGTCTTACAGTCCAGGAAAGGACAGTCTGTTACACAGTGCCTGTTCAGTGACTATACAGGCTTTAGATAGCAGTAAATTCATTCACCTCCCTTTTTTGCCCTCCAGCGTTCCCAGGTACTTTATTAGGCAGTGGTGTGTCATGGTTTAGGAATGGTACCCCCCAGTTTAGTGCTCCCACTAAGAGTCTCCAGACCACACTGTCCCTTGCTGGCTCCTCCCTCCCCCTCCTCATGAGGTGGGATGGAGACAAAAATGGGAGATGAGAAAGGTAAAGATCCTGGTTTAGATATGAGCAGTTTACTGGAAACAGCAATGAGATAAGAAAACAAACAGTAAGGGCAACAATACTAATGAAAGAAGGTACAAGAAAGAGGTAAACGATTCACACTGAAACTCCCTGACAACAGAGGATACCTCACAGCTCCCTCTGTTACACTATGCCAACCCCAGAAGAGACTCCCTTCCACCCACCCCTGGCAATCATGTAAGGTGGTATAGAATAACCTCTGGGTTCAAGCCATGCCCCCTCCTGGCTACTACAAAAATTAACCCTGTCCTGGCCAAAACCAAGTGTAAGGTGATAGATAAAACCACATAAAAGAAGAAAAAAGGCTCCTCGTAGTTTCCCGGAAAAACCCTGCACCTCAGAAGACATTCCCAGAAACTGATAAAAGGATTAAAATGAAAAAAGAAGTGATAGGGAGACAACATGGCCTTTTTTGGGGAACATCCTGGCCACCGGGAACTCATGAAGTGGACACTTGGGCCTATTTCATCAGTCTATCACCTCAAAATTAGTTTATTTACTATAACCATTCAAACTGCCTAAAGAAAAAGGTATAAAAAGAGATTGAACTTAAACAAAAATCAGGGAGAAGTTCCATCCATTCTGTGGAGGTAACCAATGGGCTACCTTTCTCTCCCTCCACCTTCTCAGGATGCCTTGGGATGAGCGATTACTTTATACATATACACTGATTTTAGTTCTGCTCCATAGTACTTTAAAATTTTTACTTATTTTTTGTTAGTTCCTTTGCTTTAGGGAGAGTGCTTAAGCTTTGCTTTACTTATTCTTTGTAAGTCATCTTATTTGTAGGCTGCTTTTGCTTTAGGGCATGGCTTAAGTTTTAGCTTAAAGTTTGTAAGTTATTTGTAAGTTGCTTTAAAGTCTGTGGTTTGTGAGTGGCTTTGCTTTAGAGTTTTGGCTTCAGTTTCGCAGTATTAATATTCTTTGTAAGTTGCTTTGCCTTAGAGCGCATGCTCATGCCCTGCCTTCTTGTTGCTACATGGTTTCAGTATAACTTCTGCAGTTAAACGTTATCACAAACCCTATAAGTTGTCACAAATTTGTATTAATAAGCATGTTTTTTTGTGAACTGTTAGAGTGACTCTGTTTCTAGGTGCTGACAGTTTCGTCGGCAGCAAAATAACTCATAGGAAAAACTTGCTGAGGGGTTTTCCTACAGCTATTAAAGGCAGTCCTTATTTAAAAAGGTATCAAATGTCCTGTCTGTCTCAGTGAACCTGTTAAGGAAGAGTCTCATTAGGTGAGAAGCTAACAGACTGTTTTGGACATTAAAAGGTTTTCACCTCCTGGGGAACGCTGACTGACAAAAAAATAAATTAATACAGGTTGGGCAGAAAATTTGTCTTTTCTGCCCCTTTCCATGTGACACCAGGACATGGTGTTACAAAATCTGCCAATAAACTCCATGGTGCTCCTGGGAGCTTGAAAGATGCAGTCCACAGAATATCTCGCATGTCAGAAATAAAAGAAAACCCAGACCTAGCTTTTACAGCCATTACCACTACAACAGAAAGTAGAAATTAGGAAGGACTTATAACCCAGTAAATGGATAAGTTTTAAAACAGTAAAGTTAAATTTTGTGCCATCTTCTGATCTGAAGGATATTGCTAGGAATTTGTAGGGCAGGGAATTTATATTGCTTCCTAAAATATTCACATGGTTCCATTCAAAAAGCTATAAAGATGAAATTAGGATATGGAAAAAAACCCATACTAACCTGCATATTTTCCAATTTAAAATAAGTATCAAAGATTGCTTTTATTATTTCCCTCCACCAACAGAGAACTACTATACAGCCAAGAGAAGACAGAAGCTGCTGCCTACTTTCTAAAATCCTCTTGAACTCAGGACCATTCAATGTCTTTAATTAGAAAGATGTACTAAAGCACAAGGAAGCATAGCAGCTTATTAGTTGCTCTTCTCCAAAGTACAATTTAAAAGAACATACTGATATCTCAGCACACCTCACTCCAATCAGGTTTTTTATGACACAGGCACTAAAGCAAACAAACAGGCCCACGTGGCTGTAAGTTAACTTCTGCCTACAATGAGCATCAGCAGATGAAAGGAGGGTACTCCCAGCTCTCTGAACAACCCCAGTTTTCTCAGCCTGTGTTCGTAGGAGAGGTTTATTACCATTAACTTAAGAAAGTGATATTAAGATGTAAATAATGCTTTGCATAATTGTACTTGTTTGCTACAGAAGAACTATGCAGCAACATCTATGCCCAAATTTCCCATCTCCACTTTCTGTAGATGGCAGATGCTTATGTCTTCTGCCTTCCTTTCACTCACCACAGGCCGCAGGTCAGCCTTTGCCCCCTCATTTTCCACCAGTCCCTCCTTCCCCCTCACAGCTGTTAGCATCCTTCTGCATCATGTACATACAAGCAATTTGAAACCCAGTTGGAATGTCCACAGAAAAGTAAACAAATGAAGCTTGGATATTAATGTACTGCCCTTTTAAGCCTTTTTTCCCTATTGCCACAACCCCTGTCTGTATTAAGTTCTAGTTGGAATTTAAGGAGATTTTTTACTGACACGGGGATATGCTAGATTAGAGGTCTTTTGCAACATCAGGATATCTCATGTCTCTTTATACTTACTCCTGAATAGGTAGAAGTCCACCTTTCATAATTCATCTCATTTAATGACATTTTAGCCTATACTATAATCCAAAATGCTCTCTTCAGCAGGAAATACTTTATAAGGTCTACATCCTGCCATCAGCCCAGGCACTGATCTCCCACTTGAAAACAGTGGAGAAATCTGTGTAAAATATCACTGTCAGGATATGGGTAATCAGTGATCTTTTTCTGGCCAGTAGTAGGAGTAGAAATATGCTGGTTTTCTCATATTTAGCAGTTATTTGGCCTGAACTCATTATTTACCTGTATATTATTATTTGAAAAAGCTTGTTTTCTTCAGATCCCTAAAGGGGAAGAGATCCACGCCAAGTCTACCCACACATAATTATATGTTTTTACAGCAGAACTGTTTTTTTTTTAAAAAAAGTCACTTTTTTCAGTCCAGGGATGGAGAAAAATCTGTCTCCCTGCCAATTCCGGGAATCCAAAAAAAAAAAATTACTAATTTGAGTTCCATAAAAAATTTGTCATCTGTCAAAATTCTGTATTCATTTACCAGCTACTTACAAGAGGCAAGATTACTGCATTTTTTTCTTAGACCTAAACCTCTAGTAGCAAATAAATTGTAATGGAAACACTGACAAGACAGTGAGAAGACAAGGTTAGCAAGTTTTCATGGAAATATATTTCTCCAAAGGCACTCTTAGGTCATCCCTGTCAACTGTTTATTGGTTTGTATTAAAACATTTTGTAAAAGCACTTGAAGAGGTCAAAAACGAAGACATCAGTATCTAATCACATTTTGTGATCTACATTTTTAAAAAATATTCAATTACCATTTACAGTCAGAAAGAGTAAAAGAGCAAAGAAAGGGAAGATCTCCCAAACCCTAATTTCAAGTCTGTAGCACCAAATGATGGTGTGATTTTAAGCTGTACTTACTATCACTGCTTATTATGAGCTTAACAGCATTAAAGGGATGTGTGGAGCTGGAGGAGTGAAGAAATTTCTTCTATTCACTTTCTGAAGGTATATGCTTACTTGAGAATATCAACTTTCATTTTTAACAAGTTACTAAACCTCATAATTATAGAAGACCTTTAGAATTATGTCTTCAGCACAAAGAAAATTAAAGGCATGTTTAAAAACTTGGTTTTTACTAGAGGAAATCAGGGGAGGGAATAGCTGACAGATGTTTATAGGACTGAGGTTAACAGTGCAGGATCTATACTCACTTCTCTCCATCTGCAAAATAATCTTTCTGAAAGTAGAATACAAAAAGGAGAAAGTAGAAGATATGTTGAAAGGGAAAAAGGAGGTAACTGAAGGAAACCTTGCTCTGTTATTCAAGGAAAGAATCATAGAATCATTTAGGTTGGAAAAGACCTATAAGATCACCAGCTCAAACCATCAAATATAAGCAGTGGTATCTTCTGTTCTGTGTTTCCCTGTTCTTTTGCAGCAAATGGCCCAGATTATCAGAGGCAGATGTTACACCACGGGAAGAACACATCTCTGACACAAGGAAAAGGATGTTATCTGACAAGACACGCTACATCAAAGTTGACACCAAATCATTTGGTAAACCAAGATGAAAAAAGAAGTGCAGCTCATGCAAAGAGATGGATTTTTTTGTAAGAAATAAAATAAATTTTAAAAAGTTTTACTTATCCAGATTCACTAGCCTCACCAAAATTCCCAGCTGTTCATCAAAAGTAGTTGTAAAGGCCAAGAGAATCAGCTTCCTGCTGCATATGGACTTTTACTCACGCAAACATAACAAACACAAAACCTCCCATGTGTCTTTTAGCATACAGTTAGTTACTGAAAAAGACGGAATAAAACCTGTGGAAACAGGAAAGGGGAAACAGAAGTGCTTGTATCACATCAAATTACAATGTATTTCTACATACTTTATTCTTGCTTTCCAGCTGATTTAGTGAACAGCACTGGCTCTCACACAATCTAAGAAAAGGTTGAGCTGCATGGCTGGGAACAGGAGATGCAAGACAGGTCCGTTTTTCAGTGGCAATGATGTACTGGCTCTGCTCATCTGAGCTGATTGAAATGCTACTTCACCTCTCACAGTGCAAAATCAATTGGAGTGACAGGAATCATTTTCCTAAACCACTTAGGCTGCGTAAGAGCGCATCTGCACATTTCCTTTATAACTTTGAACAAGCCCCAGTTTAAGCCATTAAATGAACATCTGAGGTAAGAAAATCTGGCCAGTTGAACTTCTCTCATCTTGCAGCATTGCTAGAAGAGACACTTTCTTGATCAGACAGATAGAACAAACACTTAAAAAGTGAGGGTATTTTGAATTAACTCACAGGTTTTTTGTATGGAGGCTGTAGCTCGTGCTTACTCAGAAAATAGATGAGTCAGCTAAAGATATCTATACCTTCTACCAACGTTTCTTGTCTGTGCAACACAGCTGGTAAAAGAAGGATGTGTGTTCATGCTTGCAGCTCTTGTTGCTCCACCAGTTTACGCAAAATGCCCATTTCTCACTAGGGTGGTAAAAGCCTAGGTTTTGTTCTGCTGCCTCTATTGTGAAAATGAACGTTGGGAAATGAGACATTTGCCTGAACGCACTCAAAAGTCACTGAGCTGAGCAATGTGGTGACTAGGCAGCCGAAGTTTCACAAAGATAAATATAGTACGCACGTGCACAACCAGCATAAAAATAGTTTACATGTGACTACACAGGCATGTACAACTAATGTCTTTTATGCGGTCTGTGGCTTTTGTTCAGCTCCTAAAGTTTGGCATAATATTGTTCTTTCCCATTTACTGAAGGAGATATTGCAAATCTCACAAATTTGATATAAAGGCCATCTTATGTTTATTTATTTTCCAGGCTCCCTTCCCAAAACTCTTACGGTTTGCAAGAAATAATTTTGATCCCAATTACCTCTGGCTTAGTTTGGAGCCTCCCAGACCCACCACTCCCCTGCAAACAGTCTGCAAAGCCATGACCACCTTCCTCTGTCCATTTAAATGAGAGAGAATTACCCCAGCCTACTACGTGAACTCCCAGGTTTTGCTTTCGTATTTTGAATTAACTGATTTTGAAATCCAAGTCATTAAAAACGGTCTTTTCTGTCGATTAAATTTTACCAAAAAAACCCAACCAACCAACCAACCAACCAAAAAACAACCTTCACAAACATAACACGATTTCCTTGGTCTGAAGTCACTGTTGGCATAAAAGTACCATGACATATCTGAGGTATAGGTTATACAAAAAAGGAATCAACATGGTTATTTGGAGTAAACAAACCAGTTAGATAATGGAAAAACTTCCATGGACCCTCCAACTGAACCCATGTCTGCAAGCATCAGACTTAACAAAGCTTACTTTCTTTCTGGTTTATGTTTTATGATGGATTGGCTTAAATGTCAGGAAATTTCTGACCCACCCTTGCTTCCTCTGAGCTCTTTTCCCCAAAGCTCAACACTTCAATTTTTCTCTTCTGTGTGGACTCGTCAGTGCCTAAGGCAAGCATTTGATCAATTTAAAGAAACATCAGGAGTGGAAAATGCAGTCCCAGCCCACTCTTGTCCTGGTACAAACATTCATACCATAATGCAATGAAATGGTTTGGATTAAAATTAACTTTTTTTCCTTATTGTTTGGTGGGTTATAGTGGTATTCAAGAGAAGAGTGATCCCAACTCTAACTTGCACATATAAAAGAAATAAACTGAGATTTAATCAGATTTAAAAAAACCCTGATTTAAATAGATGGCAATCACTATGAAATACATCAATTTTTTTGTTTCCATGCAGAAGTATTTGGAATATGTGAAAATAGCAGGCGTGTGAGATTAAAGATAAACCTGCACAGTCGGACACACTAGGCTGAAGGCCATTTTCCAGTCTCAAAAAAAATATATCTAAGTCATTAAAATAAACTTGCCAGGGCATTACATGCAAATAGTCCAATTAGCACATGATCTAAAATGCCATGGTTGAATTTGTCTAAGATGCAAAGGACAGAGCACTAGTGGGGGTCATGCAGAGACCCAGTGAAGAGATTTCTCCTCTCCAGCAGGTAATCAGAAGGCTTTTGTATGATCAGAATTTGAATAGGTTGGTTCCTGTGCTGAATACAGTAGATACCTTTTAAAAAGTGTCATGCATCATGGTTGTCACTGTGGCACCTTTCACAATCAACAACTTCATCATAAAAAACCCAAAAGAATAAACATTTCTTGTTATTACTGTCATAACTTACCCTTTCTGGACATGATCAGAACCTTCCTGTTTTGTCTAGCAAAATTCAGAATTGACAACTTGAAATGATCCTGAGTGCACAATCATTAATAATCAGAAAGAAATAGTTGCCAGTAGATGGCAGAAAATTATGGAATTTTTTTTCTTCTGGCAGGCAATAGATAGGAAAAACTTAACTTAGCCAAAGCAAAAATGTCAAACTGTTGTTATCAGAATAATAAAAATGTTATGGAAAGATGTTTTTTATTGATTCATGATGAGGGCTGTGATTTTTTGTTGCTTTTTTGTTGTTGCTTTGGAAATTACAGTGTCAGGAAAAAATCTCCACACGAATCCTGAATCTCCCGTCCTTCTCCTTCTGCTATGACTTTTTCCTTTTTCATTTGATGCAACTTTAAGTCAGTCCTCCAACACAACTTGGAAAATTCATCGCCTGAAACTGTCTAAATTCATGTCTGGTTTTAAATGCTCAGAGAAAGCTTGGGTTTGGCTTTAATCTACATGCCAATTAGTTTCCTTAGCCTCAGCACAGACTTTAATTGGATTCACTCTCAGCACAAAATGACCTTTCCATTCACAGCTCCGAAAATTCCTTTTACCCAAATTTTTAGCAACACAATTTGTATTCATATATTCTTGTGGTTTTGCAAAGTGTTTAAATGAGTTACTCATATATATACAAACAAACTTCAAAACTGCCATGGAAACTTGTTATTACTTGTAAGGGTCTAAAAACAATAACACAAAGGCACACAGGTACGCTAGCTATTGATATTATGGTTTCACAGCAGAAAAATTCAGATCAGATATTCTTCTCAACTCATTGTTTTGATCAAACTTCCCACAAGCAAGTTTTATTAACATGTTAAATACATGCAGTCACCCATACATCTCTGCACAACTCACTCCTCCTTCCACAGGGCGGGTTCTGTTAAAGGGTGGATGTATTTGCACAGAAGAGGTCGATTTGGCCCACAGTCCAGCTCCCAAGCAGTCATATGATTGTTTTAGCCCAGTATGACCCTTAAGTTTAAAAAAGTCCTGGTGAGAGAGGTTATTAGTGAATGTTAAATGCCACTGTAACATGTTTGGGTGTTTTGGGGTTTTTTTGCAAGTGTTGTCCATAAGCAGAACTAAGTTTGTGTCTGTCTCAGTACCACCTGGGCAATGCTGTGGCTTTGTACAGACATTGAAAATTTGACAAAATTGCAAATTCTATGGAATCCTGATAGTTCAGTGAGATTTTTTTACCACTGTGGTTGAATGAGCTCAGGTTTCATCAGGTGTAACTGTAGGGTGGAAGAAGAACATGTTGGCTAAGTGTGACTCCTGCTCCTCTGCTTTTTAAAGAAAAATTGAGACACTGAATGTCAAGGGAGAAGAAAGGGACATTATGTGAGAGGCAACATCAGTTCATCACCAACACACAGAATGGGAGCTGAGAATTAGCACTACTGGTTTCATTGCCAGTCCTGTGGATGAACTTTCACAAGGGGTATTTTTTTCTGAAATCAATTTTCCCGGTCCATCACATGGACATACACCTTTTCAGGTTGCTTTAATACCTCTGACTTCAAACATGTATTATCTCGTTCTTTCAACAAATTTCATTTCTCTGCCATACAAATCAATAGTTGCTTCCTATGACCATTCAAGTTTCTACACTGATGTGATAAAACATATATTCTTATTTCCAAATGTGAGATTAATTCTGAAGAGCTTTATTTGGTCAATCTCAGCACAAATGAGCTCCCCCTTCCTCTGGTCCTTATTTCAGTCCATTAAATATCTAATTATTTCAAGATCTCTAGCTTGAATGCTTTCCACATTATCTGGTATTCTGTTTTCTTGAAAGATGGACTTCTGGGTAAAGCCATTCCAATTACTTGTAAAAAGATTACCTTGTGTACTGTTTATTAGACCACACTCATTCTGGGTGTTTAGGATGACCATAAAAATAGCAATTTGCTAATTATTCAGTTCTGTGTTTAAAATGTCACCACTTCTGTCTGTTTGGCAACATTAAGTGTAATTAAATACCAAACTTCAAAACAAAATAGCATTAAATGTCCAACACCTTGACAAAAGTGATGAATTTGTGAGGATTCATTGACAGAATGCAGTAGGTTTATACCGACATGTGATAAGTTTATCAACTTCGTTTGATCTTTAGTTAGTCAGAAAATATTGTATTTACATATGGCTGGATTTATGCAGTCTGTTGGAAATGATCCAGTGTACTTGGCAAGAAAGGAAGATTTTGGCAAAGGATTGCATCTGCATTTATTGGTCTCTTGGGGCAAAGCTGTGTCATCAGGGCAATCTAATAAGACACATTTAAATGTTTCATTAGCATCAATACAAACACATGCAGGGTAAAGCTTCTATTTTTTAGTTTAGGTTTGTACAGCTCTAATTTTTTATTTCTTTATGTTTTCAAAGAAGTCTGTGTTGATTCAAATCCACTTGTAATGTGTCTCAGATCCCTTGTGCAGTGCTTTAGTACACCAGCAGAGAAATGCTAATAATCACACACACAAATACACACACACAAAGAGAGAGAGTTCTGGTACAGAAGACCTGGCTTTGCACACACACACCAAAATAGATCATACTGAATGTAGCTGTTTCTTATAGATCCTGCAGAAATTAAACACTACATCTTGACTAATTACATATGTACTCCCCTCACAGTAGCTGGTCACGCATTTTTGCTTTTGATATGAATATGCTTCCAGTACAACTTTTGTTGAAAATAGGGTATTCTCTTCAAGGCACTGAGCTAAAAGAGAAGTACATTCTCCGTCTTCAGCAGAGTCAGAATAGTTATTTTGGTTGAACGTTTTCAAGAAGCTAGAAATTCACGTTATCTCTTCTGCATACATTTTAGAGTTAAGAGTGAGTTTAAAATAGGACCCAAAGAGTGAAGCCGATGCTGACCTATGGCCGTATTTGTATATTAAGAATCATGGCATTCTGAGGAACTTTACATGCACCATTTATTAGAATTACTCCTTGACCTGTAACTCAATTTCCAGGGAGGTGTGCCTGGTGGAGGTGGGAAGATCTGGGGATGGGTGGTTCTCGGGTCGGACCATAAATCATGGAAACCCTGGACACAGAGGCACACACCTTTTCACACTCCTTTGTGCCAGAAGGCCTTCATTAAAGACCTGCTCTCTATCTTATCTCTACTAAATTTGTCTGAAGTTTTTCTGCTCTGAATTTTAAGGCAACAATAGGGAAAGGGGTAGTGGGTTCAGCCTAAAAGAGGGGAAGTCTGAGTTAAATATACAGAAGAAATTCTTTACTGTGAAGTATTGGCACAGGTTGCCCAGAGGATGCTCCATCCCTGGTACTGTTCAAGGCCAGATTGGATGGGGCTCTGAGCAACCTGGTCTAGTGGAAGGTGTCCCTTCCAAGGTGTTCCCTGCACGGGGGTTTGAACAAGATGAGTTTTAAGGTCTCTTACAACACAAACCATCCTATGACTCTAATTTTTCTTTCCAGAATGGTGCACTATTGCACACAGACAACATGTTACATTTAAGTAGTTGGTTAAAATTCAAATAAGGGAACATAGGATATAAAAAGACCTTTTCATTAGAAGAGTCCATTGCTTGTAACAAGGTTCATTGCCAATTAATTTACATGATATAGGTATTAAAGTGTGCAAACAGAATATATGGGGAGAAAATTCAGTTCTGAGATGGTCTGATGTTATACAGGTACATGACATTGGTCAAGCATTCCATACAGGAGCAATGCAACTGAAGCTACATATTATTCTTTTCAGAACTTAAGAGATAAACAAGTAGCCCTGCACATTGTAATTACTTCTATCGTGGTTTAGATTGTTACAAACTAAACTGCCCTTTTATCAACACTATCTGCAGTTTAAATCAAGGGACATCCTAGAAACTACCTGTGATCATTGGAGGGCAGCAGTACTCACTTGTAGATGAAGCCAAACTGGGAATAAGACAACATGGATAGTGTCAGGAAGAAAACAGAGCCAAGCTGTGATCAGTTGCAGGATCTCACAGGCACAAGGACATGGGTATGCTCTCCACACCAGCCTAGGGTTGGAGTTCTCACTCCCCTATGTCCTTGAACTCACAAAAGGGGGCCATCCTGGACAATGGACTCATTTTTTTCTAAAGCGTGAATACTATCACTCTGTAAGTCACGAATCAGAGAGTGCCACAGCATCTCTCTTTCAGTTGGTAACTGGTGGAAGATCACAGATCTAGTGGCTTAAAATTGTCTCACTGACATTAATGGCTTGGGATGGAAGATATATAAACCCTATAAAATAATTTATTGTGTGTATTAAACTGCATTAAGAAGTTATTAAAAGATATCTTATGACTGGAATTAAGTGGCCTGAACAATCAAGTGTCCTTCAAAGTACTGAGCTTGGAAAAAAAAACACTGATACAAAATAACCAAATTTGATATTGCTGAGTGTTACTAGTGATCTAACTTCACCAAACTACCATGCTGAATAAAAGGCTTAGATTCACTGAAATACCTAAATATAGGTCTGTTTCTAAGCATTCAAATAAATTTTAGATAAATAAATCTACACAAGCAATGGATATTTCAAGGAAGTTTTGATATTATTCATATAATGCCATCCTTAATTCAGATTCCATCATAGTTTAAAATTATAGAATAATTGAAGTTGAGATGGATCTCTGGGAGTTTTCTTGTCCAGTGTCCTGCTCTAAGAAAAGCAGTCCTCACTTTTATATCAGGCTGCTTAGTCTTGTCCAGTCAAGTTCTAGAGATCCTCAACAATGGCAATTCCATGGCCTCTCAAGGAAATTCATTCCAGCACTTAAGTGCTTTCATTAGAGAAAGAAAACAGTTGTAGCAGATAATTTGTTGATTATGTGAACTGACAGGAGAGCATCTCTGTTCTCAAAAAACCCTGTTTCCAATCCTTCTCTTATATAGACTATCAGAAGCATAGGACTAAAATGTTGCCATTCAAGTGAGATTTACTGATTTAACCTGCCTTTAGGCTCAAGGTAACAACATTTAATTGCCTGCGTCTCTGTGTTTTATGCTGTGGGTAAGCATTTAGTATGCACCATGCACAACATAGCCAAGGAAGAAAAGGTCGATTTCTCTCTGCCTACTATGGCTGGCATCCCAATTTCTGGGATAAAATCTCAGATGTAACCCTGAATACATCCTTCCAGTACCTGAAAGGACCCTACAAAAAAGATGGAGGGAGATTATTTACAAAAGCATGTAGTGACAGGAAAAGGTGGAATGGCTTCAAACTGAAAGAGAGTAGGTTTAGATTATCTATCAAGAATAAAAACTTCCCTATGAGGGTGATGAGGCACTGGAACAGGTTGCCCAGAGGTCTGGATGCTCCATCCCTGGAAGTGCTCAAGGTCAGGTTGGATGGGGCTCTGAGTAATCTGGTCTAGTGGAAGGTGTTCCTGCCTACAGCAAGGGGGCTGGAAAGAGATTATTTGTAAGGTACCTTTTGACCCAGGTTATTCTACGAGTCTATGTTCAAAATTGCTACTAGGTTGTTAATACCACAGGGCTTCCCTCTCAATTTATTGACAATCCACCCCTGGAGTTCAGCTCATCAGGTACTGGAGGATTTTTCACCTTTATTTGAGTAACATGAACAAAGTGCTGGTCATTTCACTGGTCACCCAGCAATGCACAAAACCTTAATGACTATAAATTCTTGCTTCCCACCCACACAGAGATCCCTATCTGATTTCAGATGGTTCCATAGGGAGAGTTGTCGTTTGTACACAACGTCAATAAATGAACCTTTTCATCTTTCCTTAAGTTATCATTTCTCTTTCCAAAAGAAAAGTCCTCTGCAAACAGTCACTAATTATCTCTACGCCCTTCCCAGGAGGTGAGTGGGTTGATGACTTCCTTTCTGCTTCTGTTTCTCCTGTGCTGTACTTTGCCTTGCAAGAGCATCAGCTAGCTGTTTTTCCCATCTTTCAGAAGGCCACCAAGCAGGCTCCATGCCTTCTCTTCAGAATGAGGGTTGCCAGAAAACTGGGTTTCTGTTCTGTCCTATTTTCCTCAGGGATCGTGGGATATGAAAAAGGAAGGCTGATGAAGACATCCGGCAAGTATCTGCCTACCTTCCTGTTGCTCAAAACAACATTTGACTCAAGATTGGATAAAGTTTATTTAAAGCAGCAACTTATTTGATTCAAACGGATTTAAGAGTCAATGCAAACATTCAACAGAGTTCTAATTACCAGTCTCCTGCCTACATTATCCTAGCATCTGAATCAAAATAAATCTGATGGACTATAATAAAACACTTGGCAGCATTTTTGTGTTGCAACAATGTCCTCTTTGGTTCCACTGATATTCCTTAAGTGCAAACTGATATTGTTCCATGGGATACTTCCAGCAGGCAAGATTTGTATTTCTCATGATAAAAAAAAAAAAAACCAAGACAGAGGAAGGGAGAAAGGTCAATACTGAATAGTTCAGTTTCATCCAGATAAAAGTGAAATTAAATGGTATCTTTGTTGTTATTTCAGTATGTTACATCTTCAGCATCTCAAGAATTTGGTGTCAGATCAAGCCCTAAGGAAAGAAAAAAAATAAAAAGGTGTGTATATATATATGTGTGTGTATATATATATGTGTGTGTATATATATATATACACACCTATAGAGAGAGAGAGAGAGAAGGAGGGGTATTCCTTGCTTGAAACAAACTACATCACACAAAAACTAGCACGCATCCAATACAAAATGATGCTGAAGTCCAAATCCCATTCTTTGCTGTTGTTCCAGACAGAAAGTTTGATTTCTCCTTCTTTCCTGTGTTTTTTAGTGTATTTAAACTTTATACTAGAAGTGTTGAGCTAGTCACAACGTGCTCCTAAGGAGTCGCAGGAAAATATATTGATAGAAGAGCTGGACACTCTTTTTGGCATAGATAGATAAGCATTTCAGGTGACCTTATAAGATTGCACTTAAGTAGTACTCCTTATAAACTAAAATTCCTGAGATTTCCTTCAGATTTTCACTCTGCACGCGAAGCATCTCAGCTTGATGTTGCTTTATTAAATACTCCAAAATTACTGTAATGCAGATACTGAAACTCAGGGATGTATAAATCTTCAAATCATCCTCTCTTTTGAAAAACCTTCAAACGTAAGCTAAGTAACTGCAGCACATTTAATGCCACCCTCAAAAGCTTTGGGCTAAACCCTCAGGGAAGATAGTACATGTCACAGGATGTATTAACCCTGGGGAAAAGTCTGTGCTATGAAACTACTTGAGAGGACGCTGCAGAGAACATCAATCTGGACAAGAAGCACTGTGGGTCATTCTGCCCTGGTATTAAGATATAATCTAGCATCCCCAGCTGGGAAGATACATAAATTCTGTTTTAGATGAGATAATTTTTGATGTAAATGAATATAGTGTATCTATTTGTCTTAGAAAAACTGAGGTAAGTTTCTGCACAGAAAGTGCTCAAGGGATATCTTCTCATTCATACAGCATTTCTGTAGAGGAAAACTCACTCTGTTTTTCTTTATCAAAGTTTACTATTATCTTTAAAATGGATTTTAAAGGTTTTTTATGCAAGATCATTGAAGAGCAGACACAGTTCCTGAAATTTCCACTGAAGCATGCTTCAGAACAGAGAAGGTATCCTCACAACTTTTTTTTTTTCCCACATGACAAAACAAAAAAAGGAAAAAAAAATAGCTGCCCTGTTGGGCTGCAACTTCCCTGCCTCTGGGTGTAACCTGCTCCATCATACTGGAGATTAGATTTCATAAGACAATTCACTAATATTTTTGAAAACCCTTAAAGGGAATAAGGTATAACTGTCAACAGCTAAAATAAAATAAAAAAAAGAAATAAAAAAAAGCTTTAAGCTTGAAGATTCCATATTTTGTAGACAATACAATGAAATTTTCCACAAAGACTTCAAATCCTGAAGGGATTCTTTCTGAATTCTATTGAGAAACTCAATATACAGTAACTTGGCAGTTAAACACAAAGAGCCGAAGGCTCAGACTCAAGTTTCAGTTCTGCAAAATTCTCTCTTCTGTGAGCTCATTAGGTATCTGTTATGTGTTTTGCATTGGTGTGGAACTAGAACAGAAGCAAAAATTTCAAACCCTTAATTTTACATAAAACAGGATCTTTATTTCCTTGTCAGCCTTAAAATGTATTTACTCACTGTCTGTCAAACTCCAGTGAAGACAGACACCTGAGTTTTCTCCTCCACTAGCCTGCCCAGTGTTATATTGTCAGGTCAATGACTGCCTCCTGTGTGTCTCAAGCTCATCCATGTCCAAGCTCTGGCTCTGCTTCCCAGCTGAGCCAGCACACAGGCACGATTGTAGCAGACAGCAGCATGTTAATCTGCAATGACAGGAAATTTCAAGTGTTTGCCATATAGAACCCAGCAAACCACCTTTAATGAGATAATTCATGGTGTTGGGACCACTTCAAAGCATAATCTTGGCAAATAAAATCCTTATCTGATTTTGAACCCAAATCCACTCAGTATACAGCACTGCTCTAACATCACTGTCCACAGGCGTCAGGCAGAAAAAGGTAGTACAGTTTAGACAAGATTTCTAGAGGGTCCTTTGGCACTTCGTAAATTTTTCTGTGGTGAATGAAAAATATAAACTGTATGTTGTCCTATGACTTTTTAAACAGCGCCTCTTTAAACTAAGAATACCAATAAAAAGGAGAGGGGTTTTGTTCTCTCCATTTTCATTTTGTATTTTCAAAGTCAAGAAACTTCACTTACCATTAGCCAAGCAACTGCTATTTGGCTATCAGTAGGGTCAGTGTCACCAAAAGCAGTATTTTCTTGAGAGGAACCTTTGTCTTCCCTTTCAAAATGCACATTTCTACCTGATTATTTCCTCATGAACAACTGCAATCAAGTTTGTTGCAAACAACACAAATATCCCAGAGATGAATCATAACTCAGATAAAAAACAAACAAACATACAATTGACAATAAACTTGTTTGTTGTCATATTTTTTCAGCCTCAGAAGACAGAAACATTATAACACAAACACATACTATTGGTTTTCTTCAGGTGCTCAAAGCCTGATAGTAATTTAATCCAAACCATATTTTCAGTGCAAAGGGCCTAACCAGAGTTCAACATTGTGGATAAGAATTATCATGCCCCCTCTCAGGTCAAAACTGAGTTTTTAAAGCGATGTTATCTGAAGACATAGCTAGACATACATTTGAGTTTGCAGATTCTTCTGTTCAGTGGTTTCGCAGAAGCTCAGATACATAGGAAGACCAGAAAACTGGGTAAATACTTGCATAGCTAAACAAAATCAGGTCACTAATGCATTGCATTTGGAGATTTTAAAAAATCACCACTAATTATCTTGCAGTTGCCCAGGCTGGAGGGCGGGGGGGGGGGATGGACAAAGCCTGGATCTGTGTGGTGTGTGTAGGGTGTTGTTCTACACCACCCACATCATCATTGGGGGCATGGCTTTGTGTGGAAGAACACAAAGTGAAACCGTGGCCATTTTGTTCCTTTTTTGGGGGAGCAAAGTGATGGACAGAGTGATGGAGTGGCACAGCATGGGCATTTGTCCATCACTGGTTTTTGTCATCTCAGGCTCGGGGGAGGAGTGTGGGTGTGGACGATTTGCCCACCATTGTTTTTCATTATCTTGGGCTCGGGGGAAAAAAATGCCATCTGTGGTAATATCTGCCATCTCTCCTTTGTCTCAGGAAGCCTTGTGTCACTGGCTGTGGTAACATCAATGGGTCAGATTTCTGCAAGCATTTTTTGCATGTAATTACCCTCCTTTTTATACACTGTTGTTATTAGCATTGTTGCTATTACTGTTTGTTTTCCTTCTCTCATTGCTGGTTTTCTAGTAAATTATCATCTCAACCCATAATCTCTGTAGTTTTTTCCCTTTCTCACCAGAGGGGGTGGAGGGAAGGGAAGCAACTGCTTGGAGCTTAATTTCCAGCTGGTTTTAAATCGCGACAGGTTCCTTCCAACCCAGGCCATTCTGTGATTCTATGACTTGATGAGCACACGGATTTTGAATCACCTAAAAAAAATGTTCATGTATAACTGAACACCACAGATAAAAGCTGTAGATTTAATAATATGCATTAGCCCAGTGTTAGCAACATCTGATGCAATATATTCAACCCAGACATCCAAACATCTCACAGGAGTGCAGAGGAAAAGCTCCAGCTAGGCTTCCTCAGTAGTCCTAGATAAATATTTTCGATGATGGGTATAAGCTGTGCCTCCAGCACGCAAAGCACACCCGAGGTTCAATCTGCAACAGCAATGCAAATGCACCTCAGGTATACAGATGAGCCCAATCCGCGTCCCACATTCCCTGATCTCTGCTTATGTACTGCAGGTCTGAAGCCTTCAGCACTGCTCACTGTGTGTACAGCAAACCTCGTAATTTCCTTCAGGACATATCCGTGCATGAGCAACACACATTCAGATTTCCAACACAGAAATGCAGCTGCTGTAGGCAGTGGTCCTGTAACACAGAAGACAATCTTGGCGGTGCAGGAGGATTTTTCTTCTGTGTGTAAGGACTGTATGTGCCTCAGTATAAATATGCACGTAATGCTTCTGATAAAGCCAGCATGCTGGGCTCACATCCAAATGAGTTGCTTAAAACACACAAGTACTGATGGATTGAGGATGCATGAACTGAGAACTATTTGGACTCAAACACATCTAATAATTTTTTTGCTTGTAACAACATGTCTAAAGCAAAGATCTTTTGACATCATTGAATATGCATTCTAGAACGTAGCTGTGCAACAAAACCTTTTTACAAAAGTTGAAGACAGACCTGCCAAAGAAAAAAAAAAAAAGAAAACAAAACCTAGGTTACTGCTGTTTCTGCTCTGAAATTGAAAAAATGTGTTCCAGAGAAAGGCATTCTGGCTGATGAGTCGGTGTACCCTACAAATCCAAGAACAGTACTGAAATTGGAGCTAAACCACAATAAAGATTTTATAAAAAAGTAAATTTGTGTGATAGTTGACGTGGACTTTGCAAAACATTAGAAAAAACAAACCTTTCACGCAAAGTTGTGCTGTTACTTACGTCTCTTGAAAGAGAGACTTGCAGGAAATTTGATGGTGGATAAAGAATTTACAGACTGACACTGGTTTACATATGAGTAGAAACCTAAGTTCCTTGTAGAGCTGAAGGCAAAACACATTCATTAGAGAAAGGAGAGCAACATGTCTCCTGCTCCAGTTTTGATACATATATCTGCAGATATATTTGAATATAAGAACTGAATATTATATACAATACAGAATACTATTTGAATATAAGAACTGTCTTAAAACAAAATACATAAGGTGAGAAAAGAAATATTTTCTCTCTACCCTACCACACTGATAAAATTACTCCTGGGAATACAAGAGCGATCTGGAAGTCATGCAAATTATAAAAGTGCTTTACTAGCTTAAAAAAAAAAAGGCAAATAAACAGAAAAATCAAACCAAGAAACCAGCATGAACTCTGGTGGAAAAATCTACTTGGACATCCTTTTTATGTTGTAGCCCTTTCCCTAAGTGCTTAAAAAATAGTACCTGTTCCACAAATTTCAATACAGAATCTGAATAACCAGCTACACTTGCATTCCTTTGTTCCACAAGTGCAAAAATTTGGCATAAAGAACCCTCACACTGATGCCTACCTAAAACTGCAAACTCTCTGGGCTCATTATGTTTCAGAGTTATCAATTAATAACTAGAATATTTTTATAGTGGACAATCACAGAATCACAGAATATGCCAAGCTGGAAAGGACGTGCAAGGATCATCAAGTCCAACTCCTGGCCCCATGCAGGACCATCCCCAAGAGTCACACCATGTGCCTGAGAGTATCCAAACTCTTCTTGAACTCTGTCAGGCTTGGTGCTGTGACCACTTCCCTGGGGAGCCTGTTCCAGTGCCCAACCACGCTGTGGGGGAAGAACCTTTTCCTAATATCCAACCTAAACCTCCTCTAACGCAACTTCCCAGGCCATTCCCTCGGGTTCTGTCACTGGTCACCACACAGAAGAGATCAGTGCCTGACTCTCCCCTTCCCGTCTCGAGGAAGCTGTAACTGCAATGAGGTCTCCCCTCCATTTCCTCCAGGTTGAACAGATCACATGCCCTCAGCTGCTCCTCACACAGCTTCCTTCAAGGCCCTTCATCATCTTCATTGCCCTCCTTTGGACACTCTCTAACAGCTTAATATCTTACCTGTACTGCAGTCCTCAAAACTGAACACAATATTCAAGGTGAGGCCGTCCTAGTGCAGAGCAGAGCGGGACAATCCCCTCCCTCAACCAGCTGGTGATGCTTTGCCTGATGCCCCCCAGGACAGGTTGGCCCTCCTGGCTGCCAGGGTACTCATGACTCATATTCAATTTGCCATCAACCAGGACCCCCAGGTCCCTATCCACAGCACTGCTTTCTAGCACCTCATTCCCAGTCTGTACATATGTCCAGGGTTGCCCCATCCCAGGTGCAGAATCTGGCACTTTCCCTTGTTGAACTCCATATGGTTGGTGATTACCCAGCTCTCTTATTTGCTGAGGTCTCTCTGCAGGGCCTCCCTGTCTCCAAGGGAGTCAACAGCTCCTCTGAGTTTTGTGTCATCTGCAGACTTGCTCAGTATCCCTTCCAGTCCTGTGTCCAAGTCATTTATGAAGATGTTGAAGAGCACAGGGCCCAAGATGGAGCCCTGGGAATCCCACTAGAGACAGGTCACCAATCTGATGTCACCCCTGTCACTGTCACCCTCTGTGCTTGACCCACGAGCCAATTGCTCACCCACCACATGCTTTGTTTATCCAGCTGTGTGCTGGACATTTTGTCCAGAAGGATCCTGAGAGGGACAGTATTGAAAGCTTTGCTGAAACTCAAAAAGATTACATCAATTAGCTTCCCTCAATCAGCTAGGCGGGTTATCTTGTCATAAAAGAAAATCAAATTGGATAAGCAGGACTTTCCTCTCATGAATCTGTGCTGGCTGTGTCCAATGTGAAGAACCTCATGTGAACTTTTCAGTCTCAGGAGGAAGATACAAGGCTGTTCTTGTAAATTAAATTTTTCTTGCAAAATAGCAAAATCGGACACAACATTAGGTTGCAGGGGCTGGGGGAACATTAGGAGGAAAAAAAATTCCCCAATGTCTCCTTTTTTGCTGGGGGGAGAAAAGGTATCTTTTCCATATAAAAATATTTCATCCCAAAGTAACTTGTCAAATAATGTACCTTTTCTGACATTATCTCTTACCCTGTTTTCTCATTCTCCATGTTGCCATACCTTAGCCAGGAAAAGTCAAACTCTCCATTGCAAGTTTCAACTTTAAAGTCAACTGCTCTACTGATACACACAGCAAGGCTGGTTTTGTTACTTTTCTTAAAACAGGCTAGTGCAGGATAATTTTTCACCATCTGGTAGAGTTCTGCCACGTACTTCTGGGACCTACTTTGTTTCTCCTGTATACCAGCTGAATTGCAGGCTATCTTAAAAGTCAAAAAGCACAGGTAAGTGGAGAATTTGCTCAGTAAAATATTTCCTCACTGATGAAAAAAAAATAAATTACTACTCGTCTACTTATTTACAGAAATAGCATCCTTCCTGTATTTGTGCTGTGCGCAGAACACACTGTGGCATTTAGCAAGCAATTTTCTTAAAAATCACACTTCTAAAAAATTCATCATCTTTGTCCTCCCAGGAAAGCTTTCTTAAAATACAAATTTGACTTCATATATTTTTTTTCAATTGAAATTTCAATTAAGCTTTCTTTGCCTCTGCCTTCATCACTGCCCTCTGCTAGTGTGCATCCATTCCCCCTTGCCCTGTCACTACATGACCTTATAAATAGTCTCTCTTCATCTTTCTTTCAGGCTCCCTCCAAGTAATGGAAGGCTGCGACTGGGTCACCCTAAACTTTCTCTTCCCCAGGCTGAACAATCGCAATTCTCCCAGCCTTTCCTCCTCACAGAGGTGCTCCATCCCTGCATTTCTCAATCGTTTTCACGGACCTACTCTGGACTCACTCCAACAGGTCCATGCCCTTCCTGCGCTGGGGACCCCAGAGCTGGAGGCAGCACTGCAGGTTCGGTCTCACCAGAGCAGAGCAGAGGGGCAGAATCCCCTCCCTTGACCTGCTGCCCACACTTCTGTCCAGCTTGAAGTCTTCACTAAGTGATTATACTTAAAAGTCATAATTGGCTAAACTGTTTCTCCTGTCTCCTTGCTTCAACTTACATTAAATTGACTTTGTTTTCAACACATTTGGCTCCAGCAAGGTATCATCCTGTTACTGGTCATGACCTGGTACAGAGTTGACAGAGTAGATGCAGTTAAATAACTGCCTAGAGATTTGAAGGAGGTGATAATCCAGTACTCCATACGCTGTGTTATGTACTCTCTCCCAGTTTGTACAGTATGTACACAAACCAGAATTGGCATCAGGTAGAGCTTGTGCTCCACACGCCAAAGTGCTGCACAGCTGCATTTTCCCCAGCTTAATGTTTTTTCCAGAACATGTTCCATACAGTTTAGCAATGAGCTTATTCTAACTGCCCTCTTCTGGTATGTCAGGGTCAGGCATTACAGCCACATACATCAAGGAACATCCCCAGTGTGGAAATGGCTCTATGGAAAAGAGCCAGCCCTGCTGCCTGCTTCCATTTGAGTTTGCAGATCACCTGACAGTGTTCTGCACTTGTACTGTCTATATATGTCTATATACACTATAGGGCTTACGTCATATCAGAGTCTCAGGGAGAGACAGAGACTGGCAGCAGGAAGGAAGGAGAGGAAAAGAAAAAGAAAAAAGACTGGAAAGATGAAGGAAATGTCCAAAATCTGATCACAAAGATAAATGTCACCATGGAGAAAGGGTGAAAAAAAAGGAAAGGAAGATCAAGGGCGGGGGGGGTGGAATTGAAACATCTGTAATGAACCAGATGTAAGCTAGAACTGAAATTTTAATTCAGCAGATAATTCTAGTCAGGGAAAAAACAATTGAACAAAGTTAAAAACAAAATACAAAGCTCAGGATTTAAGTACCTTGCCCTTCTCAAAAAAAAACAAAAAACAAAAAACAAGTTTGGAAACTGGATGAAATTAGTATAAGACTTATTTTTTAAACATCTTCAGTGTTAAAGTCAGGGTATTGGCACAAGATCCAGTAGAAATATGATTGTGTGGTTGCCTTTACTGAAATTGCAATCTCACTAGATTTTAAAAAAAATAGATAATAGGGATTCTAACAGTGCAAATAAAATAGTCAGGGGTCAGTACCATACAGCATCATTTCAATACAAGAGTCACATTGAAGTCACACATGAAGTCTTACGTGCCAGAAAACATCTTGGGGGGGTGGGGAGGGAGGGGAGAGAGAATAGTCCAATCTCATTTAATTTTGTTTTTTAATATCTGATCAAAAACATACCGTGACACGTCAGGGTTTTGTTTTTTTTATAAAAATAATGCTTTTTCTAATAAAAGAAAAACAGGGTTCTGCAAGAGAACAGAGGAGCTTCAATCTTGACTTTCTGAAGACCAAACAAATTTTTTGTCAAATATTGAAAATGGGAAATGGGAGTAGAAGGAAGAAGGTCCACTTGTGTTCCCCCCGGAAACTTAGGGTAAGGAATTCCTCATAACTGAAAGACCACTAAGATTATTTTATGCAACAGTCAAGACTCTCTGTTATAGCTCTGTTACAGCTATATCTGATGATATCATGCTACAAGAGAAGAAAGGCATTGGGAGCCACCTTGCTACCTGTGATGATTAAGAACATACAAAATGGACTTTTCTGACCTGAGTGTTAGCATAGGAATAGAGGAATTGTCTACATGGTCATTCCAGAAATACGAGCTCTGAACTATTGCAGGAAGAAAGGAGTGAACTTGCAAGGATCCAGCTGTGACCCCGGGGTGTATCACAAATTCCCTACCCATGCTCATGCTCTGACTTCATCCCTTCCCTCTCACAGTGAGAAATAATTGCTCACCATGTCCACCACCTATCAGTAGGAAACCTGGGCATGCAAGCTGGAAGGAAGCTGTAGGACACAGTGGCTGGGCTTCTAAAGCTTCAACATAGCCCAAGAGAACAAGTCACAGCGTGGGAAATGAGTCATACCATTCATTTCTTGAAAGGAAAAGAAGAACCATAGCAGAAGGAAGAGAAAACATTTAGACAACTTTTCTTCCTCCCCCCCACCCTGACACCACCAAAAATAAAATCCCAGATGGAAAGTAGGGAAACAAGAGAGTCATTGGAAAGCAGGGAAACAAGAGAGTCATTGGATTTTTTTTAAGACTTCAAAATATTGGAGAAACTTTCTTATTGTTGGAAAGTCCACTGATAGCAGTTCTCCTACAGAGGCCCCAAGACAATTAATCTTCAATTTGTCCAGCTGGGAAAAATGTCTTCCATTACTTAGCAAACACCCAATAGCCCTGTACTTCATGTCATTAAGGTTTATTGCACTGTGTTGCGAGCTAGTTTTTACTATCAGAATATTCAAAAAGTCTAATGAAATAATAAAATATTTCCAATTATCCCTTTGTGCTGGTTTTTGCTGAAGTAGAGTCAATTTTCTTCAAAATAGATGGTATGGGGTTGTGTTTTGGATTTGTGCTGAAAATAATGTTGATAATTCAGGGATGTTTTCATTACTGCTGAGCAGGGCTTGTAGAGTGTCCGGGTCTTTTCTGCCTCTCACACCACCACAGCAGTGAGGAGGCTGAGGGTGCGCTAGAAGCTGGGAGGGGGCACAACTGGGACATCTGCCCCCAACTGATCACAGAGACATTCCATACCATATGACATCATGCTCAACATATAAACCTGGGGGAAAAAGAAGGAAAGGGGGGGTGTTCAGGATGATGTCACTTGTCTTCTGAGGTCACTTGGTCTGTTCAGCCTGGAGAAGAGGAGACTGATGGGAAACCTCATTGCAGTTACAACTTCCTCATGAGGGAAAGAAGAGGGACAGGCACTGATCTCTTCTGTGTGGTGACCAGTGACAGGACCCAAGGGAATGGCCTGAAGTTTTGTCAGAGGAAGTTTAGGTTGTATATTAGAAAAAGCTTGGGTACTGGAACAGGCTCTCCAGGGAAGTGATCACAGCACCAAGCCTGACAGAGTTCAAGAAGTGTTTGAATGCTCTCAGGCACATGGTGTGACTCTTGGGGATAGTCCTGTGCAGGGCTAAGAGTTGGACTCGACAATCCTTGTGTGTCCCTTCCAACTCAGCTTATTCTGTGATTCTGTGATTCTATGGTTCCAAAGTCAACGTGATGGGACCCTGCTCTCCTGCCCATGGGAAGTGGTGAATGAATTTGTTGTGTTGTTTTGCTTTGCTTGAGTGCCCCATCTTTGTTTTGCCTATTAAAGTGTCTTCCCTCCCTGCAGTATCCTTACATAGGGATAACAGAATCACAGATTGGTTGAGGTTTGAAGGGACCTCTGGATATCATCTTTTCTGACTCTTCTAGTCAAGCAGAGTCACCTAGAGCAGGTTGTCCATGACCATGTCCAGTGAGATTATAATAACTCCAAGGATGGAGACTCCACAACCTTCTTGGGCAACCTGTGCCAGTGCTTGGTCACCCTCACAATAAAAAAGTGTTTTCTAATGTTTTCCCTGCATAGAACCCAAGAGATAATCACTCTGTGTTTGGACTGTATTAGAAACACATGATCCACATTAGAGACATATCTATTTCAGGGCCTGTTGTGGAGGATTAATCAATCATGAAACAGATTCAGATCTGATTTAAAGGTATGGGGTTTTTTAATTGAATTCTTCATGATCACAGCTGTCTCTCAACACCCTGAAACAAAACACACTGTATTCATTTAGGAAGAAATTTATTACTGTGAGGGGGGTGAGGCACTGACAGAGGTTGACCAGAGACGTTGTGGATGCCCTGTCACTGGAAGTGTTCAAGGCCAGGTTGGGTGGGGCTTGGAGCAACCTGATCTAGTGAAAGAAGAAATGAGAAGACATCATTGCAAAACTTGCCATTAGAAGACTAACTAAAAAGATGCTGGTTGTACAACAAGAAGCAATGAGCTGTGTGATTCTATTCTTTAATGGAGTTCAATATCTTGGGCTTTAAAGAGTCTATTTCATCAGGCTAATTGTTTTCTAATGAAATAGTTTCAGAATTTCAACTTCAGGAAGTTTTGTAGAAACTGTCTGCTTTCTGCTGGAAGTTCCTTTCTTCTCAAAAAATGAAAAGTAGCGCTATCAAAGAACTAAACTGAATAATTTATAACTAAAAAGTCATAAGATGGAAACATACCAGTGAATGAGGCAATGAAGTTGATAAGGGGACTAGAGCATCTCCTCTGAAGACAGGCTGAGAAAGTTGGGGCTGTTCAGCCTGGAGAAGAGAAAGCTTTGTGGAGGCCTCAGAGAACTTTCCAGTGTGAGAAGGGGCCTACAAGGAAGCCAGAGAGGGACTCTTCATCAGGAACTCTGGTGATAGGACAAGGCATAATGGGTTCGTACTGAAATAGGTTAGATTTAGACTAGAAATTAGAAAGAAATTCTTCCCTGTGAGGGTGGTGAGGCACTGGCACAGATTGCTCAGAGAAGATGTGGCTGCCCCATCCCTCGAAGTGTTCAAGGCCAGGTTGGACAGGGGTTGGAGCAACCTGGTCTAGTGGGAGGTGTCCCTGCCCATGGCAGGGGGTTGGATCCAGATAATCTTTAAGGTCCCTTCCAAGCCAAACCATTCTGGAATTCTATGATTCTATAATTCCTACAACAGGAAAAACATGAAGCTCAAAAACTACATAGACCTCAGCATAGCTTTGCACAAATGGAAGAATGGGAGAAGGGGTTATCAGAAAGGTGAGTCCTAGGAGGCATCAGAGCAGCCCTGAAACATGCAGTCTAACCTACTTAAATTCAGTTTCTCCTGCAAACAAACTATGTTGGTTCAATCAATTTCCAAATGGGAAATTAGAAGTTTGGAAGTTTCAGCAAACGTCAGAATATTCCATGGTAAGGGAAAAAGGAAAACTAAAATAAAGCCAGACCAAACAACATATGACCAATTTGACTACTGATCACTTGATGCTATCAGAAATTAAACCTTTCCAAAAATGAGATCTGCACCAGAATGACATGCAGTTTTACTTTATAAGCCTATTGCAATGACTACAAACGAAGATGATCAAGTCTTATTTGACACTAAACCTGGTGACAATCAGAATATCAATTTTCCAGCCAGGGTACAAGTTTAATTCCCTAGTAATTGACACTAGAGACAGCTACAAAAACATCATTCCAGTCACAGGATTAGAGTCTGACTTCAATAACAGGAAGTAACTGTCTCTGTGCTAGTCGCATAGTGGATGACTGAGCTCTAGAATATAATTCACATTTAGGCCTGATTTTACAGTCTTGTTCTTACAAAAATAACTTTTTTTCATGTAGGTTTTCCTATTTTATGTATGTTTAGACTGTTGCTTACAGCTGAAGTATACATTTACCTGTATATGCTGCAACAAGAGAAAAAAACCCAACAACTGAAATACATTCATTACATTCTCAAAATAAAAGCTCACAAGATTGTATAGGAGCTTATATTTTAACAGAAAGAAGTTATGCCTCCTCACAGTTTTTAATTGAATATTCAGAGGAACCACACTTCCTGTGGAAATCACTCATAAGCCTGACTGCTCCCTCTGTTTCCACATCCTTCAAACATGACCATCCCAGGCACATGTCCTTGTGCTACAGCAAGAAGAACTTTTGTTCTCTGCAGGACAGGGATGATTCGCCTTTCAACCTTTTGTCAGAGTACATCTCCTCCAGAATACTGCAATGAAATCCAGTAGTTACATACAGAAACTTCCCCAATACCTTCTTTTTCAAAATGTGAAAATTCAGCCTATCCTTTTGGCATCTCTCAGCTCCTTTTGAACTCTCCCTTTTGTTAGTTTAGGCAGATATGCAGCTTCTCAGTGCCTTGGGCTTCGATCAGGATCCAATACTGTCACTCAGTACCAGTCTCCAGCTAGAGAATCTCCTCAGATTGAGTTGCCTACCCCCAAGCAAACAACCAGCTTTTATTTTGTTCCAGACTGTGCCAAAATCTGTTTCTTTTGCTCAAGTTCTGCTTTTCCACCACTGCTTTCCTTCAGAGTTTGGAAACCAATGGTAATGGGTCCCATGACTGCAAGTTCTCTGCCTGAGCCCCACCACTTGGGGATTAGGCTAGCCAGACCCACTGGAGAACTCAGGATTTTTTTCAGGGTCAACTTGCTCGATGAAGCCGCTGTATTCACAGCTTTAAAGGCTTAGTGCAGGGGACACAACTGAGAGTCTAGTTGCATTGCCCAGTTATCATGCAGTATCAGTCCTAACCCGAAGCCACCACAAACACCAAGGAGAACAGGGTAACTTCTCTAACAAAGTTACTCAGCCTTTGATAATGAAGGCTCTCTACGAAGACAGTCAAGTTGCAATGATTGCTTTAGGTTCCGATCTGGAAAGGCCCTTAAGTGTCTGTCAAACTTTAACCATGTAAGTAATCTTATTAAAGCCATGAACTACTCATACACAGAACTAAATTCTTTTCTGGATCAAGAACTCAGTGATGTGGATGCTTATCCACTAATACATGAACAGAGACAACCAAGCCTGTCTGTTTCAGCTGTGATAAAATCACACAAGCTGTAAATCCCTGTGTCAGTGGGATAAGGTTCACTCACTCCTTTCACAAAAGCACTGCTCCTCATGACTGCTATAAATCACAGGAAAGTGACTTATATCATGAAGATTAATAATATATATATATAAAATATGAGCAGTGCTGTTCTCAACTGTTAATGCACGTGAGCAGTAAAGATGTACACGGCCAAGAAGAAAGTATAATGTGCCTTCTGTTCCAGGCAACCCCTTTGTAAACATAATATTTTAATTATATGACTATTTAGGCTACGTTAACTTTCATTACTGACAGCATTCTGCTCTTCAGAGCTTCAGAGTGCTGTTATTCTTCCTATTTTCCACTAACTAAGCTGTTTAGGAAATGCAATACTGCCATCTAGCATCCATAAAATATGATGAAACCTTCGTTTCACCCAAAGGCCTCACGTCGGCGTAGGCACAGGATAGTTTTACATGAGCTTTGGTGACTGTGGGTTATCACTGGGATTCTGAAGTGATCTGTCTGTCAGAAAGCTGTTTGCTTTCCCTAAAAGCTGCAGGAGAAATATACCCTTGGCAAGATGAGTCACCCTCATAGCTTTTGTGTTTGCTCCAAAAGGGTCCTGGAGACGTGGAGCAGTTTCAGAGTGGCATAATGCAGGCAGGACAAATTGCCCAACACCTCAAACTTCTGTTCTGAGCAGCATTTTGTCAGGGAAGATGAAAATATTCTCTGCCAAGGGCCACCTTCAGGATGTTTACCCTTCTTCACCCTCCCTATGGTATGTCCAAGGTCAAACCTAGGCCAGAACAGACAAAGTAATGTCACCACCAGACTGCCTAAATTCCCAAGCACTGGCAGCAGTTTTGCTTTCTAGCTTTCTGTGCTGCCCAGCACGTAAATGCTGTGTGCCCAAATTCTTCCGAAGTCTGTTCCCAGGTGGAATTCCTAGCAGCATCTACTGGCACTGCTGCTAAAAACCATAGCTACAAACAGCAACCACCTTCTGGTCTGCACCTTCCACAGCTCCATGCCACCACACTGGCAACCATCTATAGAGAATGCACCCCAGAAGGTCCCAGGGCCACCCACCACTCCCAAACAGGCAGCACGTCTGGAGAAAGTGCCATCTGTATGGCCCCAGCACTGGATTTAATATATATAATGCCTGTGTATTTACTACATATATATATAATATATACTATATATATATATATACTGTGAGTGTATATATATACACAGAAACTATATATTAGCATATACAGTGCCTGTGTTCATACCACACACCGTGTATGTATGTGGGTAGTATGTGTATGTAGCTATGGCCTTGGCAGTGCTGGGCTAACAGTAGAACTCAATCTTAGAGGTCATTTCCAACCTAAACCATTCTATGATTCTGTGAATCTGTGTATATATATGTGGCTTTATATATATGTATATACATACTGCATATACATATATATATACATAAAGACAGCATATATACTACAGTGTATGTGTATAGTATCTATGCTGTATAGACAAGACATCTGGATTTATGGTTTCATTTCACTTTACCTCAGTTCAGATGTATATAGTGTAACATTTATGTCTGAACCACCTGTCTAGACTCCTTTTATACTTGGTAGAGAAAAATAAGCACCATTTCAGATGTCTGTGTTAGGGTGGGATGAATCACGACCTAGAGGTGCCTGTTCATTTCCTGGCAATTATAAAGGGATACTAGACAACTGTTTCCCACATGGATTTCTGCAGTTGATGTCTAGATGGGAGTAAGATTAATCCTGGGGTTTAGATTTTTAAATGCAGCAAGACTGTTAGCTCAGTTAGTCCAACTCTTGTTTAAGATAATTCAGAAGCATTCATCAAGCAATACCTGTTTTAAGATTGATATCTATTTTTGCATAACAGTTTTTTTCCAGAATTGCATATGGCCTGGATTCAAAGACTTCAATCAATGGACAAGTCAATGTTGCTGAACAAATTGCTCCAGAGGTTTATCGCCATCACCAAAATGATGTAACATGGTAAATAAGCATGTTATCAGTTCAGGTTTTGCTTTTGATTTTGTCTTTGATGACAGCAAATACGTGGGATAGTGAAAAATCCTGTAAAAATGAACAGAATGCATAGTAGTTAAGTGTCTAATTAACATTTCATTAAGTACATTTCTACAGAATTATTCAATAGATCTTCTAAGATCCCTTCATTCACTAACAGGAGGCTCAGAGAGCAGCAGCCCCATTACTTTTAGCCCAGTTACCATAATTCCTTTTGGTAGTGAAAGGATGGAAACCGAATTTATAAAAAAAAATATTCATGAAGTATTCACCTGCTGGGGTTTTGGTGGGATTTTCTTTTGGTTTTGGTTCTTTTTTCCATGGTTACAGAGCTAATTATAAGAAAAACTATGTTAGGAAACATGAAAATCACAAAAAAAAAAAAAGTATTAATAATTAGTGCTACAAAATTATATTTCTTTTAACTCCTTGTGATTTAAAGCTATTGGATTTACATGGAACTTGAAAACCCATAAAGATCAGTATTTCTGGTGGCTGTTAGAAAGCATGGACCTTCCTTTTTCTTTAGGACTTGTACACTAAATCATCACTATAGACATTTGCAAGCTTATTCCAAAGATTTATGATTGACATGATCTACACTTACTAAGCACTCCACATTTTAGGAAGAAACCCTTTGTTCCTTCTTAGCTATTAAAATACTTATTTTGTGTGACCTCAGATCTTTCTCATCCTTTAAGTACAAGCTGCATATCTCTCTGTGGCTGACTTGGAAATATTTATTGAGATGCAGTAGCATAGGAATTAAATGTCAAATTGTTTCAAAACATTTAAAAGCAAGTGTTCATTAGCCTCATCTTCCTCCAGCATTAAGGAGAACAGTCCATTCAAAACAAGTGGTGACATTTACGACTACTGTCAAAGTAGTCTTTGAAGTGACAAATTCAAGTCATAATCACATGTCTGCAGTCTATAGAAGATTTCAAAACTGTTACTCAGTTAGAATTCCTGAAGAGGAGCTGGAAGAAATTCTCTGTTTAGCATTTTCTCAAAGAAAGCAAAATATGAAGAAATCATCCTTCTATCTCTTCTACCCCTGAAAACCAATATTTATGACATTCTGATGAAACAGCAGCTGTGGTAAAGTGATTCATCCCAGGTATGAATCCATAAAGCAGTTAGGAATATTTTGGAGATGTGGTTTAGGATGAGTTACTGACATGAATACGAGTCTTGGACTATTTTATTGAGACCCCAAATTTAAATATGACCCTAGACACTAGTGTTTCACTCTGTGGTTTGCAGGAAGCAAAGACACTAAACTGAGGGACTTGCCATGTGCAAACACGTAGGTTGACATGCAGCTCTAGCTGAGACTATGTGGACTGGCAGCCCAGCAAGGGGCACTAGAAGATAGACAGAGATAAACACAAAGGAGAAAACACCAGGGCCCTTATTTTGGTATCTGTACAAATTTATCATGGTTAGTACACATGCACACAGCTACAAGAGGAGGTTTTTCAGTCTGATGCATGAAGCAAGACTGAACTGCCACAGAAGTCACCTCTGCCCCTAGAATGTAACGTGTGCATATTGCTTCTCTTGTGGGAGAAGCCAACAAATTAAACAGGGAGAGATTGAGTATGAGGGAGAAGAAAGTGAAAGCGTTTAATTAAAACCTAAAAATGCAATAGTGAGAAAAATATTCCCAGTTATTTGGCTGCTAATTTCATCACTGTCACTTCAGCCTGGATGCTTTTCAACAAGTCTGGAGGAGTTTCCTTGCTTTTCTTTTTGGCAGTGACCTTTTGATAGGAAGGGATGTGCTGGGTCCCTGATTTATGCAAGAAAGACAGAAACATAAACAAGACTTTGTCCATATGGCACTTGAGAAGCCCCATGCCTTCTGGGAATGGTCAACCACGCACTCCTGTTGTAGGCGAGTATTAATCTGTTAATATGGAAGATTAACTTATTTTTTTAGACACACTTAAAAATAACCCCCAACTTCATTAATAAGTAGAAAAGCAGAGAGAGGAGAGATTCCTGTTTGCCTGCTGTTAATACATGCTCATATTAACATGCCACTTAAGGTGAAATAATGATCAGCCTCAGGTTGTATGAGCCATTTGAGAAAGTCACAAAAATTGTTTTAATCTAGTTCTAGTTTCACCTAAACAGAAACCATGATGCATGCAGGGGTGGCTTTAAAATGCCTTTAAAACACTCTAGCTAATCTTCCCCAGTATAACGTAGAGTAGTCCTAGGCCCACTGCAATTCACACTTCCTTTCTAGCAAAACCTGACCATGTTCAGAGAGCCACAAAGTGACTTTAAAAATCCTCAGAAAAACTGAAATGACTGAACACAACATAGGCTTCCATTTAAAATGTTGCCCCTTAAAACATTAGGAGCAAAAATGTGGGCAAATTGGAAGTAATGTTTCCAGCTAGATTTGTTTATAGAGTAAAAAAAAGCCGTTGTCACACATGGCTGTAGAACATATAAATAGAGACAGTTTCGGTTGGATCTTTTATTTCACAGGACCAAATGCACCAATTCCGTGCACTGGTTTTCCCCATCAAGTGTTTGGCAGGCATTTAGAAAAGATGCTCCTATAAAATCTGTGACTTGAAGGAAAAATTTTGCAACAGGGAAGAAACATGCTTCCAAGGAGGTTGAACTGAGACTAAAACTTATTGGTGGTCTGATTTTGGGAGCTGTAAGCAGCATCTTGCTTTGCCAGGTATTTGTCTTTTGGACTATATGGTACAATGAAACAGGAGCCAGATTTTTTCATATGTTTCATGACTGGAAAATATCCTACATCAAAAGCATCCCTCCTGTCTTCACCACTGATAACTCTGAAAGTGAGATAGCAAACATCAGGCATAGTAGTGTTTAACATGGGTAAACCTAGGATCACAGAAACATAGAATCATAGAACAACCTGAGCTGGAAGGGACCCACAAGGATCATTGAAATTCAGCTTCTGGTCTGCACAGGATAGCCCCAAGAATCCCACTATGTGCCAAAGAGTGTTGTCCAAATGCTTCTTGAGCACTGTCAGGCTTGGTGCCAAGATGACTTCTCTGGGGACCTATTCCAGTGCCCAACCACTCTCTGGATGAATATCAAACCTAAACTTCCCCTGGCACAGCTTCATGTCATTCCCTTGGGTCACGATCAGTGCCTGCCCCTCTGCTTCTCATCATGAGGAAGGTGTAGACTGCTATGACAGACAGTTTGAATTTCAGTTTTGTTTTGGTTTTTATTTGTTAATAAAAGTCAAGAAGTCATGGAAAAAATTGAAGGAACTATGTAAAGAACTAATTGTATCTTTTGACAGAATCACAAAAAGAGAATTTATCGGTGTAGGTAGTTTGTAACTTGTAAGTAGTTTGTCACTACCTACACATTTATTTGCTTATGTAACATATTTATTTGCTTAAAATTAAGCACATGATTAGAGTTTAATTAATGGAAGTCTTAAGACTGACTTCTCGCCTCCTAAGTGTATCTAAAATATACTATATTTTCTCAGAAAGTTGCCTTCTGCTGAGGTATTCGCTTTACCAAAGTGCATCTCAAATTCTTTTAAGGGTAAAGAATATTTATAATAAAGGAAAACTTTCCAAGACTGAGGTGAAATACTTTTCTATCTGACTGATTGGACTGATGCCTCTCTGAAAAAAATATCATTACTTCCCATAACCTTGCAAACAATTTGCATGTTCTTAGTTTAAAGTATCATGAAGTCCTATTAGCTTTTATAAGCCTACTTACGTGCTTATAATTAGACTCAGCTATTTGTGACTAAAAGAATGTATGAAAAAGACCAAACTTCTTTTTTTTCTGAATTTAGGTTATTGTTGAGATAGTTGCGTGTGTACTAGAAATTTACAGTTTAACTTCATTTTCCGTGTATTCTCGTCTTATTTAATTTTCGAATGTGATAGAGGTTTTTTTCTCTTCCTTTCTCTCTTCACGTGACCCTATCATTTCTCTCTTCTTTGTTCTTACTTTCTCTCTCCTCTCTTTCTCTCTCTCTTTCTGACAAGAAATGAAATTAATGGTAATTTTTCAATTATTATCAATTTACAGGTAAAAATCCTATTGATATATAAGATTCTAAAGACTGAAGAAATAAATTATGTAGAAATAAAAGAAAAAGAGAAGGCAGGAGACTTACCAACAAGGACTTGACACATCTCCTTCAGGAAGAAATATTTGCCAATCAGAAGATAGATAGGTTAGGGTTGGTGAAGGCAGGAGGACAAATAAGTAGTGACTACACAAAGTGAAATATTTACATTAATATCTATATGAAGAGAGACCATCACATGGACTACTTGCTGTCACACAATGGATCAGAAAATTGAAAGTTTATTACAGAAATGGGAAACCCATTCATTTGGTAAACCTTATTTTTACTTGAAGAGGTAGATTGCATAATTTACACATATATTTGCCAACATTAAAAAATGTCAGGAGTTGATTTCGTACAATATTACAGCAGTTGCTGGATATTAGCACCAAATTATGCAAGTATGCAAAGGAGAAACCCCACCTTCAGAGAATGGGAAAGCCTGACTCTTTTTCTCTTTGCCCTGTGTAACTCACAGTTTCTTGATAAAAATGAAAGAAGATATCGCAGGATTTGAGATACTACTTTCTGCTTATTACTAGCAATCTCATGTTGTATAAGAACATAAAATATTTGAATCAGAAAACACCAACAATTTGCATCTGCACTTACCAAGATAGACTAATTAAGAGAAGTCATAGGAAGATCATTTAACAGCTCTGTCTAAGAATTCACAGTACAAATACAGACCTATTCAATGACTGAGTTTTCTCCATCTGTGATAATGCTGCTCAGAGTTTAAAGGAAGTTATTGTATGTGATTGACAGAACTGGCAGTACTTCTATGGCACCACATTCTCCTCATAGAGCATGCCATTAATTCTGGATGCATTCTTAAATGTCAAACGAAAATATTATGTAGTATCTCCTGTTGCAATGTTGTATAGCATTTGACATCAAGTGAAAATAAGGAGAGGATTTTTTGCAAATTTATGTAGGGAGTCTCTCCTTTGCTGGAAAGGCAAAGGAATCTGTTTCCAGGGCACCAAAGGGAGGACAGAGATAAATAACCAAGTATTCTAGAAGATGAAACAATGTGAAATATAAAAACTTTTTTTTCCTTACTCATTTGCAGTTTCAGCCCGGTGGTTTGCAGTGTAAAGAGATGAACTCCCTGTCTCTTGTTCAGTAGAGGCATGGAGCACAGTAAAGTGCTTGTTTAGTCTAAAGCCCCTGGTAGGACCTGAGTAAACGTGGTGGAAAAGACTGCAAAGTTCGGAATGAAACACATTTGACAGATGATGAGGTTAGCTTAGCTGGTTAGAGCCTGATGCTAATAACATTAAGATTGTGGGTTTGATCCCTTTATGGGCCATTCACTTAAGAGTGATCCTTGTGGATCCCTTCCAACTGAAAATATTCTGCGATTCTGTAACAGTCTTAGTAAAACTTCAAAAAACCATGCAAGATGTAATGTACTGAAAGAATGCTTTCTGACTTTCATAGAATCACAGAAATCATTTAGGTTGGAAAACACCTCAAAGATCATTGAGTCCAACCTTTGACCAATCGTCTTGTCAACAAGACTATAGCACAAAGTGTCACATCGAGTTGTTTCTTGAACACCCTCAGGTATGGTGACTGCACCACATCTCTGGGCAGCCCATTCCAATCCTTGACAACCCTTCCAGGGAAGAAATTCTTCCTGATGTCCGGCCTAAATGTTTCAGGTGCAACTTGAGGCCATTTCTTGTTATCCTGTCTTTGGTTGCCTGGGAGAAGAGGCCAACCCCCACCTGGCTACAGCCTCCTTTCAGGTTGTTGTAGAGGGTGATAAGGTCCTCTGTTATCACCCCTTATCATCCTTTTCTCCAGGCTGAGCCCACACAAGTCCCTCAGTTGGTCCTCATTGGACTTGTTCTCCAGACCCTCTCCCAGCTCCGTTGCCCTTCTCTGGACACGCTCCAGCACCTTGATGTCTTTCTCATAGTGAGAGGTCCAGAACTGGATGCAGTACTTGAGGTGCCTGACCAGTGCTCAGCACAGAGGGACAGCCTCTGCTCTGGTCCTGCTGGCCACATTACTGCTGGCACAGACCAGGATGCCCTTGGCCTTCTTGCCCTCCTGGGCATACACTGGATCATGTTCAGTTGCTGTCAACCACCACTCCCAGGTACTTTTCTGCTGGGCAGCTCTCCAGTCACTCTGCCCCAAACCTGTAGTGCTGTCTGGGGTTGTTGTGACCCAAGTGCAGGATGTGGCACTTGGTTTTGTAGAACCTCATACTGTTGACCTTAGCCATTGATACAGCAAAAATTTTATTATAAATACATTCTATTTTAGACGTCTACAAAAAGATGCATATCCATAAAAATATGGTTTTGGGTTTTTTATTATAATCAAAAAATAAGGTCACAAAGGAGGACTTAGAGAGTGAGCTTCTGAACATCTTTATGCACATTTTGTATACATTAAAACTACAGCTTGAACTTTGTCTGCAGGACATTTGCTGATAATGAAATAAGTATGTTCTGCCTCACTTGTTTTAGTCAATGCAGAATTTGAACAACCACAAGAGAGCAATAGCAAGTGAGAAGAAGGCATTGCACGTAGCTCTCAAATATGCCAAAACGTTTGGAATCATGCCTGTAGATTGCTTACTGTTATTGATAGGGATATGGATAATTTGAGGTAAAATGTTCCAAAGTAAAATTCCATTACTGAAAATTTGCTGGCTCTTAAATACTTTGAATGACTGCCAACAATCTGCAGAAATTGTTGTGAGGTACAGTAGCTTCCAATGAAAACCTAATCTTTCTTTAATTTAAAGGGTATTTTCATATTTCTGACTCTCCTATTCTATATCTGTCTTGATTAATTAATGTAGTTCAGCACTGAGGTTACTTGATTCTTAAACTGAGACACATTCAAATACCTTGCTGAACTGTAGCCAAGGTTTTAACATATGTGCTCACAAAGGAAGGCTAAATGAGTATGAATTGTTAACAGAACAGGAAATGTTCATGTATCAGATGTTCTACATATAGCATAGTAAACAGGAAATAGTAATAAAACATCATCTGTGGTGGCAAATGAGCTTCCACATAGCTTGAGATCCCACCAGGCGTGGAAATATGGAGTGGTTAAACCCTTATTTCTCACAAACATCACTTATTCATTATTCTGATATAAAAATTCATAAATAACTTATCTGCAGAGAAATAAATGAAACACAGCAATAGGCAGTGAAATCACTGAAGCAACAGAAAAAAAAATATTTTTTAAACTTTTTTTGTCTAAAAGGCCAAGCTACCAAAAGAAAAATCTCATTCTGATGCTAACTGTAATGAAAGGTTCTTTGAAAATTCTTATTACTTACATTTGAACCACACCATGTTTTGGGGATTAAATCTACAGGTACTGACAGATCCAATTCAGTTCCTGAGTCAAATCCCTTGAAAGATAAGTGTCTTTATTCTTAAAATTCTTTATTCCATATTTTAAGACTTAATTAAGTGTCTTTATTTTCAAATATATACCAAGATGGAAAGAGCCATACAAATCAAAATGCCATTTGGGTCAGCACATAAAAAATTGTTGCATACCTGTAGAGGTGTTTGAGGCCCCAAGTTTGAAACTCTGGACTATTATAGTCATGAAACAGAGAATTTGCCACTTTGGTTGGAAATGTTTTGGTTTGTTTAAGTAAATGTATTTATAATGGAACACTTATGGCAACGACAAAAAAATGCCCCCCCAAAACATAAATCAGAAACTATTCTCTGTTGCAAAGGCAAGCTACATATACCTTAAGTATGGCTTTAGCTACCAGTGTCAAAGAATTTTCATTGGCATTAGTTAGAAAATGCAAAGTACTATTTTTGATGGTTCAAAAGTCCAGTACATGCCACTAGTTCTACAACTTATTTATACAGATGGAGATACACTTCTTAATAAGAGAAAAAGCAGGAGGAATTGACCCAATCAACCAGAGATATGTAATAAGAATTGTGGAATTTATTATTCAAAGACAATATTTCTGTCTGTGTTGGTCTGTTCCTATCACTAGATGTGTAGCCTGATTGAAAGGAAACAGAACAAAAAGATTTCTCTTTTTCTGTTAGTAATGGTACAGATTAACTTTTGTTAATGATCTTCAGTTCCTGGTCTCTTAGGTATGAATAATTCTGAGAAGAATGGGATACCAAGTTTTCCTGAAAATTACTTATTCTTGTCAAAGACTAAATAACTAATAGCAATTTAGACTTTTTTTTTCATCAGAAGGAAGAGTCAATAAAATTGAGGCTATGCTTTCATGAGGGAACCACAGATACAACATACTCCTAAAGACTCAGAAATCATCTGAAAAAAAAAGAATATGATAGAGTATTTCAGTTGGAAGAGACACACAAAGACCATGTAGACCTACTGCCTAATTTGGGGCTCACCAAGTTACAGCAGGGGGCATTTCACAGATACCTCTTAAACAGTGACAGTCTTGTGGCACTGACCACCTCTCCAGGAAGCCTGTTCCAGTGTTTGAGCACCCTCTTGGCAAAGAAATGCTTCCTAATGTCCAGTCTGAACCTCCCCTGGCACAGCATTGAACCGTTCCCACACATCCTGTCCCAAGGTGAAGAGCTCAACACCTCTCTACTTCCCCTCCTCAGGTAGCTGTAGAGAGCAATGAGGTCACCCCTCAGCCTCCTTTTCTTCAAACTAGACAAGCTCAGAGTCCTCAGCCTCTACTCGCTGGACACTCCTTTCAACCCTTTCACCAGCTTTTTTGGCCTCCTCTGGATGCATTCAAGGACCTTCACAGACTTCTCATACTGCAGGACCCAGAACTGCACATGTACTCAAGGTGAGGCCACATCACCACTGAAGACAGCGGGACAATTACCTCTGTTGGTGATGCTGTGCTTGATGTACCGCAGGAAGGGGTTTGCCCTCCTGACTGCCCAGGCAACATGCTGACTCATATTGAGCTTTCTGCTGACCAGCACCCTCAGATCCTTTTCTCCAGAACTACCCTCTAGCCAGTCCTCTCCCAATTTGTACTTGTGCCTGGTTTCATTACTCTGTCCTAGGTGCAGAATCTGGCATTTGAACTTGTTAAATTTTGTCCCATTAGTCATTGTTCATTGCTCCAATCTATCTAGACGGGCCTCTAAAAGGCCACTTGTCCCTCAAGAGAGTCAACAACACCTCTCAATTTCATATCATTTTCCTCTTCTCTCATTGTGATTTTGGTGTTGTCATGAAGAAGACCCAGAATCAGACTGCGTTCAGTATGTTCACTGATCCAGTCGCAATTCACTGTGGAGAAACTGCATTCAGGGAGTAAGCTCCTCGTAAAGAGCAAACATTATTTCTCTTCCATTTTACCCAGCTGTATAGCACAGCTCATGCCATTCCTGCTGAGCCTAAATAGATATTTCCAAAGATAACATCATATGACACACTTTTAGAAGACAGTTTCTGGGCCAAAATGTCCTAACTCTTATCGTCATGTTATCTAGATCTTTAATATGTTGTCAATATTTGAGATACTCTACATGACATACTAGTCATCCAGGTTCTCTATCTTCCGCTGAAACAAAATCAACCCCCAAAGTAAGCTACACAGATGGATTTAGGTCTGAAATTCAACAACAAAATGTCTTCTCTCATCTTAGAAACCCAAAACAACTCTTCTGTGTGATCTCTAAAGGATGTTGCTCTGTCAGGGCATGCAGAAAGGAGAGATGTCAAGTGGCAAGAAAACAAACCCTGTACAGCAGAGTCTATGACTAGGCAAGATCTGACAACACTTAAAAAGGCCTCACTAACTTCCCTTTTTCATGTGGCTCCTTTCAACTATATATGTACATATGGTTAAAATTTTCCTGAATAGCAGTTTTTAAAAACTTTCCTGATGTGGGCCCCCTGTGAATAATGCACTGTTCAAACAATTCTTTTTCCTTGTCTGTTGCCATATGACCCCTGAGACCTTTATGAGAAAGGGTTGCAGCTCCATGTTCTGATCTAAGAGATAAATATGAGTTGCAGAAGAGAGATTATTTTCTTGCATGCCTTTTGAATATTATGATTTGTTTTGTAGATACCAGTGTTGTACATTTCTGGATGCTCAGGATTCTGAGCATCTGTCTCAATATGGTTCTGCTACTATTGTATTTTTCATAAAAAGCATGAGGAAGTCATTTCTGCTGATAATATAACTTCTTTCACAAAGATTCGCAACAATCTTTACTGAATTCTTCTCCAAAAAAAAAAAAAGCTTGGATAAAAGGACCCAGATTTTTGTTCTTAGTCATGATATCCAATCTGAAGTCAATTAACCTTAAAAATGAATTATTTTGTACTCTATCCAACAAGTAGAAACATGCTTTAAATGGAATATCTTACTTGTTTAAACTATTCTCCTTTGTTTTACAAAGCATTTTACTTCCCACGAAATATTTAAAAGATGACTGAAATCAGAACTTTGCATCTAAGTACTTCCTCAGCCTCAACCTGAAGGTTAATCAGCTGGTATAAAGTATGCTTATGTTGGCTGAAATTATTGTGTATTGAGGAGGCATAAATGTGCATACAAAAGTAGGAAGAGGTGGAAATACCACAAAGTACCAGCGCCTTTGTGGGAAAGCAAGAAGCTGTGAAGTGATATACAAGTTCAAAGCCTAATTATGTAGTTACTAACTGAAAGGTCAAAGTCAGCAAATTACAGAGATAAGCTCTAAAATACTTACTAATAAAAAATTGGCACAAATTTCAGGAACAAAAAAGCATTCAGATACATTCTGCCCTTTAAAGGCAAGAATTTTCTGAGAATAGATTTCATGGTTACTCAGGCCTGGATCCAACCAATGAAGTGGAGACATCTCCTCCAACACGCCTGCAGGACTTGCTTCTTCAGATGGTGAATTCATAGAACCACAGAAACACAGAATATGTCGTGTTGGATCATCTGGTGGATCATCTGGTCCGACCTCCTTGCTCTAGGGTCACCCTAGAGCACATTGCACACGATTGTGTCCGGATGGTTCTGGAATATCTCCACTGAGTGAGACTCCACACCCTCTCTGGGTGATCTGTTCCACTGCACAATCACATAAACAGGAAAGAAGTTCTTCCTCATGTTCAGGTAGAACTTTCTGTGCATCAGTTTCTGCCCATTGCCTCTTGTCCTATTGCTCAGCACCACCGAGCAGAGCCTGGTCCGTGCCCTGACTTTCAGATACTGACAGACATTGATGAGATCTCCTCTCAGTCTTCTCTTCTTGAGGTTGAACAGGCCCAGCTTCCTCAGCCTTCCCTTGTAAGAGAGATGTTCCAGTCCCCTCATCATCTTTGTGGTCTCCTCTGGACCTGCTCCATGAGCTCCATGACTCTCTCGTGCTGAGGAGCCCAGAACTGGACACAGCGCTGGAGATGCAGCTCAACTAGGACTGAGTAGAGGGGCAGGATCACTTCCCTTGACCTATTGGCAATGCCCTTCCTAATCCACCCCAGGATCCCATTGGCCTTCTTGGCCCCCAGGACACACTGCTGGCCCATGGACAGCCTGTTGTCCACCAGGACATCCAGGTCCTTCTCCACAGAGCTGTTTTCCAGCAGGTGAGCCCCCAGCCTGTCCCGGTGCCTGGGGTTATTATTCCCCAGGTGCAGGACCTGTTACTTTCCTTTGTTGAACTTCAGACAGTTTTTGTCTGACCCTTTCTCCAACCTGTCAAGGTCTTTCTGGAGGGCTTACCAGTGCTCTGAGGTATTGACCAGTCATCCAAGCTTTTTGTTGTCTGTGGACTTGCATCTATCCCTTCATCCAAGTTATTAATGAATAAGTCAAACAATACTGGGCCCAGTATTGAACCCTGGGAGCCATCACTAGTGACAGGCCTCCCACTAGACCTTGTCCTTGGTGTTTAGAGCTGGTTTTGTTACAGTTAAGTTGCAGGTGGGTTTAAGTGCATTGCTTGATCTGCAACTGTGTATATGCTACCTCTGGACTTTGGTGCAGATGGCAGGCCTGGTGGACTCACTCACCACTTCAGTTCATGCAGTGCAGACACCAGCCTGTTTATATCCCACAGAATGGGTATCCATAGTTTGAAATTGTGTGAACGTGACATCTCTCCCATCACACACACTGAGCTACAAACAATAGACAGGAACAGTCACATTACTGTTGTGTCTAACATACAAATTTCATTGTTGGCTTTCACCTTGCTGAATGTGACCTTGCTTAGTACAGTCAGGATATAAGCCAGAGCAGAAATAGATATCCACAGACAATCCAAATTCTGGAAAGAGTATCAGGACTTTGTGAGGTTTAAAATATCCTTGGTCTATTTTCATACATGACATTTTTGGAAATGTTATCTGTGAAAGTCACTCTGATACTTACTTCACTTATGTGACTTCCTGGGGCTTGTGGGTGTTAGATTTGGGTTTCAGTTGCTTAATTCCCTGTTGGGATTCCACATCTGAATCTGCAGAAAAAGTTACGGTTTAGACAGTGCCCCATGTGTATTTGCCAGTTCCACAGAGCACAAGGTAATTTGATTAAGGCAGGCACTTTTGACTTCCTGATGATTTTTCAGTCTGGCACACCAGAATTTTCAAAAATGTTTTACAGAGGAAATATAGGGTCTTTTTGTCTGCTGTGGACATCATAACATCTAAATGGAAATACAAGAGAAATGGTTTTTTTATGTTAGATGCTTAATATCATCAAAAGTAAAACAAAGGCATTTTTAAAATAGCAAAACTAAGAATTGAATGTTTATTTTCAATAAGACTGCACCATTTTACTAGACATTTGTTTTCTCTTAACTGAAAGCTTTTGAGAGTAGTCTAAAGTAGTCCAAAGTAGTCTGAAAAAAAGTCCATATATTTGGACTATCATGTAATCCCACATCTTGCTGAATAGTGGTTACTTTGTCAAACAAACTTTCACTTGGAAACAATATTCCAACCTCATAGGGCTGTAATATATCTTAAAATGAAAAAAAAAGTCAGAGGGCAGACAAGATGTCTCATTATGCTAATAATACTATTTTAATAGCTAAGTATTTAACCTCAGCTGTTTCTCTCAAATGCCCAAACTGCTACCAAATTGACACTCTCCAACTTCACACTCCCAGTCATCTTCCAGCACTCCAGCAGAAAATGCTGCTCAGCACACCCAGAAGCTTCCCACAAGGGGTATCTTAATGAGAATAGGGTGAGAGAAATCTACAGCAAAAATACCGTGGGTCAGTGGTGGGGGCTCAGTTCCTTCTTTCCTTTGGAACTTGTCATTTCAAGAGCAGCCTGTCTGTTTTCTACAGCACAAAGGAAAATTAACACAGCTACAAGCACATGATGTTTTTGCTTAATGCTGCATGGCATTTCTCCTAGGTTTCCTTGAAACTTGGAAGGAGGACCACACTACGTTTGCTACTCAGGTTTTTCCAATTCATACCCATATTTTCTACTTCCCTGGCTCTGTAAAGCACAGAAGTAGGAGGGCATAGCTGTTGCATCTCTCCCCTTTGCACACTAAAATCTGTCCATATGGAAATTCAAAAAGTTTCTGGCCCCACACACATTTAGGAATTGGGACTTCTGCAGAATGTGCATGTCACTTAAAAAGTCAGGCTGGAGGTTACCTGTGAAGAAAATCTAAATGTAAGGAAAACAATTCCTGTATAGAGTTGCCTCCTCTGAGGCTCATCTGAGACAGGAATACTATCTCCAAACTATATCATTTTAGTTACAAATACAAGTGTCTCACAGAATCATACAATTATTTTGCTTCACAAAAGGCAACTCAAAAGGACTCACACACTCACAAGCTCAAGCTTGTTTTCAGAATTGTACTCAGCATATGAAATTCTTATTTTAGATATTAATTGATTACTACTCAAAAATGTTGAATTATGATATCTGTTGAGAATCTACTGATCTGGGAGCCAGTTACTCAGTGCACTGAACAAAAATTTGTTTGAGAAGTTTTGTACCAGTCATATAAGTAGGATGTGAAGGCACTAAAGTGGGAAAATTAAAATATTAATACTAACTTAGTTCAGGCAGGCAACCCAACCAAAACAAAAATACCAATCAAGTGTTTCTGTCTAATTGCCAGAAAGTTACTGCTGAGGTGAGCCAAGGGCTCCTTCGTATGCAGTCAGCACAATCACTGCCATATGTGGTAAAGAGAACATTAAACTGAACAGAACCGCTATAATGATGCCGTGGATTTGCCTTAATATCTCTTAGTTCTTCTTGAGAATAATTGCCATGCATTACACAATGCAGAACGATCAACACAGCATCTTCCTTCAAACATATCTGGCACCCAGGTGTTCCAGACACTTGTCAAGTTGCCTGTAGCAGTCAGGTTATTTGAGGCAATCACACAACTCAACCACCTATATTCTGCAACAATGTAGACACAGATTTGTAGTGCTGTAAGCTCCTAGCCTGCAAATCTGTGTTCATGAAAAAAGATTCTACTCGTCTAAGGATTTGTACATAGCAGGCAAACCCACAATTTCTCCTCTGAAAACCAATGCCCCTCTAGTTTTGGACTTCCCATCTGCAAACTTTGAGGGCTGGAAGAGCCCTTTGCTGAAAAATTAAAAAAAATATGCATATATGGAAATATTTACTAAAAAATGAAGATTAAAATCTTCTTTGATGGCCATGGCATATGATATGTGAAAAATTTCCCACTATCAGGAGAGGAAGATTCTTGTTTGCTAGAATGTACTGATATTCCATTACACTTAAAGGAAACTTCCTCACAAATCCTGATTTACGTGATTAAAAGGGTATCACAGCACATGGTTTAGATTTAAGAGAGCTGAATTACCTAAAGATTTCTTAAGCACAGCCTGCCCAAACCTTGAGCTATTTATGTCTGTCTACCTTGCTACTCCCTGTGATAATTTCATCTGAGTTCCTCAAAGAACAATTTTGTGGCTGCTGTCAATATAAACGTATAGATTACTTTGCTTTCACCACATTCCAGCAATTCTCAGCTTTTCCCACGACCCCCATTTCCACGTGCACTTCCAAGATCATGACCTCCACTTTTCAAATAACGTTTGCTTCAAGATATATTCCGCCAACCAATGCCCTGCCCAAACAAATGAGCCATGTGTTGAGCAAAACCACATGACAAGAAGAGTTCTGAAATAAGTCACGGCTCCAAAGCCTTTTCCTAAGGGGAAATGACCCGTGAATAATCCAAGCTCCAGTCTGTCAGCTTTCTCAACAGCCTATATATTATGGGCTGATATCACTTATGGGACATTCCCAAATCTACTCTTCTACTTTATGATGGTGTACTCAATACCAACTATCTACAGCAGAAGGTACATCAAACATTGGTGGTGAAAGTTAGTCAGTGTCTATCTCACTTCCTTAAGTAGTATATACAAGAAGATTGCTGGTTTTAATTGTATTGAGCCCATGAGATAATATTATTTCCTTAGCAAGTGTGTTTTATCATGTCCATCATTGCTCTGAGCACTTCAAGTGAAGATGCTATATCATAACAATTTTTATTTTTCACTGCAGTAAATCTCTCCTATATTTTCAGTCTAGGAAAAATCTTTTTTCATGATTTCAAGAACTACAAGATTTCAAAACACTGGCTGAGCCATTCAAACCCGGAAGGTAATAAGGAGCTGAGTGACAGGCCTTTTTTTTCTATTATGACTCAGAAATTTTCTCTGAGAAGGCCCAAGTACTCCCCCCCCACCCAGTTTGCTCATTAAAATTGGAGTGGTTCCATTCATGCCAGCACAACAGAAATCAAAGCTTGGCTGGAAGCCTTGGATCTTCATGTTTCAGCTGCTCACAGCAGAAGAGGCCCTTGGAAATCAGTTCTCTTAGCATGTGGTCTGGGATGCAGTAATTCTAGCTCCACAGCAATAAAAGACAAGAAAATGGCTGCTCTGGGCTGAAGTCAGTGAGTATTGCATTGCTGGCATTATGACCACAGCTCCACAGGCATAATAACTGTGGTTGTTAGAGATGGTTGTCTGAGTACATCTACCAGAACACGCTGCTGATGTGTGACCGAGAATCTTTCTGGACAGCAAACTCTTTGTGTTACTGCATATGCAACATACTGCAGTCCTCACAGTCATAGAATCATAGAATGGGCTGGGTTCGAAGGGACCTTAAAGGTCATCTCGTTCCAACCCCCTTGACGTGGGCAGTGACACCTTTTACTAGACCAGGTTGCTCAGAGCCCCATCCAACCTGGCCTGGAACAGTGGGGCATCCACAACTTATCTAGGCAACCCATGCCAGTGCCTCACCACCCACACAGTAAATAATTTCTTCCTAATACCTCATCTAAACCTTCAGTGCACATGTATTCATGTATGTAGGTGATGACCCTGGTCTTAAAGAAAACCCTGTTGATCTGCAAAACTTCAGTTGAAATACCTTTTTATATATATATTTCATGTATAAAATAAAAATATGAAGGTTTCTGGAAATGCCTTGCAAGCAATAAAAGGAAAAATTAGAAAAGTTAGAGCAGATTTTTTCAATTAGTAACAACTGATGGGTCTAGGGTTCTTCTCAGCCAGATGAACTAACACCAGAAAAATCTAGATACCATCAATATAATGTATATTTTAATTGAAAACTGTCAGCAAAAAAAAATGAATGGAGGATGTCATAGACCTTTACACAAACTGGCACAGTGCAAAGCACAAAAGTTGAATATTTTTTCAAGGTATGCACCCATCTATCTGGTGTCTTCTTGCAACTGTTAATCCCTTAAACTTCCTGAGAAGTCAGTAAAACACCCTCTGAAATCAACTGGAATCTTTTTTTTTTATGTTTTTTTATATGCCTGTTTCCATAAACAACAACAACAAAACTATCAAAGGGAAAAGTTCAAAAGGCACAGAAACATTGGATATTATCAGCTTTAAAATGTATATAATTATTGAGGCCAGAAGCCTATACATAAAGCAATAGAGAGACTGTCTTCATGTGATACAATTTTACAAATATTTTTATGTGACCATCAGTGATTTTCAACAGAAATTCTTTGAGTGCTCAAGTGGACATGTTTTCCCTTCAGATATTGTACACAGACTTAAAATCTAGCTGATTTTAAGGTGTTGAAGCTGGGCAAATAAAAATTGAGGCCTCTACAGGCACCATCACCTCTGTTACTCTTAGCTAAGAGCTCCTGCTTACATCTGTAGTACACACAAGCTCTGTCATCAGCTGTGGCCTTTGGACACAGGTTTCTGTACCCACCAACATCACATAAGGATGTTACGTAAAAGGGAGAAAACTAAGAATGACATAAGTAAGAAATATAGCTTAACAAAATAGTTCTGCAGGAGAGTAACTCAGGTTTTCCTATTTCCTTGGCAATAACTGTAGGCTGTAATGTTAACTACTTGGACATCTGCATCCTTTGAACAATTTATTCCTTTAGCAACCGTTGTAAACACTTGTGTGCTGCTAGGAACCAGAATATACCACTACTCAACAAAGGCAACTGAATGCAAGGAAAGAATTCAAACTACTTTTAAATTTAATAATCTTGATTTTAATGCCTGGGAGAGAATGAATTTTTTTTGTTACTTTCTTCACATGAAACTGAGAAAGATATTTTTAAGATCAGGAATTTCCTGGGCTTTGCCCACTGAGTGCATTTTGAGGTCTATTATATGCATGCTTTCCCAGTGCTCCTGCTGGGGCTATTTTTTATTGTTATTAACCTATTGTTATTAACCACGGCACCTGATGAAGGTGCACACTGTAGCACACTGGCAGCAGTGACATGGAACCCACACCCCAGATGTCATATCACCCTCAGAGGACATGGAGGAAGGAAGCTGCCAAACAGCCTACATGAATCTGTTCCAATCAGCAAGACTCCTTGCCAGCCATGTGTAACCGAAACAGGCAAAGCATGAGGAATAGCTTTCTTCTGTAACTCTGAGCCACTTTCTGTCTAATTGCTGTGACAAGTGAATAAAGCTGAATGACCAACTGGAGAATTTTTTTTCCATGTATAAAGACAGAAGATGATGTTAAAATATTTAAACATCTAGAAGTTCTCCTACTTCAGGCTGCAAAAGTAACTACGTATATCACAAATTAACTTGTGATGGTCTCTGTGTCTGTGCAAGTCATGTGCTCTAGTCCTAAGTAGTATTCACATGAGAAATGTGGAGATGGTGTAGAGAAATGGTTATATTAGTCGCCACCACTTAATTTCTGGTCACTCCGTTTCTGAAAGGCACCTCTGATTCATAAACAAAATGCTATGAACTGTTAGAATGCATTAAGAAAAAAATCAGCTTTGTTACTTTGACTTCTTGTTTGCACCAGCAGAACAGTGATGTCCCCAAATGCCAAGGGAGTGAGGGATTCTGGGCTGGAAAGGTACAACAGGACTGTTTGCCAGGGAAATGCGTGGCCAGTTTTTCAGTACTGAATACATTAAGGAGTCTTGTAAACCTTTTGTCATTTTTCTCTAATGCAGAGGCAGGCTGGTCTTGGCTGGGCAACCATGCCTTGCTCTGAAAGGATGAGTTAGGGAACTGGAACTCAAATATTCCATAGCAGTAAAAAAAAAAAAAAAAAAAAAAAAAGGAAAAACCGTTAATGGTTTTCCCATTTGTTGTATTCGTGTGCTTATTTCTATTTTATTCACCTGTGTCCTCTGAAGTACATTCTGTGCTACACAGCCTGAAGTATATTCATTGCAGAGGAGCAGTGGCATCAGCTGCAACATGACTGGGACACACCACTTCTTTGACCCACATGACACATTACCATGTTAGTAAATTGCCACTAAAAATAAAACAACAATGAAATCTGAAGACATCCTGGAAGAGAGGGTTTCCCCTTCCATAAGTACAGGGCTTTGGCTTATTATTCATCTTAGTCAGTTTAAAGGAAAACCATTATTTCTGAATACAACTCAATAATCAGTCTTTTAGTGTTCATATACTACTCGTACAAAGTAATGGGAAGAACAAGCCTAGGGGAGATTTGTGATGGGAGCTAACAACTAAACAATTTCTTGTAAGTGCTGCATGACTGCAGACCCCATTCAGCCTATGTTTGTTTCGTTCTGAAGCCACAGTAACTCCTTTGTGATTTATGAGGTAACAGCAGTAGTAAACTGTTCCCATCACTGATCCAAGTGCCAAGATGGCATACATAAAGACTCTTTAATGGTTCAGGTCTCACTAAGCATCAGCACACTGAACTATGGAATAAAAGAAACATAAAACCAAACAGTAACAGGGGAAGATTTAGCCATGAACTTCTCAAAGCAATTTTAAGGAAAACACATTAAAAAGCACCACTATTTCACAGACCAGCTGTGCAATGGTGTTTATTCCCAATCTGTGAAAGTGGATATTTTCCTTGTGAGCAGTATTCATTCTCCACAGCCAAAATTTTTTTTTATAGTACCACCTGTTCTAGAGCAGCAACTGACATTTATAAACTCATTGAAAACAAGAAGGCCAATACACATTTGAGTTTACTACAAATTTGTTCCTGACAGGTTTTTCAGATCCCTCAGGGCAAAGTAACATGAGTTCTCTGAAATGTTATTTAAAATTAACAAAGACCTTTATTTTTCAGTATTTACTGATTTACATACTCTAGCTTTTATGTACCTTTCAAGTCAAGTCTAGCAGTAGAAGATAGACATAATCATAATTCATTTCCAGTTTAAGAATCTTTTACCCCACTAAAATAGCTTAATAAGGTCTCATTCTGACAAGAATTAGGCCCAAGATTTTTTCACTTTTATAATGTACTCAGTGTATTTAAGTGTGAAAAAATACACATCCTAAATCAATTTGATTTACAGTCCGTTCTCACAAAGATTTTCAGTTCTATCCTTTTGTTACCACTTTGGTCACCATATTTGTCCACTCCCTTTTTTGAATCTCTTCTGCGAGCTGCACACAAACATTTGATCTTCCTCATATCTATAAGGGAAGGCAAATTATTATTTTCAAAACTAGATCTCTATTCTACTCCTCTAGCTCTTTATCTTTTTTTTTGAATTATTATTATTTTTGCTATCATGCTTTATCTAATAGTAGTGCTAACTAGAAAATCATGCTGCCTTGGAAAATACTTTCCCTTATGAGTGTGAAGCACTGTAAATATAGCGAGAGAATAAAACCCATGGTGAGACAGTCCAGAAGGAAACAGGCAGAACTCCCTTGTTCTCTTTGAAGATGTACCCACTAACACTGCACATCCATAGAAGTTTAATTGGTATTCACATCTTTTAGGGAAATTATGCATAGTGCTAGCTGGTTGAGCTCTTAAGTTCTTCTCAGAATAATACACGTGATCTTCATATTATTATACATCACAATACAGCAATACTCTGCTGAGAGTTTTTAAAAGGACTTGCAAACCACAGAAAACCGAGACATGGTAGTAACACAAAATATGAGCTGCCAGTGCAAGTTTCTGTGGGGTCCTCTGTTTTGCCAAAGAACTGTCATCAGCGAACCAGGCCTGAATGGGGACATGTTACTGCTAATACCTCTGTGGTTCATGCTACTGTATGTGGTCCAGAAATTATTTTTCCAGAACACTTAGCTATCAGTAAAAAAATAAAGATGAGCTGAAGAGGGAAAAAGTTCTTGCTGCCTGTCCACCTTCCTCCTCCACATTGTTCCCGCTTGCCTTGCTGTAGTCACGAGGCTGGCAAGGACAACGATGAGCTGGTGGCTACAGCAGGAGATAACCCTGTGAGGGACCTCCCTTCCCAGATCTTCCTCAGATCGTCTATGATCTCTAGGTACATCCTTGAGTCCATTCCATTTCATCCTCGTGAGCACTGCACTGTCTCCTTTCTGCTCAGAAGACAGCAGACTGATTGCAGCACTTAATGGGCACATGGGAGGGGAACAGACAGGGACAAATCTATCATTACCGTATCATCTTTGGAATGTTTATTCTGACATTGGTCTGTCTTTTCCACAATCCAATGGACAGAACTGAAAAAGCCAAGAAGTAAATGCCAGCTGGCCCACAGTTTTTCTATCTAGAAGATAAGCTTTCCTCTTATGTGTCCATTTAAATACTCTCATAATGTTATTGAAACCTATGCAAAGAGGCTTTAAAAAGGGGGGAAATTAAGAATCCATTCTTTTAATGGAATTGATCAAAAGAACTTGTTGATCCTATGGGCAACTTCTGTAAAGAGATTGTATTCCAAAAAAGAACTTGAACTGGCTATGGACAAATGAGTAACAGAAAAAAAGATAAACTGATTATTTTAAGATGTAAGATTTGCAGGATCATGTACACACCCCATATACTTGTTTCTGCTTGATTGTTTTGTTTAGTTTTGCCAGAGATTTTTTTCTGTAAATGGACTTGCAATGACATCACTTGAAAATCCTGTGCATTGGCACATGCAATGTCATTGAAAGCATTTGGTGGGTAAACACTGTCATGTGGCTTACTTAACCAAGTTGGTTAAACCTCACAATCTAGATTTCAACCCTATAAATTCAGGTAAATAAATTCATTTTAAACAACTTTTTTTTTCAATTTTGAAATATGTAGAACAACAGAACAATTATAAATGTTCTTCCTTTTTTTTTTTCAATAACAAGAACAAAAAGGTACCTGGAAATGTATTCTATGTACCCCCGAAATGAAGACTATTATGTACATTACATAACCTGGAAGCCACTGGTTCAGGGACACTACTATTTAAGCAGGATTTTTGTAGAACTAGATTGGAATGCTTGGAAAGAAATAACATAAAAAGTAATGCAAGATCTGGCAAGCTATGTAAACTATGGTAAAATGGGAGACTAAAACCTCATGCTGCAGGGCTTAAATTTTATGCGCTAGGGAGGCCAGGAAGCAGTTTTTCTCCTAATAACACTGTGTAATTGAATTGAATGAGTAGACCATGGATCTTATCCAAACCCACCGTCACTAATGAAGTACTTTGTATTTATTTTCCTGAGCTCTGGCTCAAGCCTGTCATAGTCAGAAAGCTGCTCATCTTCCTTTTGGATCTGTGTAAATCTGTCATTGTTGGAAGCAAAATGCAGACAAGGTGTTTTATCAGCAAACAGGCTAGAAAAGAAAAATGTAAACTGTCCTTGCAAACTCAACCCCTGTGAAGTTCCCAGCCACTGCAAGATGTTCAAAATAGGAACACACATTTGTGATCTCTGAGCTCCTTGGCTGCTGAATACAGCATAGACTCTGCTGAGTTACTTAGAGATCCTTTTGTTTCTGTAAAGCTTGGCTTCGTGAGGTTGGCTCCACCTGAAGAGAGCTCAGATGTTCTTTAAGCTTTTGCTAAGCTTTCTTAATTGAGAGGATGGGCTTGAGGGAAATGGTGATCTTTCTCAGAGGTGCCAAAACTAGCTATTGTTCCTCATACAGACTTTCTCAAGCCAGTTCTTCTTTTCATCTGCAAACTGTGAGACCTCATGGATTCATCTGGTGGCTGCAGAGGAGATGAATGAAGAAACCAAAGCTTCAATATTAGTGCTGACTGGTGTGACGTACATGCACCTGCAGCTGCTCCCACTACCACCTCCACTTCCAATGCCCATGGCTGCCGCTGTCCCAAAATATGGATATCAGCTGGAGAGATAAATAGATTTTATCCATGAAATATACATTCATAAATGAGCTTTGTGAGTTGTTTGGGGTTTTTTCCTTTGTCTTGGTGCAAAATGTCCAATAACTAATAAATATTTCCTGCCAGCTGGGAACCTCCCAGTGGGAACAATTATCACAGAAAAATAAGAATTGCAAAACCTTCCATCATCCTTCTGCACTGTTGCAGTGAAAATAAATGACAGTGCAAAAATAAGACAGGAAACCTAATGCAACCAAGTGTTCACCAGCAGGTTGAAGAAGATGGCAGGCAGGGAAAAAAGCAGCGAAGAACAGTACAATTTTTAAAGACACCCAGCATCCACTTTAAAATACGACCAGGTGTTGCTGGGCTTAACAGTACCATGCCTACCCAAGTTAGCCAGCTTGGACTTGGAAAGGCTATATATGACTTGCAGTCTTCCTACAGTCAATGTGAAAAGATTCCCTTTAATTAGATGCAGGCCCTGGTGATGGGAGAAACCCAAGGAGACAGCAAGTGACAATGCTGTCAGCCCAGGTGAGTGCCATGCGGAGTGTCCCTGTTCCCTGCCGTGTGCCAGTGTGGCATGAGGGCTCTATGGTCCAAAATATTGCTGGTTGAGATCAAAAGGGGATGAGTGCATGAAAAATATTTTATTAATCCCCCCCCTTCTAGCTTTTAAGCTGCTTCCAGGTTACACAGGTAACATGGGGGCACAACTGGACACCCACATCTCTTCCACAACACAGTAGCAGCAGTCTGTCTCAGCTTGTTTTTTCTTGAGAGGTAGAAAGCTACACCTTGCTCTTGGGCCTCCTCTTCTTTGAACACACTCCTTCACTCCCTGTGAATGAATTTACTCTGAATAGAGCATGGGCTCTTCTCAGCTGGGGGGCATGCTTCTGGTGTCCCTGTGCACACAAACTCAAAGTGAAGCATTAAAATGTCCAACTGTAATCTATATGCAGGTTGCTTTCAAGAGGTCAGGTTTCAAAAGAGGAAGTGCAGAAAAGGGATGCTCATCTCTTCCTTATATCGGTGTGATCAAAATGTTGAATAGCTTTCCCAGAATCTGCAAATAACTTTCATTTTATATTTTCAAACTGGCACAAGTCAAACCTAGATAATTAATGATGCCTGAGAGAAGTAGTTCATTCAGTTTGTTGAGTTCATTCAGTTTGTTGAGTTCATTCAGCTTTTTAATTATACATTGTCATGTGCCTTCACAGGATTTTTCAAGGGAAGCAAACAGCTCAGCTGTGCTATTACTTCATATCTACGAAATGCAGAGTAAATTGAAAGCAAGTGACCTCCAAAGCAGAAGTTCTTAAAAAAATATTTCAGCATATGCAGCTGGGATTTCACATTAGTCAGTATTGCTCTTCGGGGCAAGAAAGTCTCTCTCTCTCACACCAGTCCTTCAATTATTTTGAAACATAGATGTGAAATGCTCCTTTAAAGTTTTCTTTTAGTGCACAGTCTGTATCATAATGATTTTTTACGTCAAGTGCATTTGTTTCTTAGGAATAATTTAAGAAGCTATCCATTTCAGGGAAAGCAGTAAAACAGATTTATGTAGGTAAAAGGAAATGTTAATAAGTTCCTTTTTCGTGTCAATATTCACAGAAATATCTTTAAAAAAAAAAAAAGGAAAAACTACTACTCACTGAAAAAGCCATTTCTAGACATTAACATCAAATAAAAAGTTTTCCAGCCAGTTGTAGAGGAGTCTGCAAATGATCTGGCATGGTTTTGATTACTTATACATAGATTTGGAAATAAGTAAGCATTTGGAAATAAGTGGTCTCTTATAGGCAACACAATTGATTTTATTTGATTTTGTATCTTGCGGGGCTCTAATATTTTCCCTAATGTCTTTGTTCCTGTCTGAGAAGGAGATTAACAAAAGCACCAGTATTTAAAAGTGGGACGTGACAGAGCTGCAGCACTGTCAGCCCCAACAGTAGTGCAGCCCATGAGGGTATGACTCCATTGATGCTCATCTGGTTCATGTGATGCCTGCCAGTTCCAGAGAACAAATTAAGCAATAAAAAACAATGTTACGGTCTGCAGCACAGAACAAGACAAAGCCTGCAAGAAGGCCACTAAGAAGCAAATGGTCAGCAGAGCTTCCTGCTAGACAGGGACAGACACGCAGCCAATCTGCAGCTGAGACTTGCGCCCAGCCTCATCTGAAAGGACACAGTCATGTTGCCCTCTGCCAGAGCAGCTGGCCACACTCTTGTTTGAGATCAGCTCTGGGCAGTCAAGGTTCCTGACAAAGCACAGAGAATGATTTATTTGCATTTTTCTATCACTTTTATCTGTAGGTCACCACTGCAAACTCCCAAGTTGTTTTCTCCATTGGTTTCTCAGTCAATTTGACAGCATTCTCAAGCACTGAATTAGTTCTTTGGTTGTTGTTCCTTATTAAAGTAAAAATCTTTCATGAAAGGGACTCATTATTTATTTCGGGATAGGAGCCTTCTCAGAAGATACCAGAGAAAATCTGGTTTCAGTTTTATCAGCATAACTTCAAATGTGCTCACACACATGTGCAGAAAGTGAGCAGGAAACACTAGAGTTGAGGGAATCTGCAGGGACAGGCACACAGACATTTACAGGCTTGTGCAATTCCTGCAGGCAGCTTAGTTGTCTGTCAGCGGAAGGCGTCACCCTGGTCACAGCCCAGTGGGACTGGGCAAGTGTAGGCTGTGTGAGACCTGGCCACAGCCCTGACCCACCATGTACTTTCATTTCATCCTGAGGCAGACAGTAGATTCAGAGTCTCAGTTCAACAGTGGTGAGGATGTCCACCTTCCTGGGAGAAGGTTTGTAAGGAGTTTTGGGAAGAGGAGGGAGCTGTGAAGGCAATAAAGACTGCTTCCTAGACCAGTGTGTTTTGGGCTGCCTTAAGCAAAGCGGTAGGACAGGAGCCTGTGCGGGCTCAGGTATGGGTACACAGGTTTTTGCTTCGGCAAGGAGACAGAGTGCTCCATCCCTACAACTGGTGTGATGGGGCTAGTAGCTGAAACACAGGCCTGTGACACGTACAAATTAGAAGTGCATTAGTCAGCATAAGTTAACATTAGCTAGCCTTGAATGTGAATAGAAGTATAATAAAACAGTGTAACCAACATAGGGTATGAAGACCTCATGAAACTGTGATGGCACATAAATGTGTGAGCATTTGCCCCACCAAAGGGGCAATGAGTGTAGCTGCGTGCAGGCAACACAAAAAGTTGCTGAAGGACAAGATATGCACAAAGAACTGCAAATAAGCTGGACATCCTGTCAAATGCATAAAAAGAATGACCAGCATGAGGAAAAAATACGTAGTATCAGGAGCGGAGTAGATCACCCTTTTTGGGAGGGAGGCAAAAGAGCACTAAAAACTTCAAGCTCAAAAAGGAAAGACAGAGAAGAAAGAAGATAGCCCACTGTGATGCTCACCAGAAAGATCTCAAACTTGATCACCTGTGCCTCCAGATGCCAAAGACTGCAGCTGCCTACACTGGCTTACAGTGTCATCTCCATGGTACTGCACAACTACAACTGATTAAAAATGTGAGCGTTAAAGTCTGAGCTTTTTGAATGTATAGAAATGATGATTAATAATGCGTAAGAGTGAGCAATTAGCAAAACCAGCTTTGTTAATGAATGATTTGGGGAAAGTTCTGGTTTGAAGTTTAAAAATGGCTTGATTCTTAAGTCTACTAAGCACTCCCATCACAGTGATACCTGAGCTGATACAGCTATATATACATACACATATATATATAGTTGAAAAAGGAGTTGAGAGATCTGGAAGGCAAATGGTGCAGAAGTGATAGGAGAAACAGAAAGAAGAGCCAATAAGCAAGAATTTTCCTGCTTATGGTTTACCTTCCCTGTTCATACAATAAAGCAACACCATTATAGAGAAAAGGATTAAAAGTAACAATAATCCTCCTTTCATGCCAGACTGTAAACAACCACTTCATTTGGAAATAAACTAGGAACACAAGCAATTCCAGAGAAATACTCTAAGCAGCTGTCTATCCAATGACCTGCTTATTAGATAAGAGGGCCTGCCATTTAAGAAACAACTGGAGGAAACTTCATCAGAGTAAAGGTTATGTCTTAATGCTTCATTTAAAGTACACTATCCATATATTTGGTTTGGTTTGGTTTGGTTTGGTTTGGTTTGGTTTGGTTTGGTTTGGTTTGGTTTGGTTTGGTTTTTTACTAGTGGGTTCAGGTTTCATTTCTTGGCTCTTTTCTTGTGTACACAGGCTCATCAGAGTAATGCATCAGTTCTAAGCAAGGAAAGAGCAACTACAGAACATTTAATTTGCAAACTTAGAATAATTACAATTTACAGCTTATCTTAACATATATGGAGCAGTTCAGATGAAAATATCCCATAAGTTTACTAGAACATCAAAGATCAGTAACACAAAATCTACAGCTTTCCCTCAAACTCCTTCTCCTGTATCAGCAGCTAATAGTGGGTACTAAAACCAATTTTAACAACAAGCAATATTATGCTCTGAGTCAGTAGCAAAAGCTTCATAGCTATCACAAGTTAGTCAGTGTTTCATCCCTCGAAAAGAATTAAAGGACTGAGAAACCTTGTGTGTAGCCAGTCACTTGCACCATATGTGGCTTAAGTCCCTGACATGAACTATCAACTCAGCTCTCAAAAGAGCTGGAAGCCACAGCTTTGTAACAAGGGCAGTCAAGAAGGGACAAACATACCAAAGAGGTTTACTCTTTCAACATACTAAACCTTACCCTCAGTAACACTAAGATAATGTCTCAGATTAAATACTTTACAATTTGGCCTGAGGGTTTTATTTGTGCTTTACGGGAAGTCAAGGGACCACAGTGTTAGTCAGAAAAGAATAATGACCATTTCTATTAAACACAGAGAGCTTTAAAGTATGACAAGTGGTAAAAAAACCAAGTTTACTGCTGTTCTTCTAAAAAAGACTCATACTTAAAAGGAGAAAATAGAAGTCCAATTGTATGCAACAAAAACAACTCAAAGAAAACAGCAAATACTTTAATTATTGCTTGGTCAGCAGCTGTTTTCATTCCCCTGCCTATGTTCTGCTATGTCCTGGTTCAGTAATAAAGTCAGGTGAAACTAAATCAATTTATGGGTGCATTACAGGGACATTATGCCCCATTGAAAACAGAGGTTATATACATGTTTAAAACCAATATCCATACAAAGATAATGCATCACAGATCAGTGTACTAAAATCTTGTTTCCCCGAGGTCAAACTTTGGTGTTTTTACTTATGAGTTGCTACCAGTTAGCCAGAATTAATGGGCATGGCACATATGCAAAATGATGGCACTTTTCTCACTCTTTCGTTGGTCCTATATGGCACAGCATACTGATCACCTTCTGCAGGCACCCTAAGCTGCTCTCTGCTTCAAAGTAACATCCTCACTCACTGCAGGAGACTTGAATCTCTCAATAGTGCATTTAACTTTTCAAAAGCCAGTCTTATTTTGTTGATGATACAAGTGAAGATCAAAGGCTTGGCAAGCCTAAGGTCTGTTCGGCAATAGAATCACAGATTGGTTTGGGTTGGAAGGGACCTTAAAGATTATCTAGTTCCAACCCTCCTGCCATGAAGAGAGACACCTTCCACTAGGTCAGGTTGCTCAGAGCTCCATCCAACCTGGCCTTGAACACTTCCAGGGATGGGGCAGCCACAGCTTCTCTGAACAACTTGTGCCAGCGCCTCACAGCAAAGAATTTCTCATTTATGTCTAACCTACATTTCTCCTTTTTCAGTTTGAACTCATTTCCCCTTGTCCTGTTACTACACTTCCTGATGAAGAGTCTCTTTCCCGCTTCCTCATAGGTCTCCTTCAGATACTGGAAGGTTGCTCTGAGGTCTCCACTTACCGAATTGATGCTTCTTCTGGACTTACTCCAACAGCTCCCCGTCCTTCTTGTGTAGGGGGCATCAGAACTGTATGCAGTAGTCTAGGTGGGGGCTCACGAGAGCAGAGTAGAGGGGCAGAATCACCTCCCTTAACCTGCTGGCCACACTGCTTTTGATGCAGCCCAAGATATGGTTCTTTTACATTTCATTGCAACATCAGATACCTCAGTGTGGTTTCTAAACCTGTGATGTCTTACTGACTGAAGAGTTCACAAGCCAGTCTAAGAGCCTGTCTCTGTCACCTTGTACATTGGCTTTTCTCAGACTCCATAACTGAATTTCAATGCCTTTCCCTTTCTAGTTTTCCATTAGGTATCCAAATATTTGGATGCTTTCAGGTTTCTTCCAGACACCTCATTGTTCATTTTGAATTAATTATATTTGACCATCAACAACAGCATCTCCAGATTTCTTGCTTCCAGATGAGATCAGGACCCTCAGTAAACTCAGCAAATAATTTTATTTTATTTTTATTTCAGTTTTTTTTTGTTATTCCCCAGCCCGCTCAGTGGGTTTAAGGGGAAGGTAGTTTGATTCATTCTGGGAAGTGCTTTCTCACTTCCCCATCACACTCCCCTCTCCTCTGCAGAAGGCTTGAGAGGAGAATTGGAGGCACAAAAGGTAAAGTTCGTGGTTTGAGATAAGAACAATTTATTGGAAACAGAAATAAGACAATGAACAATGATAGCAACAATGACAGAGTGTACAAGAAAGAGGCGATTGTTCACCACTCAGAGCCCAGTAATATGCAAACTTCCACAACCTTATGATAACCTGAAGGCACCCCTTCCCCCATCCCCAAACATGAGGTGGTATAGAATAACCTCTTCATCCTAGCCATGGCCCCTCCTGGCTACTGTAAAAATTAACCCTTCCCAGACCGGAACCAGAACAGACATACACCTGCATAATTTTGGCAACCATTTTTTCTCTGTTTCTCTCCCTCTTGACAGAGTTCTCAGTTAAAATCTAGCTTTGCAAAATTCCTGCTACCTTTTTTTTTTTTTAAGTTATTTTTCATAAATTACAAATAAGGAAAACAAAAAAGGAAAATACCTGGATCAACAACCCAGTGTGCAAGAAACAGAAAGGAGACAATTTAGCCACATTTTCCAGGAAGCCTACTGAGCCAGGAAGAATATTGACACGTTGTTTTCTATTATAACGGAGCACTTGATGTGAAAATAGTGACTCAGAGGCATTTGAACGTGGGTATTATCACTCAGTTTTCCGATGAGAACAAGTCATCCGGTTGCCTAACTTCCACTCTAATTGAATGGAATTGGCAATCAAAGTTTCTTATATTTCTCTCAAAATCCTAGCCCACAGTCACAGAAATGTCAGTAAATTAACTTATGGCCATAGTGCGCCAATCATTTGTAAGCAGAACTTCTCAGAGTATTAAATAAAAGAGTTTTATTCAAAATAGCTTAGGTTTTGTGGTCTTCTTGAGTTGGTTTATGCTACTTTACAAAAGTTAACTCAGAGACAGTTCCCTGTATTTTTTACTGTATTTTGATACTTTGTTTTTAGTGCAATAATTCTTTATGTTAGAAGAAAGGCTATATAACCAATGTTTGTATGGTTCAGATATAAATCACAGAAAATGACAGTAATACTTTCATCCCAAACTGTTATGAAAGGCCAGCGATTGTGTACTCACAGCAGCTATGAGAGTATGGAAGCTATCAGTCATCCACTATTCGTCACTAAAAATCAAATTTTTTTGCTTCATATATCCGCATGTAAAATGAAAATATTTTATGAACAGATACCAGACATTTGGCTCGCCACAGGACTGCACAAGCAGGTTACACTCAAACATGGGCATGTGCAGGGCATGGCTCAACATTACCCTGGCAGCCAAAGTTTACTAAAAATGAGATATGTATTTATTCCTTGCACTTGATACTTAAAACATGCCACTCTTCTTTCAGTGACAACATGGAAACAGTATATAAGATTTGGCATTTTTTCCACCGGGAAAGGAGAAATTAGATTCATTTTTTTTAATTAATTAATTATTTCTCTATCTATTAAAGACCTTCTGAGGAGCTTCCATATGAGCAGCAGTGTGAATTCTGAGTCCAAAGGATCAGCTCTTCCCCTAGCTCCCTGTCAAATCAGTATGTCCATCTCAGCTCCACCGTGTGGATACAGACTTTTTTGCAGTTGAACAGCGTTCAAACCAGGTGTAATGTATTTTCTCTCTTTGTTCTGGTCCAATGGCATTACATTTTAGAGTCAAAAGTGTCAGATTTCCTCTGCTCAAAACTGAAGCCTGCAAACGATTACAGCTTTGTCACTGTCAATATTTGGACTGAGTCAGAGGTACATGCTTAGGCAAATCCAAGCAATTTACTGTTAGCACCCTTGCAATGTTGATTGTACTCCTACTGGGACAGAAAAACAACTGTTTTTACCATATGTAATGAAATGCCTATGTACAGATCACAAAGGACAAAATGCTAGCATGACACTAGCATATGCTTAGTGAGCACCAGCAAAGAGAAATTTGGTCACAGCCACACCAAGAACCAGCCTCAATATTCTTGAAAACTGGTGTTTCTCCTACTTCAAGCTAAAAGAATGGAGTTAAATGCAAATAGCACCACAAGAACAAAGCCATTAAAGATTTCTTTCTCTTAATCCATCACTGATCACCCACCACCCCTTAGAGAGAATTTTTTCTGTAGAGGCTGTTCCAGGACCTCTTTCTCTCATCCCTCTGTACATGGCACTGATAAGGCCACACCTTGAGTCCTGTACCCAGTTTTGAGCCCCTCACTCCACGAAAGACACTGATGTGCTGTTGCAGGGTAACAAAGCTGGTGAAAGGTATACAGAGCAAGCCATTTTGAGGAATGACTCAGAGAGATGGGGGGGCTCAGCCTGGAAAACAGAAGGTTCAGAGGTGACCATACCACTCTGTACAACTATCTGAAAGCAGGTTGTAGCAAGGTGGGGAATGGCTACTTCTCCCAGGCAACCAGCAAAAGGACAAGAGGACACAGCATCAAGATAGTTTAGGGGAGGCTCAGGGTGGACATCGGGAAGAATTTCTTCACTGAAAGAATTGTCAAGTATTAAATGGGCAGCCCAAGGAAGTGAAGGAGTCACCATCCCTGGAGATGTTCAAGAAACAATTGGACGTGGCACTTAGTGCTCTGGTCTAGTTAACTAGGTGGTGTTCAGTCAAAGGTTGGACTCGATGATCTTGGAGGTCTTTTCCAAAGTAAATGATTCAGTGATTCTGCCATCTACTTCCAGTTCCCAGTAGCAGAACTCATAGGCAGGTCTCCTTTTTGGCTGGATGAATGGAGAGGCACTGGAGGGGCATCAAAACAGAAAAATCTTCTTGTTAGTAGCTAGTTCAAAAAGTATTTGTGATTCCAACTCCCTGCATGGGACTGCAGACAGTATGGACATTCTCTGATCTCTGGTGTATCACTAGTGTTCTTCTCACTCGTACAGGTATTGTCAAAGAGTCTGTGTGAATAGTGACCTCTAAATTTTAGAGATAAGAAATTAAAAACAAAGACCATGTTTGCACTGCATAATGCAGTCCAGAATAGATACATTCATGTGAATAATTTAGCCAGCTGGAGATTCAGATTAATTAGTCTACAAGGCTTCTGGTGTGGCGTGGAGTGATGATGAAACACACAGAAAATATTGTGAAATACGTGGCAGATTAGGCACCTAAATGCGTATGTCTGGAGCACAGCACCATAACTACAAACCCATCCTGCCAGATGTCCTTAACCTCAAATCTCGTCCAAAAAATTATGGTGGTTGAGCACTATGATAATAACATAATTCCATCAGTAACTTACTTCACAAAAACTGGTAACTTTCCTCACTGAGATCAGAGAGATATTTGTCATTTATTTCAAGAGGGAAAAGCTTTTACATCAGAAATATTTGTTTCGTGCATAAGTAGCCAAAAGCAGCCCTGTCAGAACCATGTCAAACTACTAGAACAGATCTGATGGTTTCGAAAAACATCAGGGTGTCTCAAAATGGAGATGGTTGTGCTAAATGAACAGCTGGCTCATTTATTCATAATAGTTTTCACCTTGGTTAAAACATCATCCAATCAGAGATACTATGGAAAGATTTAGAAGTATGAGATATGATACATTTCTTATACATGTTTTTCCTGCAGATAGGAAAAATCAAAACCAAATCTTCAGTACAAGTTGCCCAACATTTCTATTAAAAAAGGAATATATTATATTCAAAATGAACCGTATATTTAAAGCTTCTCTACAACCTGTTTGCAAAGAGATATATAGAAAACCTTTCAAAAATTCCAACTTGCTGGTGAACCAGAAAATAATACCATGTCTAATAGATATTTCACAAACACATTTAAGCTAAAAAACTAATCTGTTTTCATATTACTTTGTGGAGAAAATGTGAATGCCTAGGTCCTCATTATGAGAATTGCCTATGACATATATTTCTATATTAATGTCAAAGAGATAAAAGGCCTGGTAAATTATTTTTGGAATTAGATAACAAAAATGAAGCAACATCAATGGCAAGAATAAAGGACAGAAGATATAAAAATAAACAAGGATTTGTTAGTTTTCAGCAGGTTGATGATGGAGTTACTACAACTGCCTATTGCAGTAAGTGAAATGCCATCATGTGTCACCTTGAAAAGACTTAATAGAGACTCATGACATGAAATTTGTGGTGCACCCATACTATAGAATTACAATCTAGATCTATGTTCTATTCCTTTCTTTGAGGAGAAACCCTCACCTCCTGAAAGAAAGTTATCTATAAGAAAATAATCTCATTGCAATGAAAAAACAAACAAACAAACCAACCAAAACTACTAAGAAAAATAAAACACTCAGCAGTGAAGGCACAGGAAATACTGAAATCTGCAATACTCACATCCCGAAGCTGTTGAGAAACTTCTCTATTTATGCAACTGCTGAATATGACAGAAGTTGAAAATGCACTATTTTGATTCAGTGATCTTTTCTTGTCTCTACAAACAGTGAGAAAAATATTTTTCTAATTGATGGAACATTTTATATTCATGTTCATCCTAGCTGTGTTTTGGTTTTGTGGGATTGATTTTATTTATTTATTTGTTTTCCCTGGACAATGAGAGAAACAGGATCCAAGTCAATATAGAGAATTCAAAAAGATCCAGGCAAAAGTATTTCATTTTCCCTTCTCATTAAAGCCACTGGAAGGACACGAATTTCCACTGCTTTCTGATCCCATAGTGTTTTAGTATACAAGGTCACAATTCTTTAAATGCTCTGTGAAGCATACAGGTATTCACTGTATTTTACTACTTTGTCATTTTTATTTCTGTGTAATCGTATTAATTGCTAAGTTTGTTTCTGTTTCAGGCATGTATCCACTGTTTAAAAATCCAAAGCTCTGACACACGTGTACTTCTTGATTCACTGGCAGTTCTCAGCAAATAGAAAGAAAATAGTTTTCAGTTGGACCGTAACCAGCTTTCAAAATTTCTAAGCAAAACACTTTTCTAGTACTTTTGGATTAAAAAAAATGTATTTCACTTTCATCACAGTAATTTTAAAATCGACTTTTCGTTTTAATCAAATTTAAAGATTGCTTTGAAACAAAAATAAAGTTCAAAAAATAAAATATCTTGTTTTGTCCTCAAAACCCCAGCCTGGCTGACCAGGCCTGCAGAGTGTTTTGCAACAGCCTGCCCAGCCCTGTGCTACCTGGGTGCCACAAGCACATGGTCTCTCTCAGGAACGTGACCAGTTGTGGTACCAGTTGTGCAGCAGATGGGCAGTTCAGTGCAGAAGTCCACTGCCAACATGAGTGTCAGAGAAGAGCTAGAAGAAAACTCCACCTCAAAACCAGAGTTATTGCCTATCCCGTCTGTGGCCAGGGAGAACATCAGGGGCTTTTCAGGTTATGGTTTCTCTGGACAAAGCAGACAGCCACATACAGTTTGCTGTCCGTTCCTGCAGCCCAGCAACTGGAACAACCCCACTGCAACTATATTGGCCTGCTGGTCCAGCAGGGGCACTAATACAGAATGGTGATGCTAATGCCTTCAGATATTGGATTTTCTTGAATCAGCACTCAGAACTCACCTACAGACCAGCGTCACCATCACCGAGATCAAAAACCACTGGATAAAAAACTGCTTAAATCTTGTTCTTGTGACTACCTCTAAAAGAAAATAGAAGACCCACAGCAATAAGGAAGAAGCTTCTCCTGTGTCAGAAAAGACCTGTTCAAGGCACAGCTCCTTTGTACTGACTTCTAAGCTGACTGAGAGTAAATTGAAAAATTGCTCATGCTTTGCCTGTGTTGCAAGGCCCAAGGTCACAAAGTACTCAGTTGCAGGGCAGAACAGTCATGTTTCTGATGTGAAGTTTGTGTCAGCTGCTTGTGACTACATAGGGTACCTAACATTTTCTGGGAAATACAGGGACTGGAGAAGGAGCCCTTTGAGAAGGAGCTGCTAAGGAGGGCTACATGCCCAAGAAATCTCTGATCTGCCACATCCTTTGTCCTGTCAGCCAACATCTGGATACAGACTTGCACAACATCTGCATTTATTGCCAGAGTCCATATACACTACTTCACCTCCCCTCCCTCACCTGAATCTACACAGGAACACACAGGAGCTCTGCTTCTGAGCCATGCTGAGAGCATATCATGGCCAAAGGACCTACAAAACTATGCATGAAAATGGGATTCAGATCTTTCCCAGCAGATTTATCCTCTGATGAGGATAAGAACTAAACTGCAGGATATTTTTGTCATCCTGAAGCTGGAATGATAATAGCACACTCTCCACCCACCTAATCAGGGGAGTGAACTAGTGAAAACTTCACAGTAACTTGCAGTTCAACAAACCAGTAAAAGTCCCAGCAAAACCCACAGATTTGCCTCACAGACCCTAAATTTCAGCTTGGAAGGTCTAAGTTTAGAGTAGAAATCCCTAAACATCTTCGTTTTGTTACTGTCACTGCTGTTGCTGTTTTGGACCACATGCACAAATCCTACTAAGTGATACTTGTTGGGTAACTTCTATAACACTGAGAGGCATGCTTTGCAGCTCAATAAACATCTCTGTGTATATGCATACATACACACATGTATATACATCTGCCTGTAAATATAGGTAGATAGATAGGGGGCTAGATTTAATAGAATTCAGGAGAGCAGGTTCCGGGATTACTCAAGGCAGATGTAAGGGCTTAAAGAACAGTTGCCTGTCTCAAAACACTGTCAAGGCCATAGAAGGAAGTTGCCATAAGATAAGCCACCACCATGGGAACTGGAGATAAGTACAGACAGGAGAAATTTATGACAGGAAGCGGTTAATTCCAGGCCTGGTGAGGTAGATCTGGTAAAAAATTCCTACTGTGGCAAAATGTGGGAAAGGAAGCAACTGCTCATACAAGTTATGTGAATGGCACCTGTGCCTCATGGATACCTATAACTTGGCCTGTATAAAGGTGGTATCCCAAGAAAAACATCTCAGGGACCCCCACCACCTAGAAGTGCAGGGTAAAGAAGGATCAATGGGATGCAGCTGAATCCACGAGTGGTAACTGTCTTCTGCTTGATCTCTCCTTCTCTCTCTCTCTCTCTCTCTCTCTCTCTCTCTCTCTCTTCACTCCTCCCCCTCCTTTTTCTATTTCTTTCTATCTCTCTAACTCACATTTACTGTTAAATAAAATCCATATTATTGACTTTGGCATATGGTCTCGTTTGCACCCTAATTCAGGCAAAGGCATCTCTCACTAATCAGATCGTAGCAGTATAGACATAACATCTGTTTTGCATCTGAAACATTATTTTCAAAGGTATCCAGTACCCACCAACTTTCAAACCTGCTGAAGTCAACTCTAAAGCTTTTGACAATACGTCCAACTACATGTCTAAGAAAATCTATGTACAGCATTCGTCTTGCCTTCTCTACAGTTTCTGAGCACCCTAAGTTTAGCCTGTTCTTCTGTTGATCCTCACTGCTCTTTAAGCATGGTTTTATTGTTTCTTTAACAATGCCATCCTATCATTTTCTTCTATTTTCCTATGTAAAATATCATGTGGTCTTCTTATACATTTTTTGTAACAAGAAATGTTCTTTGTTCAAAATCTTTTAGACCTCTGAGTCAGTACATTTTAAAGAAATGCTGAATATGCTAACATCTAATGTTGCTCAGCAAATGAGCATTTTCATGCAGAGTCAGCCAAATTCTTAAACATTTTTGTAAAACTACATAATGCTGCAGGCTAATGGCAAGTTCCCTACAAGATTCTGCAGTTTCTCCTTAGCAAGAACCCACTCAAAACTCTGCAAATTGATTCTGTGGATTTGCTTTTTCATGAGTTTCTCTATTACTGAGCACAATAAATTTGGATTGAACATTGCCATTAGTGAAATTAGAAGTCATTACTTTTTACTATACTGAATTTTGCCATAGCACAATTGTACGTGGGTTTATGGCACCACCTACTGAAACATTATATATTAAAAATATTTAAATTATATAAACTAGTTTAAGACCTAGTTTGAAATAATCTTGCTCTTTCACATGTACAATATGAAAATGTAGCTGAGACAAATTTTATAACTAAAGGTTAAAATTTAATTTTGAACTGCAACAGCTTGTTTTGTCCAGTGATTGTAAAATCTTCATTTGATTTAACTCTTCAGATGACTGAAAAAAACCCTGCTTTGAATTTTTATATGCTAACCTTCATGCACAACACTTTTATACAGAAGGCAGAGATTATACATCAGCTTGAAACCACTGGAAAATTGTCCTAGTTACAGGGGCTGGGATTTGTTTATCACTATGTAGGTATGACTAAAACTGTATTCTACACCTTCTATGTCATTTCTGAGAGACTGTTAATAAATGCATCATTTGCACCAGCTGTCCAGGGCACAGCAGGCTACTAGCTGGATGTTAAAGAAACCCTTGCGAGGCAGGGAAGTGTTCTTTTGTCTTCACACCAATAACTCAGGTGTGATAACTCCTCTCCAGGAAGTCATTGTACCTTCACACCCACCCTGGGAGTCATCTCTGCTAATAGGCCCCAATGGATTGGCATAACAGGCACCTGCAAGGACCTAGACCATCAAAAATTCCAAAAATATCCCATGACCCACAGAGCTAAATCACCCATCGTGGAACTCCCTTCCCTGGGGGAGGCACTGGGCATTCCCACCTGAATTTGAGCATATATAATTTTGGGGATTTGGGACTTCTGGTATCATGCATTGGATCCAGAGGAGGACCAGAACTCCATCAGGACTGCCACTCTTGACAAGACCGTAATCATTACCTCAACAGAACTGTGACCATCATCCAGACCATCACCCTTTCCTTTTACTTTGCCGCTCTGTTCTTGCCCCAGGGTGCTGAGTTATACATCTGTCTTTGGGGGTTAAAACCAGGGGCTTTTTCACTGTATCACTGAATTTATTGTAATCTTTTTATTGAATTTTAACTCTGACTTGTAATCTCTCTTGACTTAAGTTCATTTCTCCAGCAAGTTTGCTTTAAAAGCAGCACATAAATGCATCCCTAATTTACTGTGTATTTTTTTAAGAAACATTTATTTTATTGATGATATAGTGAATATTAAATACTATTTTTAAAGTTTATTGTGTTGGTAAGAATATGTTATTTTCTAGCCAGTCAACAAATCTAAGAGAAATCCTCAAATAACTGATTAAGATGATGTGTACATTCAGTAGATTTAAGCAAAAACACCAGAATAAATAGTTTCATTACACCATTTTTCTTCTCTTTTTGAAAGCGGATCACCAACAGACTTGAAATAACTTGTATTCAAATTATTTCTTAGTTAGCAGCATGCTCTTGAGATGGACTACACTCAAAATTTGCACTACACTGTTTATAAGAAAGTGTTCTCTTTGGTTTCATGAAAATATAGATGCAAACATACACGGTAATCAAATCCTTAGTGTTTGTAGGAAAGCTTAAGAAATTACCGCAAAGAAACATTTTCTGAAGGTACTTTCTTTCATTTTTTCCCAATTCTATTTACAAGCAGCAAAGCAATAACAAACTATGCAGATGATCCAATAATCACTGAATTTAATCGCACAGCACCATCGTGCATTCTGATACCACTATTTACCAGATTTTATTTTTAATGCAGGTTTAAATCAAGGCTCTCCAGACTTCACTGGTTAAAGGCCAATTCCTTGCTCAAAAGTCAGGGCTCTTTGAATAATCGTGCTTGTGGCATATTTTTGCCTTCTTCCACTCTTTTTATATTACCCAGGAGATTGGAGGGCTAGCATAATTATGTTCTGTAACTTCTTTTCTTGTCTCTTGATGTCTAAGGCATGACAGCAGTGGGAAAAATTAGCGTGCTGTGGTCTAACTGTCCTTAACCCATATGTGTGCAGGTCATAGCTGCTTTCATCTGGGGTGGGCCAGGGATGCAGTAAATGGGGAGTGACTTCCTTGTTCTCCCTCTCTTTCTGAGCTGTTTACTGATGACTGAGAAAACCTGAATCATATTTTGATCAGAGCCTCCTTGAAATCAAGGCCAGGCAATGAAGGCTGTGCAAAGATGTATACAGGGATCCCAAATCTCAAAGCAGAAACCCAAGGAGCACTCCTCTTCCAGCTGTGGTGTACCCCAAAAGGGAGCAGCAGATAAGGACTGGGGAGATACATTGTGCTCCCCAGCATCCTACCTCTCCCAGGCTGGCAATCAGTACAATCCAGTTGGAGCATACTCCAGGAACTATAGATTGTAAGGCTTACAGGAAACAAGCATTGGTTTAACACATCACTGACCTAAGTACACTGGTGAATAAAAATAGCATGTTTCTGTCAAGATTATCCCATAGATTTGTGCAATCTAGGATTACATGTTATAGCATCATGATGTAAATCAGAAGTTACATGTTAAGAGCTTAATGAGCTACAGAAGTATGAATGGTCATATATATGAAGTGGAAATAGGCAAAAGGTCATCAGCAGGATTTTGCAAAAATTTAAGTAAATTGGACCAGAACATCTATGTGTCAAAATGTACATGTATGTATATGTATATATATATTTTCAAACAAGTCCTGAAGACTCCAAGAAATATTTTGGAATTGGTAGCCTACAACTGTATTTTGATATTTACAGTATTACCTCAAATAATAAACCAATTTTATTAGTCCAGGTGGCCTATTGGACACCTTTCTAAACTCATTGCTATTATGCAGGAAATTTTGTTTCCCATTATAGGTAAGTCATTTGGGATTCCAGAAAATTATTATAGTGGGAAGAGTGAGGAAATGCTTCTCTTGTAGTGTCGTTTGTGACCATAGTTGTGCAGGTGTTTAAATAAATTTTAATGAAGTGGAATCTGGGGACAGATGTACAGCTCAGGCAGACACAGGTGTCCCATCAGCTTGAAGGGACTGTACTTTTTTCCCCTCGCATGTGCATACACACAGAGAAAATGTTTGCATGCAGAAAATACAGGTACAATCCACATCATATATCCACTATATTTAGAAAATTTAATTCCAACATTTGCATAAAACATGGGTTAAAAATGCTACTTTCTTTGATGTGTGAATATACACATGTATCCATGCTGTTTACAAATGTAATGGCCAAATTCTGTCCTCAAAAAACCACATGGAATTCTAAGGAGAGTATTTGGCTTCTGCATTGGTACACAGATGAGAGAAAAATAATACTGTAATACAAACTAATGTAATGACACTTCTTAAAGAAAAGTCTTTGTATATAGCAGAGGGAAAAGTTAATGAGAAACAGATGTACACAGGCGAATATTTTGAGTGAAATGGTATGTGTGGTTTCATTTGGGCACGTGTTTCTTTAGAACGTAGAGAGAGAGAGTATATATAGCTATGCAAAGGAAAATATTAGCTGCTGAAAAATGTGTATGCTATCAGGAAAAAGAGGTTTTAAAGGGGAAAGTATTCAGATGAAAAAGCAAATTCTGTAAGTCTCGGGAGACGTCAGCACTTTTAAACTACAATTAATTAATTTTTTTACATTTTGAGGGGCCAAAATAAATGAAAACAACTCCTTTCCATACTCACAAGGCAGTGTTTGCTGCAGCTATAGTTGTGCCAGCTGCGAGAACCATTGCTGCTCAGTATTGGCACTGAACTGGTAGCAGCAACACCCACCTCTGCCCAGACAGCACAGGACCCTGGCACTATGGGCCACCCCTGCCCCAATTCACCCTTAATCACAGCACCACTGGCATCCAGCATAAAGCCCCCACATGCCCAGTCAGTACCTGGCTTGCAAAACCAACCACAACACTAACACATGCTGAGTGCTCCACAGTCTTGGCTGGAAAAGCAGGTAACAACTCCTTCGTTCCTGCAGGGCAGGAAGGATTTTGCTTTTATGAACAAAATATAACACTGCGTGTTTAAATAATGTGGTAATGCAGAAATCACTTTTATGAGATACTACTGGAGTGAGTGGAGTAGTAAAATAACATTAACATAACAATCTCAAGAGAAAACAAATTTTTCAGGGGGACTTCAATAAATATTTTACCCACACTTCTGTAGACACTCAAAACTGAAGAAGAGACTTTTATGTTCAGTTAGAAGCAGAGTCTCTATATTTCCCAGAAAGTCAATTGTGTCCTGGTCTGCATTAATTGCAGTGTGGGCAGCTTCCCCTCTACTCCACTCTGGTGAGACCCCACCTGCAGTGCTGCCTCCAGCCCTGGGGTCCCCAGCACAGGAAGGACATGGACCTGCTGGAGCAAGTCCAGAGGAGGCCACCAAAATGATTAAAGGGTTGGAGCACCTCTCCTATGAGGGAAGGCTGAAAGAATTGGGATTGTTCAGCCTGGAAAAGAGAAGGCTTCAGAGTGACCTGATTGTGGCTTTCCCATACCTAGAGAGAGCCAACAAGAAAGATGGAGAGGGACTATTTACAAGACTGTGTAGTGACAGAACAAGGGAAAATGGCTTCAAACTGAGAGAGTAGTTTTAGAGTGGATAACGGGAAAAAAATCTTCCCTGTGATGGTGGTGAGTCACCAGGTCGCCAGGCTGGGTGGAGTTCTGAGCAACCTGGTCTAGTGAAAGGTATCCCTGCCCATGGTAGGGGTTTGGAATAAGATGATCTTTAAGGTGCCTTCCAACCCAAACCATTCTATGATACTATGAAATTGAGTGTTTTGTTAGCATAATAGCCACCAGCTTTGTCTCCATCCCTTTACAGCCATTACACAATACAAAAGGCCTACAGGAAGATGTAGCAATTGCACGGCCAAGGAAGTTTCTTTTTTTTTATTTTTTCATTTCCCTCAAAGAAAAGCTCTAATTCCACTACAAATTATTTTTGGGAAAGTTTCTGTTTCTTCAGAACATTATCTCAGCCTGCAGACAGTGTCCATCATTCAGCACTTTAACAGTCTTATTCCATGGTGCAGCTTCACAATCTAAAATACAAGCAATAAATATAAAAGTATGTTGTCTTCCCATCTGTGTAGCATAGGACTCAGCAGGTAAAGTGATTCATGTTAGTAGGAAATCTCTTTATTCAAAAAATACAGTGCCTTCTTTGAAAACATTGCCATAAGCTGTGTAAACCAAGCTCTGCTTAGCCAGGTACTCCTTAGGAACTACCAGCTATTGCTAGTCTCATGTTCAGAGGAGCACAGTTACATCACTCCCTTCTTGAATTCTTTCTCAGTTGCTGTGACAACTTTAAAAACTATGAAAGCCACTTACTGGCTCCATATTTGCTTTGCAAAACCATCCTTCTGAGCCAGTTTGCAAAGAGGGACCAACAGATTAAAAGTCAGCTTGGGCCGCTTCTGCCACATGTTCTATAAAACAGTTTTGTTCCTCTGAAAAGGACTTGAACAACATGTAGGCCAAAACAAAAAAGGAAAAAAAAGTGAGGAAAAGGTGAAACTAAGGGAATATCTTTTTTGTAATGGTCTTTCCTGGAGAGGAACTGCTTCCATGGACTCTGGATGAGGCTCTCAGAGCACAATAAAGAGTTCAGATTTTCCTAAACTGATGTCATTAAAGCAATGGGCTGGGCTGTTCTGGGAAATACTTCTTAATATCAGTATGAGAAATCATTGTTTCGGGCCTGCATATGTCAATTGGATCACAGTAAGAAGTCTATGAATCATTTAACATGTGTATATAATCGTTAGTGCCTGTGTTCCACAGTAGCTAAATAGCTTTAATTCTCTTCTACTGCTTGTGAAAGGTCCTCCTTTTTTTAATGCCTTGCTACCCCTGGATGCAGAAATCTGGCAAGCAGGTCTGCCAGCACTGCCAGGTCCTCTCCTAGATCGTTTCCATTTGGGGAAAGAGGGGTGACCTGGCACTGCCAGTCTGGCTGCTGTAAATGCTACGGTCTGTCTACAAAGCGAAACTCTCATGAAAACCACCAGCCTCATGAAGCCCCAAATGCAATCTCAGTTTTCCATTGGCCATACATATTCCACATCAAGGTCCTCAAAACAAACTGTGACTGCATCCCTAATCACTTCACTTACCAGCTGAATTGTATTTTGGAGCAGTTAAAATAGAAAAATTCTGCCTTTCACAAACTTGGACAAAAGCATCAGGAATAGATAGCTATTTTAATAGGACTTAATCCAAAATTCATGTACAGTTTGATGCTGCACAGTAGAGAATATGGTAGAGATAAAAAGAAAGTATTTCTGCAAAAGCATAAAAAAACGGGGAAAAATGTTTCCTTCTGAAAAGTATTTTCAGCAGTCTCAGCCTGTGTCTAACTATCAAACCACTGAGACATCTTGGTCATTTTTCCCACTGCTATATATATAAAAAAAATATCCCTGAAAGTCCATCAATTTTTTCAAAAGCTTTAAAATTAGGTCCTTGGAAAACAAAAAAACATAAAGGAGGCTCATTGTCTAAAGTAATTAAACAAATCCAGAGTATCTGATTCCTCTCTTGTTTTTTGCCTAACTGTTCTTGTAAAGCATATTTTCTCTTCAACTTGCATATTGATGGCAGGATTTTGCCAGTCTAAACTTTTTCTTCTCCCTCTTTCGTCAAGTGGCAATTCAGCTCATAAACACTGCTGCTGCTGCTGCAAGTGCTGGCACAAAATTCTCAGGCAGTTTTTAGTTGGGGAAGCTGAACATTGTTCCTACACATCCTGGGACTGGGAACGTGGTGCTCTTGAAAAGGACTGACCAGAAGCAGGTTAAGAGTGCGATGCTTTCCAATTGCCTCCTCCAAAAAAACTGAATTTAATGCAATGTTTTTATGCTCAAAAGAACTGGGACTAAAACTCTAAGCTGTTGAATACTCCCAGTAACTTTGTTAAAAGTCTTTTGCCATTTTCTTCCTTTCTTTTGCTGCAACATTCCTGAGAGTGTATACAGAGAAAGGGGAAGGTGTATTCATAAGGACCGATATTAACATTTTAAAATCATGTTGGTATTGCATTCTTCTAACTGCTGTGGGTATTACTATCTCCTCCCAGAAGAAGTCTTTTTATGCCTTTAGGCCGTTGGCAAGCATGAAACCCTCAATTCAGTCTCATAGAACACTGCATTTTTTACAAGCAGGCACATAAGAAGCTGTGATTGGGTCTTTGCTTCCCATTGACCTAATTTTCCTGTTTGAATCAGAAAGTGGGAGGAGTGCATCTCAGAATGTACCATTCTTAACAGGTATCAGAATAAAGTCTGAATGGCATGCTTGATTTATAATTAAATTAACTGTTATGCATTGAGTTCCTCGGACAGCCGCGCCAAAAATTAATGTGATGTGTCCTACTGATTGTGTTGGATTTCCTTCCAATTCCTTTCATTAGGATGTTCTATTCCCGTAAAACAAAAACATTCATATTCTCACAAGTACGTCAATGGCAAGGAATCAATTTTCAAAACCCGCCCCATTTCCTCAATGACTCAGCTTGTCAACATTTCACTTTTTTTATGATGAGAGTAAGTAATCCCTGGAGTAAAGAGTCCCATTAGGTGTAGTGCCTACCAAATTTATGTCATTAAAGGTCATGTAAAATTTCTTGTTTCCCTATATACTTCTTGATATTTGCTCCTGTGTGCCCAACATTTTTTTTAAAGTATAATTTGTGACACATGACAGTGGGAACAAGACAGCAATGGAAAGAGATATATTTAAACATGGCTTTGAAAACAGAATGCTGTTGATATTCAGACAGCAATAAACATGCACTTGATAGTACTCAGTTTAGAGGGAGAAAGCAAAAGATAAATACCTTTTTATATTATATGATTTTGATATACATCTTCAATTTATGTTGTAAAAAGGCACTGTCTGTATTGCATGTATTTTAATTTTATTTATTTGCACATTCTTTTATTTTTATTTATTTTCTGAGCTTTACCTCATGTGACTGTTAACGGTTAATGACTCAAAACATTTGCCCATTCATGGAGGAACCAGGATGCTTTGCTGAAGCCAGGCTTTGAGGCCAATAAGAATCAAAATCTTCAAGACTGGATGGTGCTCTTTATCATGGTAATTTTCCTCTGCTCAGTACTAAAACTCCCTCTCCTCCCCCCAGGGAAGGTCTGATGGGGAATTACTGGCTCAACTGCATTGATGTTAGAGACGTCTATCATGTCTTAGAAGGTGTCATAAACCATCAAAGACACCCAAAGCACCCCCAGACTCTTTTTGAAAGCCTTCGAAGAGAGGACTGAAAGCTCCCCCACTGCCCAGGGGAGGTATCAGGGTGTTCCTGCCTAGCCTAAGTGTATTTTAACCCTGGACTTTTTATTTTGTGGGCTTCTTCCCCCATCCCTGATGGACCAAGACCATCATTTTGACAAAGAGACCACTAAATTGCAACAATCAAATTTCGTCAAAGATTCGTGGGTAGTGATTATGTATCTTTCTCCTCTTGTCCTTTCTTTCCTTCTTTTCCTTATACATTTTCTCGAGTAATATTTTTATCCTTTCATATCGCTATATTACTATAGATAATAATAAACAATACAGCTGCATACCTGCTTTCCATTGCAATCAAATTCTTCTAAAATAAAACCTGCATATATGAACACCAATCATTCAGCATTGTTTCACTTTGATCCACCCCAAGGGATGTGTTAACAAGAAGCTGGGTTACCCTCACCTTCTGGGTGGGTCATAGCACCTTGTGCCTCCATGTCTCAGCAATGTACCTTTTTCAATACCAGCTACAAAACTACATGTCAACTGATTTTCCTGTTTAAGCAAGATTTATTAAATGCATTCAAACGTTAGACTTAATTGGCTAAGAGATATCCTCCTTTCACCCAAAAATCTCCTCTGAAGTTCGTATCAGAATACCAAGGTCCAATACAGAGGTTGTCTTCCTCTTGGCTAACACAGAGGCTGTGTAAACACACAAGTGTTCACCCCTGAGATACTGCAATACAGGTATAAGTTCCCTGTTGCAACTTTTCTAAGGAATAAGTGCATAGCCTACTAATATCTCACTCGGCAATCCCTGAGGTCAGTAAGAGAACAGTTCTTAATGAAACTCCAATGAGCAGGTGAAATGTATCTACTTGCTAGAGAGCTCTTCAAATCTGTGCTTCTCATATGTTGCAAAACAGGTATCATGTACATGTACAGCAGCTAGTTTCCAGGGTCATCTTCCTATGGTGTTGGGGTTTTTTTTTGCATTTTAAGTACAAAGTGACAGTGTAAAATCAAATTGCACAGTCATTACTTCAAAAAATTCCTTAATTTATTACAATGACAAATATGAAATGTGCAGTTCTAGTGTCTACTGCTTTTCAAACATTACTTGTACAAGCCCTCCTACTACCACTGGAAAATGGCTTAGAACCAAGGGAAGAACAGGTAACTAGTTCAGATGGGTTACCAAGAATGTAGATGTAGTTTTGCTTCAGAGCCAAGAGAGAATTCAGCAGTTCTCGTGTCCTGGTTCTCATCCAGATGCAGGGCACAGTATTATCACTCTCATTTTCGCAGGTGTGTTACTGTGTTACCATGTGTTGCACCACTCTTTGCCTTTGTGATAGAGGCATCCCTCCTGTGGTGCTGGTGCAGAGCAAAAGGGTGGGGGCAATGACCACACAGTCAAAGTCCTCACCTGACATCAACAAAATGAAACAGTCCCCCACAGTCAAACACAGCTGAGTCATCGCCAGGGCATTGCCTCTCCTAACATTAGATGATAGCAAAGGATGGCTACACAGATAGCATTTGACTTCACTTTGGGTCTAATCAGATCAGGTTAGGGAAGAAGGATACGGCTGAACAACTCTTGGCTGCTGCCTCTGGCCAGACAGCCCAGCTGCTGGAGCTCTTCCTTGTGAAAGCAGCTTGACCCAGACTGCAAAACCCTTGGATCTCAAATGAGAAATGAACATGCCTGCCATGGAAGTGGCTTGACACAACGAGCAGAACCTGCCTTTCATCCCCTGCACACAGCAACAGTGTCAGTCTGTGACTATACAGCGTGCAGTAGCAACAGACAGGCTACCTAGCTGTTGCTGAAGAGTTCTGGATGATTAATGGAAGTGGTGCACCCCTGTTAGAGGAATGTTTCACTCAGGGTAATTAATCAAACTGAGAAGGAAATCTCATGGGAAGAAAAATCAGAATAATGTTGTGGTAATTGTGCCTGAGACATACATCAAAATAAAAATTAAAAATAAATTAAAAAAAAAAATCAGAGGATGAGAGAGTGCCTATACATTTTCATTTTATACTGAAGCATCCCAGGGTCTACATCATTCAGGTTACTAGCCTACTAAATATCTTATGGTAACAGCACATACCATCTCTCTTGTTCTCATTTCATCTGGAAATCTTCTCAATGAAGGCTTCATCTACAAGTTTACACAACTATGAAATGCTTTGGAGTTTTAATAAGAAATTCCAAAAATGGCATTTTCCAATGAAAAATGTTTCACTAGAATTTCCCAACCAGTTACAGCTTAAAGATGCTCATGCATTAATTTAAATCCCAGTAATTATGGTGTTGAGTCACAACATGAAGCCTAAACTTTTCCCATTTTTCCTTGTGGAAATTGCAGGGGTCATTCATGCTGATTGTGGGAAAATGAAGGTGAATCATAAACAAAAGTATAGTTTTATATTCCCCTGAAGTACCCTGTTGGCAAGAAAAAAAAAATCCTGGCCTTCAGGTATCTCCTAGAGATCGTTGTTTGCAATTTAATAAGAAGCACAGAGAGAAAGAAAAGAACAAACCTGTGTGCTAAGCAAATCATCAAGTAAAGGAGACCAAAGAGTCCTAATAAATCTCAGTGTTGCCAAAAGATAATTCAGTCCAAAAAAATCTGCAACAGTAACACAAATCCTTTGATCACGTCAATTGCATTTAAAGGATAAACAAGAGTCTTGAGTTTACAGAGAGTAATTCCAATGTAAGTTGTCATTTCTGTAAGGTATAATGGGCTTTGGAATTTACACAAACAGAGGGTTTCCAGTAATTCCTATTTTATTTAAAGCTTTATTGTACTTTTCCTTTCTTTGGTCATCACGACGTATCCCTCCTTTCAGGATTTAGGAAGGACTGTTTATGTGGAGGCTACAAGATGTTCTTTTACAATATCAACTTTGCTGCTCAGAAGTAGGAGTTAATATTGTCTGGGGTCTGGCATAGTTCAAAGCCTGAGAGGCTGTGCAGCGGGTTTGGAAATAGATCAAAAATCCCAAAGGGATGAGGCTGGGCCACTGGCAATTGACTCAAACCATACTGTGCAGAAAGATGAAAAATATAACTCCCCCTTCTCACTGCTAATCTTTGAGACCTTAACAAAATATTGACTTCCTAGTCTTCTAAAATCTTAAAAATCCGACTTTTAATGACAATATGGCAATAAATCGGTGACCTTTTTTTTTCATTCCCAACTTCATATACACAAAAATGTAAATGTATTCACAGATTCTTAGTCAATCCAGCTAATTTCTCTTTTTCTGAGTAATTTTTAACAGAGCAAATCAAAATGAACTGATCAAAGAAACCAAGTAACTTAGATTCTTTCTTTGTAGATAATTTTATCATTTTATACTGTAGGATAAGACTAATGATGTTCTTTGTCTTTTACCTTAATTACAAACATTTCTTACACTAAGTGTGTTTTTCAAGGTGAAGATAAAAAGTGAGTTGTAATCATCTGTAAAAACAGTCACAAAATATGTCATTTTTCGTTGTTGCAATAAATCAAGGACCTCCAGTGTTTGTCAAACAGGACATACAAAACCAAAATCATTCCAACCAGCCTTTCCAAGCATTTGCACGTGACTCCATATTCCTATGAGCTCAAATGTATTCTAACCAATATGTTCAAATGTGGATGCCTAGAAATAACCAACTAAAAGGTTGAGCATCCTATACAATGTGATTAATTCTTGATATCCATGCCTACATTTGGATGTAGGCATCTAAGAAATACTTCCCTTAAAGATGTTGGGCCTTAAGACCACCTATAACCTAGACAAAAACTTATGGACTTTTATAACACACAGGTTGTAGAAAAGCATAAGCAAACATTAACATGTGGGAGGTAGTTCACAAAAAAAAGAATTGGTCTATTCAGAGCTGGAGAAATTGGTGAGGGGGTGTTTCCCAGAAAGCAGGAATAAAACTCTTCCCAGTACAAATAATCAGTTCTTTTCCAATATCCCTTTGAATCTAAAAAACCATTAAAGTTTAATCTCACAAATCTTAACTGAAGCCAAAGTTCTGGTAAATCAGTAAGTATGGCCTCTACCATTCATCATCCTTTTCAAAATGATTGATTTAAATTAAAAGAGCATAAAGCCAAACTCTATGAGGAGGAGATTTCATGTCCAATTGTAATATAATCCATCACTTTTTGTTTGTACAATAGAAATACCAAAAATATTTAAGGGAAAGCTTTTAAAAATGTGATTTTGCTTGACTTTAGAACAATACATACCACATACTGCTGATGTTAATTGTGATGGCTGTGCTTAAATTTTAGCAATGCTGAGGTCCAAAAATAGAGTGGGATTATGGGAGCAACAGGATCTGTCAAAAAGATCTTAGTACATTTTTCAAGGAACAGAGTAGGAATGCAGAGAAGTCGTGAGGGAAGGGAAAAAATAATCTGTTCACCGTTTAGGTTCTGTTTATATCATGTTCATTGGACAACAAGAATCTTGGGATTCAAGACAAGAAGGTGTCTGCGGAAGAACAGATCATCTTCAGATCAATACAGAAACACAAAGACTTGAACAAACAAGTAATTATACAAGTAGATTCAAAAGACACTTCAAAATACCTCACCAGGCAATTAAGGTAGTAAACCTGGGTGCCTCCCCCTTGGACAAAAATATCTTCCAGAAAATATCACTAAAATATCTCAGATCATAAAGATTTTTCTTTTTTTTCCCTGCAAACTAGCAACAAACTCTGTGACTTTAATACATAGGACAAAATTTTGTGCTGCAAAGCTATGTGGCAGATCTATGCTTAATCTTACTTCAGAAGAGGTCTTTTTAATTGATTTATATAGGGTGAAAACTGAATATATGAAAAAAATTACAGTAGTCATAAAACCCTTTGCCAGACGTAAAAAGTTCATTTTCTGACAAAGTCCTTAATCTCTATCCTGCAATAATAATTATCCCTACAATAAAAAATATGCAAAGTATCAATATTATGGACTCCAAGTTTTAAAAATAAGTCTAAAATTGTGTTCCTATACCCAACACATAAAAGTGTAATTCATTAATTTAAAATTTTTTATAAGCTCTTCATACTGCCACAGGTGTCAATAGGAGCTGAAGGACTTAATATCTCTAAAAAAAAGATCAGTAGTGTTAAAGCATTTAAATATGGACATAGGAAAATTACCAGAAAGAGTAAACATGGATATTTTGACCCCCCAGTGAAAAAATTTTGACCCCTATTTTTTCACTGTTCTACAAAAGCAGCAAGTTCCTACACTGCCTGTTCTTCTGCCCTAATAAGCAATTAATAGATGCACAGAAGATGCTCTCCTGCCTCAAGGACAATAGGATCTAACTATTATGAAAAGCATTCACTTGTGGTTCCACATAAACATTTACAGGGTAAACAATAGTTAATGACTCTGTAAAAGAAACATCAACCACATCTAATATGCACTGAGAAAGAAACCAAATAAGGTATAGGAAATACCAAAACAGGAAACATCACATTGCACACAGTGCTTCACCCAAAACATAGGCACAATTTCTACCTCCAGTTCTACCTAAAAATCTGATATGATTCCTCCAGTTGCATCAGTATCTCCATAAAAGTCAATAAGGATCTGGAAGGAGGTAAAGGTTTCAGGTTTTGACCTCAATAGGTGAAGCCTACACAATAAGCTTAGTTAATAAACTTGTCCAACTTAAAATGCACTGATAGCAAACACAGTCAATTAATTTTACCCTTCAAAGACACATAAAGGACAGAATGAATATTTTGTTTAAATATATTTTTGTTCTATGGCACTACAAAAAGGGGAATAAAAGGAAAAATGTGACAGCTACAATAGATATGATTAATCAGTCACAACCATCAAACAATGTGTGGAGGACACAGACAGGCTGCACTTTGATCTGAAACTACACAAAACACCACAGTCTGCAGTATATCTACATCCAAAACCACTCCAAAACTAATACGTGACATTAATCATTCTTGGCGTCCACTATAACCTGATGAATTTGCAGTTTATATTCCATTCCACTGGAGACTTAAACATAATAAAAATAAAAAATAGGCTGGAGCAGCAAAAATAGCAGGGGCCAAAAGAATAAATAAAGCATAGTGACTCCACAGCCCATAATCAAAACAAATGACCACAAAATGTAAATGGGCCAAGTACTGGCCTCTATTATTCGTACACGCACTTTTCATTACAAACTCATTAAAAATGAAGTCACATAAGTTTTCTTTGTAAAACAGTGGGAATAAAGTAGAACAGAAGATAATGTGCAACAAATATATCTCAAAGCACTTCATGAACATGACTTGTCGCAACCTGCTTATTTGCAAGAACATCATTGATCATTAACATTGCCATCCCATAGGCATTGAAACTGGGATAACCCATTAAGCCTTTAACCTGAAAAAATTGTACTCTTGATTAAATCTGATGTGAGCAGTCTCACTAGTGTAACACTTAACTACAGTTAAGCATGAGGTTACCAAAAAAAGTAACTGCAGCAATAGAATGTGAGCAACTCTTCAAATCCCAGGTATCCTTCCTCCAGTCTCACCCTTACATACTAAGACATACATTCTATTTTTAGTGTAGTTCTAATATCATTGAACATTACTAATTTCCCTGGGGAGATCTATATACAAGATGAAGTTTAAAGGACAACTTCAGCAGAAGAGTTACAGATGCTTGGAAATTTTACAAAGAGCACCTTTTCATCAGCAAATGAGGATTCACCAAAGCAGAACATTTTTCAGATTCTCATGGCATCCTCCAGGCCAGGTATCCCAGTGCCTGTTTTCTGATCTGGGAATCTGGAGACTGTGGCTTTTGACCTCTCAACATCACAGGCTCTCCTGGGTTTACAGCTCTCCAGCACCCTGCAGTTGTAGAGGCACACTGGGAGGCCTAGCTTGGGCTTCCAGCATGCTTCTTCCTAGGAGACCTAGATCCCAGGATCCCAACTCCTTAACAGTTCCCCTGATGTTGAGATATGAAAGCTGTGGGAGGGCTGCCAGGTAGACTGCTTGGAGTCCATGGCCTCAGCATACCTGGGAGCTCCCACTCTTCAGCCATCCTGTCCATTACTTGGTAAGCCTTGGAAATGTTTTATAGAATGAAACAATAGGTCATGATGACTTCTCCAAATTCCTTGAAAAAAACCCAGAAATATGGGGTTTCCACTTTGATTTTAAATAAGTATAATTGCTGTTGATGAAGTTAAGTTCTTCCCAGAGAAAGTGAATTTAGATTTATTTCCAATCAGCCAAGAAAACAGTAAAAATCTAGCAACACTTGGAAACTGTTTTTCACTCTGCCACTGCTGCTCTAGGATTTGAAAATCTCCACAAGGATTCTCAGTCCTTAAGCTAGAGAAGTAATCACTGCCTAAGATTTGGGAAACTGTATGCATTCACTTTCATAGTACAATATTCCAAACCTGAATTTTGTCTGCAACCTAGGGGCTAATCAAACTCAAAGCCTTTAATGCTAATATTAAACTACCATGGACCAAATGCCCTAAAGGCAAAGAACTGTGTATGTGAACAGCCCTGTCTTCCAATCAAGCCAGTTAACATGCTGTATTCTTCCACTACTCTTCCCACAGAGACCCTGTACTATATCAGTTTCTCATTACTCTTTTTTTGTTACAAAAATGTGTTTTCAAAATACTCGCTACCATTTCAATCACAAGAAACTCTATATAAGTTGCTACACTGCAGAAAGAAAGCATGCCTAGTTGGCACAAGAAAAACAAACCCATTTGGCAGGTATCAGCAGTGAATCTTCCAGCTCAGGAAAGAAGGTGAAGAATAAATTTGATCCTGGTTTTCTTCTGTAAAAGCAAAACAAGGCACTGCAGCTGAAGAACAGGAGTAAGCTTAAATAGAAAATATTCCAAATGTGTTACGGCAACCTTCAGCAGAGGGATCTTCTCTTTTCCGGTATGATTTTTCATCATTTACCTGATCACCTACTAAGAAGACCTTAAAATAGTTTTCTAACTTCCCAAAGAATGACCGTGTATCAACATTTGTGTGTTGAGTAGTTTTTTTAAGCCTTATGGGACTATTTTCAAGTGCAAACAGCTAAAAATCTGCATGACTTCAGCTGAGATCTGAAATAAAGGACTAGTGAGAAAAAGTCCACTTAAAGAAGATAGAAATCATAATTGCTGCTATTTTTTCTATCAGGTGGTTTGAAAATAGAAAGAAAGAAGAGCAAAAATGGACAAAAAATGTTTCCATGTAATTTTACTACAGGAACATGAGGTATGGAAAAGCATACCATAAGTCCACAGGATAAAAGGGGAATCATGCAAAGAAAGCTTTAATGAAATGATTTAAGAAATCATTCAAAGAAAGCAGTATTAATAAAGAAGAGCACCAAAAGGTTCACCTGAACAGACCTAATTGGAGATTTAGACAGATAAACACAGATCTTTATATTAACAGGTATTTTAATACATACATAGACTTTTTTTAGCATACAGTAATTGAATTACACTAATATCTCCCTTAATTATAAGGGAAATTTAACTCTGTCTCAGTCTAGAGGCAGTTCTTAATGCAAAAAAAAGGATATGGAACTCCATTTCACATTTTTAAACCCAGTGCATTGGAAGCTGCTTCAATAGGTCCCACACAGATGTGATGAGTTCTTCTCAGTTATTCATAAATTTAATAGAAGACCAACAGTTATGAATTGAAGTTTGCACTAGCTACATGCAAAGTGTTGATTTTGAACAGTGTGTATTTTTATCTTTTTACAGGTGTAATTACAGAGAGTCTTCTGCACAAATGCAGTTTAGCCACTTGGAAATTACTTTCTACCCGTACAAAGATTTTTATGTAGACTTACCACCCATGTATTCAATGAGTGAAAATCAGACCAAAAAAAGTTAAAGGGGAAATACCTTACATTTTATCTATATTGAGAAGAAACAATGATTAGACACCCCTACATTGCCTATACAAAACCTTTCTGTCATATGCTCAGTGTGCTTTCAGTTATAATCTTCACACACAAGTAATTCCTCTTTCTCAAAGTGGTAATGAGGACACAAACACTACTTGTCACAGAAAAAGGGTAGCCTGAGAACAGTCTTGTTTTGATCCAAGGCAGGTGATTCCCTTACAGAAACTCCTCCCATAATGATAGACACGGGAATCCAACCTTGCAAGCATTTCTTCAATGAAATCACAGTTTTCACATCCTGTTTGAAAGCTTGAGGGGTTTAAACTGTCATCAGCACCTCGGGGTTTCTGCTGTGAATTTCCTTTGGAAGCATGGAAAGACCTGCACCATGAGATTCAGGAAAAGCCCTTCCCTGTGAGGGTTGTGACACACCAGAGCAGGTTGCCCAGGGAAGCTATAGATGGCCCATCTCTGGAAGTTTTCAAGGCCAGATTTGGAAGTTGTCCCTGTCCATGGCAGGGGGTTGGAACAAAATTGAGCTTTAAGGTCTCTTCCAATCCAGGCTATTCTATTAATCTGTGAGAAATTTCCCCTCCTCCCAGTCATTCCTAGTGTTATTTTTTCCATTTGTCACATCCAATCTTTTCCCAAAATTGAACTGCAGAATCCTCTCCCAGGAGGTGAATGGATCCCCACAGTACCCAGACACCACCACCACTGTCTCTGCAAGAATTTCACAGTGTTGGCTTAACATCAAACTTATCTTCGTCAACCTGTAAAATAAACCTGAATAACCTTTAAAAATAAATTGTTGCAAACAAATTAGTGAGCTAGTATTGCTCAGTGTATGTAGTTCATCTATTTTGAAGCTCTTGGTTATGCTACAATAGGACTGTAACTCCCGGAATATAACAGACTGAGTATTCATGCACATGTGAACCTAACCTTTGAAAAATGATATAAATAGGGCCCGAATCAAAGACTGATGAAGTCAAAGGAAAGATTCCTAATACATCTCATGAACTTTGGATCCTGAAGCAAAAGGTTCAAGTAGCCTGCTTACAATTCCTTTGGACTAGAAAAATTTAGTTATACAAAACTGTGTCATCATGGTAACACATTGCATACAATTCCCAGCAAAGATGTGTTTGTCTTTTTTTTCAGCAGACTGCTTGCATCACACAAAATCAATCCACTTATGAGGAAACCTGACACTAGCATTGTCCCCTTTCAGCTCCACAATACTCTCTGATGTCTCTTATTCTGAAAATTTTGTAAATAGTTTTTATCAGGGTTTTTTTTTCACTGCTATAATAAGAACAACAGCAGCAAACTTTATCTTGTGCAGATACCTGAGCAGCACTGTATAAAATGTACATTTATTAGCTTTCCCTCACCGTGGTTTGTGATTGCAAGTCCCTTCACTCTCTTAACAGTCTGCTTTTTCCTGGAAGCAGTTAGCGTTTTTAAAACACATCTCTCTACATAATCTGTATCAAGTCCAAAACCAACCAATAGAATCTGGAGTCACATATAGATACACAGGGAAGGAGTCACATACAGATACACAGAAACACTGATTACACACACACATGTACAGCATAATCATTAAAAAATCCCTATTTCCTTACAAATGTGGGCCCCAAAAAAATCTCCAGTGTTCCTACGAGATGGGAAAAAAACAGCACTATAGCGTAACTTAAAATCAAAGCAGCAACAACAGCAACATGAAACCCACCAAGAGTGTCAGTATTTTAATTCAGTTTCATTTTAGGGAATTTGTTACACTAATTTCTCTTAGCCTTATAGTTCACATACAAACTATACTAAGCAGTTAATAAGCATGTAACGTTAATTAATATTTTAATTTTCTAAAATCTGAGGGAAAATATTTGTGTTGGTGAGGGTATTATATCGTAAATTTGTTCATTTAATTGTGATATCAATCATTTTGCTAAATAGACTACAACCTCCAAACAGTGGGTTTGTGTTGTACCAACTGTAGAAAATCGCCTTGCACCAGTGAATTTCTGCACAAAAGTGCTATTAAAAATGAGTGCACACAAAGAGCAAAGCAGTCAGCACTACAGAACACTAAGCTTTTAGTTTAGAAATGAGTTTATAACAGCACTTTCAACATCGTTTTGGTCATAATTTCACTTAAGATCCATCCATTTCATTCTTCTTGTTATTCAAACACCCTGAAACTACTGAGAATCTTTCTATTGACCTTACCTGGATTTGCATTGTGGCATTTAAGGTTTTGTACTTGCCATGTTTTCCTCAAGTCTGGATAAACAGCCACTGTATATTCTGATCATAGTGCTCTGGAGTATCTGGTCAAATAACGGACTTTCTGCAACAAAGCACCTGCCTGGTGTATAAATCTGAGACATAAAACACAGGAATTATTTCTTTCACGTCATGTCCTGTGTGTATGCTTCAACTGTTGTCAAAATCAGAAAGATATCATGCGTACAAGAAGCATTAACCTTAAATTACCCAGGCAACAAGGTGGTATTTAAGTAAAAAAGTCCTTTATACATAAGACTATCCTCACCTTCTAACTGTTTAAAAAGACCATCATGAGATTATCAGCCCAAATCCTTAAAATTACTTCCAATACATGTTTAATAATCTACACAGTCTCAGGCACATAATATCGATTCAAGGTAAAATTCACTGGGCAAAGAAAAGGTTTATTGAAAAAATTCATTGTGTACAATGTGGATTTAGACAGCATTTAGGCGGCATGACAGACCTTAGGTTAGCCTCTTGCTCAGAGCTGGAGTTTGCCTATACAATATGAAGAAGAATTTGACTTTAAAAACTGTGCAAATGTGAGACAGAGGTGGAGATGGACACTTGAACCTAGAGCTGAAAAGAGGCTTCCACTGTCTTATCTTTGCAATTTCAGCAGAGAGATTAAGTACATACATAGAAATTTAGCTTTGGAAACATACGACAGACACAGTTTTTCATGCTGATTTCTGTTTCAAAGTGAAAAAGGTAATTTACTCACAGATTTTTATAAAGAAAGGAAACTTCAGCTGTATAAAAAAATGTCACAAAGAATCTGCTTTATAGATTAGAAAAGAGATTGAGTTTTCTTAAAACAGTTGAAATTATTACACATTGGACTTTGTTTCAGATCCTTCTTTCTGGGAATTATAACAACTGCTGCCAAAACAAAATCTGCTTAACTGTTTAACCTAAGAACCTAATTCAGTGCAAATGAGATCAGTTTATCAGAGTTTAATAGTTATAACACAAATGTAGAAATAAAGAAATAAAACCAAAACCCTTCTCTTGAAACACTGTCTTCCTTCTGCCTTCATTCAGATGCATAGCCAAGATACTTTTCATTTTTTAACTCAGAAAACATTGTTAAATGGACAGTGCTTCTTCCAGATTCCTTTTGAACTCCATCTGGAGTTAGCCTCACTGGTCCAAAATGGGTAACTTCTCCGTGTTACTGTGGAGCATTATTACGGCTGCTCCTCAGGGTATTGAGGAAAGATCAGATACCAGATCCTGAAAGACCTGCTTTGGAATTCAAATTCCATTTGCCTGGCAGTGAAAAATGGAAGTTGTAAGCAATATGGGGTGAAAAGAGGTTTATTACTCAAAATGCTTCCTATGCTGAGGTGACCCTGCCTTGGCAGGGTGGCTGGATTAGATGATCTCCAGAGGTCCCTTCCAACCCTAAGGATTCTTGATTCTATGATTCTGTATTTCTCGAAAGTGTTTCCATTGTAACTAAAATGTATCAGAGCTGGCACAGCGCAGCTTTCTCCCAACAACTGCTATGGTGATGTGGGTCAAGCACATGGGATGCAGGATGCTGGACTGCTGTGTTCAAGGAAAACAGATAAAGCCAAAGATCACAGGGACCTTAAAAACATATAAGACAGGTTGGATATCAGGAAGAATTTCTTCGTGCAAAGAGTTGTTAAGCATTGGAACCGGCTGTCCAAGGAGGTGGTGGAGTCACCATTCTTGGAATCATTCAAGACACGATCAGATGTGGCACTCAGTGCTCTGGTCTAGTTGACATCGTGGGGATCGGTCAAAGGTTGGACTTGATGATCTCAGAGGTCTTTTCCAACCTGCGTGGTTCTGTGATTTTGTGATTCTGTGAAAGAGCGTTACACAAACCACTCCTTGACAACTTGAAAAGGGCTGGGGACAGCCAAAATTTGGATGCTATCCTCAGGAAAAAGAAACGGGCAAATCTATCCTTATAGATTTTCTGTACCCTCAGCAGAGGGAAAAGGAATGTTTGAAGCCAGGTCTGGATGAGTGCATGGGCAAAAGATGGGGGTGAGACACACTCCATGAATGGATAAAAAGAAAAGACATGGAGACTGAGAACAGAGGAAAACAAGAGTTCCCTGTGATCTTTGGCTTTATCTGTTTTCCTTGAACACAGCAGTCCAGCATCCTGCATCCCATGTGCTTGACCCACCTCCCCATAGCAGTTGTTGGGAGAAAGCTGCGCTGTGCCAGCTCTGATACATTTTAGTTACAATGGAAACACTTTCAAGAAATACAGAATCATAGAATCAAGAATCCTTAGGGCTGGAAGGGATAAAAAGGAATAAAAAGGGAATCAAGATTTAAACAAAGGGTTAAAAAGGAAGTCAAGATATAAATGAAAAGAAGAACAACCCCATCTGTACCATGAGTAGCAGAACCTGGAAAAAGGGATGTGAAGAAGGAGAATATGAAGGCGAAAGCATATTACTTTTAAAGAAGTGGGCTGGAGAAGATTATTTCTTTATGCCCATTTTACTAACTGAAAAGGCTTTGGTTGCTGTGAAGGTTTATCTGATATACCGTGTTGCTTTTAGCACTCATCACTTCATTCTCTCCTGATCTACCCAGCAAAAAAAAGTAGGAGGGAGTTGTTTACTTTCAGTCAAAGCGCTAAGACAAGTAAAGCCAGTCCTGGCAACATCACATCTCACACCATCACTACAGCCTAGTGAGAGAACAGCTACTGGCTGAGTCCATTCTGGGAGTTGTTTCCTTATGATTAACTTTTCCAAGTCAGGTTGGCTGGATGAGGAAATGTTTGGATTAGGTTTGGGTTCACGTTCCAGTGCTTCATAAGTCAAAGTGTAAGGTATATTTTCAGTACAAATGCCATACACAAGCCAGTAATTTTGCACACACTGGCTCCACTTTAGATACCAACAGTCTCAAGCAGGTCTGAACACCACCAAATTGGATACTAATACATGCCTCTGGTTTTTCGCCAAGCTTTCAGTGCCATTCTGTTTTTCTAATGTATAGTAACACTGGTGATAATTCATAAGGCCACACTGGAAGGTGAGCTAAAAATCCATGGAACAGTGCAGCTTTACATTGGCAGAGAATCTGGTCTTCCAGCTCCCTGTTTTGGAGAACACCTTCCACAAAGACAGATTTCTTGTAGTACACAGGCAGGATAACAAAGGTACATTCAAACAAGGGTGTGCTATGGCCAGCACCATCTGGAGGATATGGGCAGAGATAGTGAATGCAAGCTCAGATCCTGACAGCAGTAGAAGAAATTACAGAAGAAAACACAGTTAGTATTAATATGAAAGATAATTTATTTCAGGAGAAGAGGGGAAGGTGTCTTGAGGCTAGAAATTGAGGGGAAATATTTTCAGGTCACATCTTTTCTTTTGTAGGAAATATTTCCTTCCAGTATCTCACATTTAAGAAAATAAAAATTTAAGTATTCTGACTTCACCAAAAATACTTTCAGTATTTATTTCCCAAATAAATGAGTTCAATAGGTCAGAGGCATGTGATTTCAGGCAATTTTTTTTACTTCAGGCATAATTTGCTTTGCTACAGTAGGAAAAAATGTGTTCTCAAAAGTATTAATAATTTTTCTCATTACACTGATTCAACTCCTCTAGCTTTGAAACCAAGAATTTGGAATTAAGTGAAAGAATGAGTTGATTTTAGTCCATATTAATGCCTCAACATGTTCGTGATTTTAAACTCACAAAATATCTTCCCTGGTTGGTTTCAAACTGTAAGATATTTTGTAATGTTATTCATATTAATGTCTTCATATTAAGAAAACAAACATAAATTTGTATCCAAATTTTTCCTTCAATTACACACCCACAGAAAATTTGACCATCAAATCTACCAAATAATGCTTAGGAAAAACTTGCATCCACATAGTAGCTATTTAACACTTTTTTATAGTAATTCTCTTATGCTTTAAGGAAGAAGTTCAAAGCTGTCCTCCACATAGTAGAATAATTACCATGTTTGAAGTCACAGGTGGATCTGTTTTCTTCACTGGACTGCAGCTAATTTGCTTGGAATATAGTTTCCTGTCTTTTGCTTTTCCATACCTAATGATGAACACAGAAGAGATCCTGTGAGCTGTCAAAGATTTTCTCTCAGCTTGCCAGGATTCTCCTTGATCCTGGGTTATTAACATAACAGTAACTCAGCATTATCAGTATTTCACCCACCCCTGTAGGCAATTATAGTCTGGGGAAAAAAATGGATGCTTTTCTCTGGGGAACAGCTGTAGCAATTTTTGCTGGTTTTGTGACAGTGGATACACCTTTAAAGCAGGCTTCAGAGAGATGGTGGTGCTGCAGCAGTACAGATCCCCCTTACATTTCTTCAGCCTTGCTTGAAGGGCACAGAAACAGCTGTTCAACAGAATTTCATTACTGGGAAGTAGTTTAAATATGTAGAGATACCAAAAAGACTATATTGTAAATCCTACATTATATATATATATATTACATTATCCAAATTCATCTGTGCCTTTTTGGGGGAATAAACAGTAAAGGATGGTGAATTTGCCAGCCCTTTTTTAAAGCCCAGTAAGACCAAACTGCAACACCAATGACCATAACATTGTTAAAAAGCACTCCACAAATACTTCCAGGTATGTCTAACAAAAAGGTATCTCAAGTTGGCCAAGAGAAATTAATTAACATTTTAAAAATATTTCTTTTTTTCCTCTTTTCTGCTAAAGCAAACAAAGGACTATAACAATTGGATGGCTTTTTTTTTAATAACTTTTAAAAAAAAAGTCAAATATTTACTTCAATCAATTATCCATCAAGAGTAGTGAGTTTAGGCCTCATAACTATTTTTCTACAGTCAGTGCTTGAACTAGATGAATATGTAAATAAAAGCTAAAATGTCATCATTTTAGCTTCTGTCACTTTGAGTCCTTATTTTGAACTTGAAGAATTACCTCCTCATAACTAAGTTACGTTTCTTTTCATTAATGAAAATTACTTCCACAGTTAATAAACCCAGCTAAAGTTGTATATATTGTCTTAAAACACTCCAGACCAACATAACTCCTGATTTAAACTGTTACCATCCTTTTCTGGTCAACTGAGTCCTCCTGTATTTAGGCTAAATTTGTTTGAAGGGGCCAGGTCCACACAGGGCCTGATTTTCACAGAAGTTCAATCCTCTTTAATTGCTGTGTTCCATTTCACAAAAGGACAAGCAGGTTGGAGTCTTTGGGAATAATACTGTCAGGACAAGCATCTATATCTCTGGAGAAATTGGTCTATAATAGTGTTTTACAGAGTTATTGGGCACCAACACCATTAATTCATTAAACAAAAGATTACTGGCAGTTTCTTGCCACTGAGCAAGCTCTTCTAATACAGTGGACTAAGGAGAATAGATCTGGGAGCAATAGTGTCAAAGACAATAAGTCAGGTTTATTGGTTGTCCTGCTGCAATTAAAAGTCCCAAAAAGTGTCATGTGGTAATTTTTATTGGCTTGCAAATGCATTACAAAACATAGTTTTTATAGAACACAAAAACATCAAATTATGTTAAAACAGGGAAAGTGTTTAGGGGAATATGTTGCAAATATTCTAACTGGGAAAGATTAAGTGAAAAAAATTATGTTTTTAGCAGAATAGTATTTCATAGAATTATTTAGGTTGAAAAAGACCTCTAAGATCATCAAGTCTAGCCACTAAACCAGCAGTGCCAAGTTCAGCAAGTTGCACCATGTCCACGGGTGCAACATCTACATGGAGCTCAATCCTGGATAACATCTGAGATGAGGGAGATGAAACTGTGCAAGAATTTCTACATTATCCTTTCTGTTGCTGCAGATAATTAATGTGCAAAGGAAACCATATATTATGACCAGAGATAATTGGGGGTTGGTCTCTTTTCCCAGGTAAGCAGCAGTAGGACAAGAGGGTATGGTCTTAAGCTGTGCCAGGGGAGGTTTAGGTTAGACATTAGAAAGAAATTCTTTACAGAGTGAGTGATCAGATGTTGGAATGGGCTGCCCTGGGAGGTGGTGGAGTCTGGAGGTGTTTAAGAAAAGGCTGGATGTGGCATTTAGTGTCATGGTCTAGTTGACAAGGTGGTGTTGGTTCATGAGTTGGACTCAGTGATCTCAGAGGTCTTTTCTAACCTGGTTGATTCTGTGATTCTGTGATCACCATGTAGGACTCTTGGTGGTAGCTATTTTTTCTTTTATTCTGATGCTTTTCTTTATTCCTTCTCTTTTTCTCTCTCTTCCCTCCTGTTTCTTCTCTTAATCTCTTTATTTATTTAATAGCTTTTCTTTCTAAATATTTTTGGTAACTTAAAACCAGTGGGTTGGATTCTGCTAAGTTGTGTGGGTTGTGGAATGCTCTACTTGACTCTATGTTACCCCTTTTAAACTTCTGCCAAAATCCTTATTTCCTCTCATATTAAAAGCACCTCCTGGGAAAACATGTCAGCACTCTCTTTTTAGGCTATCTCAAGGTATTAAGAACCAAATATTCTCAAAATATTCAGTGGGCGAATTTTTTGGAGTCTTGAATATTTTTAAAAAGTAATACTCCTGGTTGAGCTTGTCGCTCTGGGCTGGGCTCCTACACCCTCATATCTGTAGTGGCTGATTTCTCATCTCATTTCTCAGTGTGAGCATGAGATTCTGCTCAGGTAAAGCTGATTTGACTTTTCCAAACCAGTTTTCCTCACTACTGCTATGATTCTGTGATGGCCTTGTGAGCCAGACAGGAGAGGATGCTCTAACCCTACCGGAGTCATCTGTCACGTGCTCCAAATAGTGCATGGTTTCCTTCCTTCTGCTGTAGTCAGTAAAACTGAGCTAAAACAACCTTGTCATTTCCCCAGCAGCTTTCCAAGTCTTAAAGGCATTTGATCCTGTAAGAGAACAGACAAGCCACATCTGTAGAAAAAGTCTGAACCAAGATGATAAGCACTTCAGAAAAAAGAGTGAATGTGTTGCCTCATGACATGGAGACCAGTCATTTTAATCATAAGATTCTTTTCCTCATTCCTGGGTAGCAAGCTACAAACAACTATATTTACAGTGTATTACAATTAATTAAACAGAAGATAATTAGTGTATGACTCTTGGCTTCTATTTTATGTTTCCAGAAATTAAATTATAGTTTGTGCACGTATTTCAAGTTAACCACATTAACCATCCCTTCAGCTTAATTTCACATATGATAAATGTTTGTTCATTAAAGCTATTACCTGTGTCCCTGTGAAGATACTCCGGGTTAATGTTTGACAAGGACATTAATTAAATGTACTAGAGTGAGCCAATCAAAACTTTGGTAAAGCAGAAAAGCTAAATAGATGTTGATGAAGAGATTTAGAATTAAACATTATAAATAATCAGCTACCAAAAGCATTAAGAAAAAAAACAGGTTATGAATTTTGAAGATGACTTTTTTGCAAAAGCTCAAATCCAAACTCAAATTATTTTGTGTGGGGTTAGGTAAGATGTTAATTGAGATTTGTATCTGTTAACATATACAGCTAGCTTAGTTCAGCTTCCCTAACATAGGCATCAGGTGTCATTTGAGGTGTCCAAAGAATCTGAGATGTTAGCAAGTGAATGGCAGATATGAGACAAGACCTCTAGGAGACCCATGCCCTTTTGAACGGGCAGCTGGAGCCAGGTATGTCCCAAGAGCACCTCAAAAGGCATCAGACATTTGGGAACTGGATTGTGCCAAGGAACTCTGAAATTTCACTTTGCTAAAGATTACGGGAAAGATAACATTCCCTCTTTGGTTCTTGCTACAATAGAAAAAGAAACAAAAACAAAAAAAACCAACCTTGTGTGACTGTCAATTAAAATAGTTCAAAGTTGTGTTTGAAGTCTGCTCCTTTGAAGTCTTTGGTGTTGCCTGTTGCCGTAGATCCACTTTTAACCTTAAAGGGTAATGTTGCTCTCGTTTAAGGCAATGGCAGGACTTCCCTTTGATCCTTTCAAGAGCTCTTTTGAGATACAAGACTAATTACAGATATTAGCAGCAGGGTATATGGTTACTGCACTTGTTTGGCACAGGGTGTGAAGGCACTAGTGTTGGTGGGGGAGAGTGGAATGCCTTGCTGAAGAGCTGAAAGACAAACCCCACGTGGAGAAAGGAAGAAAATGGAGCAGGCTTTTTTGCTCAGTGGGAATATCTCACAAAGGACAGGAAACTCTTCCACAGACCAAAAGTACCCACCAATTTTTGACCTAGCTAAAGGCTGCTGTATTTTTCTATTATGCTTTTTTACTTTGATTTCCTTTCCCTTTCTGAAAATAACAGGCTCTGTTGAAAAGAGTTAATTTCAAAAGCAGTAGCCATATATTTTCCTACGTGAGACACCTAACTTGACTAAAAGTTCTTCTGAGGTTAACTTGTAACTCTACAGGACAATTCAAGCAATGTAGTTAGACTCCTCTTTTTCTGAATTCTTGTCTGGGAGAGACTATCTTCTGCTGCTTGTTATAAAGGGAAATTGGCCACATAACTTAGCCAGAGTTAGCTGTTGCCAGCATTCCTCCAGTGGTCATATCTCCTAGACATGGAACCCATACCTTTGTCATGAGCAAACAGGATCAATATGTGAAAATTATGACATGACATGCAAACAAGCTGTCATTTCTAAAGGCATCAAGCCTGTGACTTCATCCTTTTCTCTGACATTGGCAAGGCACCAGAAGCCCAAAATGTGAAACAGGCCTCTGAAATAAAATGGTCTTAAATATTCACTTATGGCTTAAAAGACATCAAAGTATCCAAAATAGAAATAAATGGGATGTTCATACTTTTGTCCAATGGTAGAGTTCATTTATTCACCAAGCTTATTAAGAATCTTGTTCAATTCTGCAAATATTATGAACATTGAATTCCAGATCAGCCAGGGAAGAGCTTTTTTTTTTGTATTAAAATAAATGTGCACTTGTATTTGGACATCTTTGAAAGATACAAATGATGCCCTAATAAGGTTCAGATTTAACAAATGACATTTACAGGCCAATGAATTCAAAGTTTTAACACAAAAAAGCACATTGCTAACGTGAAAGAAAAGTATACCCATAGATGAATTTCAACAAGATTTTCCTCACTGATGATCTAAACACACTAATATTAGCACAAGTGTTAGGTTTCCACTAGGATAAACGTGACAGAATGGGCAAAACCTCACTTAATGCCATAAGTGTATTACTCAAATTGTGTTTCTAATCTGTAAGTACATTACATCATTAGTCACTCAAAGGAAAGGGCAGAGTTTCCTACCCAATTCATTACAAAAGAAGAGTGACATTTAGAAGGTAGAATACGAGAAATGGGAATTGTATCTCACAGGTAGAGTTCTTTTTTCTCATGAGAATTCTTTCATTAAAATAATAAAGACAATACTGGAATTCTGCCTCACTAGCTGAAAATTATTAAGCCTGTTTCTTAAAGGTATAGGGCATCTAAATGGAAGAGACATTGTTAGTTCCTCCTATGTAATTCATGGAAGGGAAGTTTTCTGGGTTTATTTTTGCTTTGTTTAAATACTAGCTCGTACCCTTCAATGCATATGAACAGCAAACCCCATTACAGTGTGAAAAATGTTGTAGAGAAGATGCCAGGCCAGCACTGGAAAGATTCACCACTGATCACCTTTTTTACATGGACTAAACACTTCTGGTGTTACTGAGAGACAAATGAATGGAAAGTCTGAGCTTCTAAGGGTAATACAAAATGTGTGTTCAGTTCTAAGCACTTAAGTATTTTTATAAACACAATGAGATGGGTGTTTTTCAAGACTAGTCCACATCAGCATACTACTTGCCATCTCCTCCCCAAATGTGTATCATTGCTCCACTTTCAGATAGCACTCTGACCAAGTTTGCCAGAGTGGAGATTTAAAAACACCAAACTAGTTGCCAAGGATGGAGACAAAGGTGATCATATCAATTTTGTTGCGATTTTAAGTGTTGAAAACTAAACCAAACCCAGAGCATCCCTTTCCGTGCATTTATTGCCCACATCCTGCACCAATGGTGTTTGAAGATGGATAGAATACCAAAAGCAGGATGTGAATTTCAGTGCTGACTATGGAGATGAATAGTTCATCCAACTCCGGAATGTTATACAAGGGTGTAAGAAATTAACAGCAGTTATCTGATGCCCACCTACAGAGCACCAGCATTCCCTTCCCCGGAGAATATCCATATATTTGAAAAGTGATTCCACAGAGAAAGTTGCAGATCCTTAGAACTAAAGGGTCAGCCAGACATCCATAGTTTGGCTTTGGATTTGGTTCATAGCAACTCGGAGGCTTATCTGAGATTTAACACTGTGGTGCATCAGCTGCTTACCATAACAAGTTTTCTACTACAAACTTTAAACATCTTGGAACAATGAAAAGTAACAGCCCACCCACGGCTACCCCACTGCTGTGATTTTTTTGTGCCAAAATTTAGCTTAGTTTTGCCTTGACACTGTTTTTTCTCAAGTTGTCTGGACTCATCACCATAGCAATAAAACACGAATTGAGAAGAGTGGTTTCACTGCACACCAGTAACATCATGAAGCTAAAGCTGTGCAAGAAACAAGGATGACACAGCGAGTTTGTTGTCACTTGGAATTTAATTATTTCTTTATTTTTGGCTAGAGGTGCAGATAATTTAACCAACCTTGGCTTCCCTGCTACCCAGGAGCAGGTGCCAGCCCTGCTGCTTCACTGATGTAACTGGCTTCATCTGCTGGTGACAGGGCATGGGATGAGGGACACCCAGGAAGGGCCCTTCACTTCTCATAACTTTAGTGTCCCTTAAACTTTTTTTTACCATTCATTTCTTTAAGACAAAGCCAACCCTCTGAAGGGGGGGGGGGTAACTTTGATTTATACGGCCTTGATAGAGCTCTTCCAATTTATATTACTTGGCCAAAAATCATAGTTTTTCTATGGCAGATGCTTGTCACTAATGTGCTAAACTGAAACTTCTGTTACAAGGATGATCTGCTGCATGATCTTCCTGGGCACAGAGGTGAGACTGACACGTCCATAGTTCCCAGGATCCTCCTTTCTACCTTTTAAAAGGTGGGTACAATGTTTTCCTTTTTCCAGTCATGTGGGATTTCACCTGACTGCTGTGACTTTTCAAATATCATGAGCAAACAAGAAAGATGAGAGGGACTTTTTAAGAGGGCATGTAGTGATAGGATGAGGGGGAATGGCTTAAAAACTGAAAGAGAGTAGGTTTAGATTAGATGGTAGCAAGAAATTCTTTACTGTGAGGGTCATGAGGCACTGGTTTCCCAGAGAAGCTGTGGATGCCCCATCCCTGGAAGTGTTCAAGGTTGGATGGAGCTCTGAGCAACCTGATCTATTGGAAGGTGTCTCTGCCTATGACAAGGGGGTTGGAACAAAACTGAGCTTTAAGGTCCCTTCCAACCCAAACCATTCTACAGTTCTATGATTCAAGACAACTGGAAAAAAAGTCCAGCAGTGTGTGTGCTTGCTTTGAACAGACTGCCCTCTGAAGTTGACAAGAGGCATTTCTTTAATTAATAACCAGGATTTATGATACAAAAAGGTAAAACTGACTATTTGTACTGAACAGAGAATTCTTTTGGGCTATGGTCAGCAGAGCTACTTCTTGACTGGAGAGAAGTACAATCTATGGAAAACTGGTTTAGGTGAGAACTACCATGCTATGGCTTTATGTATATCTTTCTTCCATAATTTATTTTTAAGCCCTTTTGAACTCCTGTTCATGTATCAAGCTAATAGGACAATTCCTAGCTCACATAGAACTTACTGGGACAAAGTATTTAACAGCATGCTATTAGTTTTCAGTCTCAGTGCTTTGCAAAATAAAGTCCTAGAAAGATTCTGATTGTGTTGAATTTGTCAAATACACAAACTTGTCTTCCTTTTTAGTCCCACACATGTCCGTATATGGTTAGAAACAGGATTAGACATTGCCAGATGACTCATTTTAACAACTTCTAGGACAAAAGCATAACAGCATCAGGTTATAATTCTGATTTCCTGAATCTAATCATGAAAAGGAAGTGGTTTATGCAAATCATCTTCCTACTGGAAATTACAGAACAACTCCTGAAGAGCTGGGGGAGGTTAAACAAAGGGTGGAACACTGAAACAGTACAATTTGTATGATGCTGAAAGGAAGGAAATGTAGAGTTCTGGAGGGTTTTTTTGGAGTGGGAGGGATTAATTCTTCCTGTCAACTCCCTCGCCACTTTTTAAACATCATTAATACCTTTGCCAGTAAAGCAGGGTCCTTAAATATTTTCAGAACTGTCACAATCAGCCTGTCTCTAACTCACATGGGTTTATGTAGGGCTTGAAAAACAGAAGGATATAGATCTGCTTTTTAAACATACCTTTGAGCACAAGTACACATTGCGTCCCCCCTTTCCCATCCTTGCCCCCACCAAAAATAAGGAAATACTTTAAACTGGAAAAGACAGAACAAAGGGAGAAGTCCAGAAGGATTATGTCAGTACTTTTTCTTTAAAGCATCAAAAATCAGAATATCCAGGAAAAGGTCTGTATGAAAATATATAAGTTAATCGGCAATGACTCACTAACCGGTTAAAATTGCACACTATTATAAGAAAAAGGCTTTTCAAATTTAGCTTAAACCATGTGAAAATGAAAAATGGACTCTTCTTCAAAAAAAACCCAAATGTCTAGATTCCATAACATGCATTTTTATACAGACAAATTAAGAGAAACTCAATAAAAGGGCCCACTAAAATGAAAAGATGGTGTTTAAGTCAGCATAAGTGTCCTGCCCTGGCCTTGTCTCTCTCCCAAAATCTGAATGAGTATTGAGGAGTTACAACCACACAAATACATACTTGGTCTGCCAGCAGGAAACACTTTTACTTTAATGGCATTCACATTCCCATCAGTGAAATTATAGAGCTGTGTAATCTGCTCTCTCCATAGTTATTTTTTATTATTATTATTTTGGAATGTGTTCAAGGGGAAAGTAGGTCAAAACTTTTGAAGAGTGATTGGCCTACATTTTGTACACTTAGCAAGTTTGGTTGCCTAAAAAATCACTGTCAGCAAAATGTTCTGGTTGCAAGGTCATCTTTACAAAGCTGCAGAAACTCAGTTTTAATGCAGGTGCAGTGGATTGCTGTTCTTTACTGTATAAAATTTAAAAAAATGTTTGATTTGCAGCAATGATTTTGGTATCCCCTTTTTATAGCAAGTAAAAGAAAGAATATGAAAAAATGTATGAACTAGAGGAGCCCTTGGAACTGGTAGCAGTAGATGTAAATGCTGTCTTATGCAACCATATGGTATACATTATCACTTCTCTTAGTGTCTCAAGCTTACAGCCAAAAAAGCTTCCACCATGAAGTTGTGACGACATGAAGGACTTGGGTGTACTTTTTGTCATGTGGACATGACCCAGCCATGTGCGCTGGGAGCCCAGAAACCCCCCGTGTCCTGGGCTGCATCCAAAGCAGTGTGGGCAGCAGGGCAGGGAGGGGATTCTGCCCCTCTGCTCTGCTCTGGTGAGACCCCACCCACAGTGCTGCCTCCAGCTCTGGAGTCCCCAGCACAGGAAGGACATGGACCTGTTGGAGCAAGTCCAGAGGAGGAACACCAAGATGATTAGAGGGATGGAGCACCTCTCCTATGAGGGAAGGCTGAAAGAACTGGGATTGTTCAGCCTGGAGAAGAGGAGGCTTCAGAGTGACCTAATTGTGGCCTTGTGGTACCTGAAAGGAAGATGGAGAGGGACTATTTACAAGGGCCTGTAGTAACAGCACAAGAGGGAATGGATTCAAACTGAGAGTATGTTTAGATTAGATATTAGGAAGAAATTCTTCCCTGTGAGAATGGTGAGGCAATGGAACACATTACTCAGAGAAGCTGTGAATGCTCCATTCCTGGGGGGGTTTAAAACTAGGTTGGATGGAGCTCTGAGCAACCTGATCTAGTGGAAGGCATCCCTGCCCATGGTAGAGAGGTTGGAACTAGGTGATCTTTAAGGTCCCTTCCAACCTAGGCCATTCTATGATAGATTTTAGGGTTGTGACCATCTAATGCTGCCTACTCCTGACCAGAAGCTACAGGATATCACCTAGCAATCTGAAAAGGGAAGACTGCTCATGGACTATTGATCTCAACAATTCAAGTTCAGCTGCCATACCAGAAAAAAAAACCAAACACATCCCAAACAAACACCCACAAAAACAACAACAACAACAACAACAACAACAAAAAACCCACCCTCACACATGCCAAACAATGTAAAGTGTGGAGCCAAGGAGAATGAGGAAGTGATGTGAGGAGGTTTTAGTACACAGGCTAGTGGTCACTGTTGTACCAGGTGACAAGGATTCCCATTAGCCTGCTATGCAGCTCTGAAAGCAACCATGGGAACCACAAAAGCCTTGAACTCCTAGTGGCCCACAACCACAACCTTTTCCACCAAAACCAGTAGAGGGGAGTGTACATCTGAAATTTTTTTAAGCAAAACAGGACCAGATAACTCCTTTCCATTTTGAGTAGCTTAAGAACTCTTTTACCTCCTTCCCCCTTTTCTTCACCATGCATTGGAAGAACCCCACCCCTAATATTTTTTGGGGGGAAAAAAACCCATGAAAACAATGATACTTGAATGTGATACTTGAATATGTGCTTTGGGATTCCTTGCGACCTTGAGCTATGCTGTATCACACAGTGTTGATATTTTAATGGCTCTAAATCCACATTAACAGCAAACCATTTTAATAGACATTTGTCACAGCATCCAAGCATTTCAGGCAAAGCAGCAGCTGAATAGTTTCATTCAGCTACACATGGGCCACATGTGTAAGCTTATGAGCACATCAGCCAAAATGGGCATGGAAGGCTTTTATTATGATGGATTTGTGTTGCATTGCTCTGCCATGCTGTGTGAAATCTTGTCAAAACCTTGAATGATGTCTATTACTGTTTCCTGTAAAAGTATAGCTCTTGGCAAATACTGACGTCACTACTGCCGCATTTCTAGCTAGACCAAACAAGGTTAAACTGCAGAAAAAACAACAAATCATCACTAGCTCCAAACTTAGGTGAAAGTCTACAAACAAACTTACTCTGTGGATTTGCTTTCCATGTAATCTCAGCAGTACAGCTGTCTGATGACAGGTTGTTTCATTAACTGCTGATTAAAAAAAAGCTTACAGAAAATGGATACACAGCCTGTGTTTAAATTTAGTTCTTGCTTTTACATGCAGGAAAAGGAATTACCTGCATCAGGAAAACATCATCTGATATTGAAATTAAACACCCCTAGGACAATTGGATGATAGGAAGCCTGTTAGTAAGAGAAAAGTGAGGGCTGATTTGTTAGCACTCAAAAAATTACTACCTTTACTTTGGGGTTGGAACAAATATTCCAAGTGTAGCCAACCTGGAGGAGAGATGGAGAACAGAGAAACATAGAGAAGTGCCAGCAGGAAATAATTTTTATGGAAAGTCATGTTGTAGCTGAAGTGGGCAAATAGAAGAAGATGATAAAACCTACTGGTTCTTCATTGGAATGTGGACATTTGGCCATTAATTTGCACTGGTGCGAGGTGCAACTGGAAGTAAAGATAATGTCACCCACACTGTGATTTTCACTATACCAGTTTTCACTGGCAATGAGTTTTAAACAAGTTTAAAGAGTGTACACGAAGAGTTGCAGAGTCAAGCAGCCATGCTACAGCAGGCTCTATGTCCATTAGAAAAGCATGTCTCTACAGGCTCCAGAGGTGGGAGAGTGAAAAGGGAGATTCTGAGCTCTTCTGACTGAGATCCAATGATAGGACACATAGCAACAGTTCAAAGCTGTACCAGGGGAGGTTCAGACTAGACATTCAGAAGCATTTCTTCACTTTCATTCAATTTTAATTAATATTTTAATATGCTGCCATAGCAAATACCTCCCATGAAATAGGTTAGATCATTTATGTGGTCAGCAAATTTTTCTGGAACATCAGAACAGCCCCCGCTTCTCAAGCAGCTGTGTTGTTGCTTTCATTTTGCTGCTGGGTCCTCACTGTTACAAGGCTATGATTTCATTGAAGAGATGCACAAAAAGAAGCCATTTATATAAATACTTGTGAGACTAGATAAGAAGTTTCTTTTGATTTGTATTCTTTCACTTACTATTACACTTAATCATACTAATATGTGGTAATTTTCATTATTGATTAAAGCCTAGCTACAATTTTCTTTTCCATGATCTCTTTGTTTTGGATGATAAATCATGGAAACTTAGGTAAACATGTGAGTTGTCTAGTATGAGCTCCTGATGTTCTGCAGAAGAACACACTTCTAGGCACTACCACAAAATATTTGTATTTACCACCTTAGCAACATCTGAAAGCATTGTCTGTTGCTGCGACTACAAAATCTGATCAAAACAGTATGGATGTAGTATTGAAACAACAGTCTACCTCTCTCATGGCTGTTTATAGTCAACCTCTCATGATGTTTGTTCACTGCTGTTCTTTGCCAGCAATCCAAGACCTTGCAGCAGAAAACCCCATTCCTGAGCAAATTTTAGAGAAGAATAGCCCTCCTCTGGTCCCCAGAGTCCCAAACATCTTCCTTTAGCCAGCTTATTCCTTATACCTTCCTACCAACTCTTTCCTCCTGTCCCACCCCAAATACATTTACTTCAACCAGAAGTGTAGAGGCAAACAAAGTAGAAATCTATTGCTGTATGTGTTTCACTACTTGTCTGGAGGAGCTTGTCAAACCTTCCAAGACAATTACAGACCCCTGTAGTCCTGGGTATTCTGAAACCAAGCAGGACAGAGGGTGGAAACCCACAGACTGTGCCTGTGACAGCGCAGGAATTGACCTCACATTTGCAGAAGTGTGGATCTATATCTGATGTACGTGACAACAAATGCCCTCAATCACCTCACAAGCAGGCAAACACAGGCCCCAGAGACTGTAGGTTTTAAATTTTTTTTTTTGCATGCTGCTACTGTAGTTTGACACATTTATAAAATTTACTGTTATTTCACACGTAATAAGCTCATTCATTTTAACAGAAGACAAATAACAAAGCAAAGCATTAAAAGGAATTTTTTCTTTAGAAACTAAATCCCACTGATTTCATCTACAGAAAATGCTCACACATTCCAAGTTTCTTTAAATACAAAGCATACATGTTGGACATGATGTGTTGCTCCTTCTAGAATTTGCGGCCCTTACAAATTGCACTGATACTGCCTGTGATCCTGGAGGGAATCCAAGAAGCAATTAATCAGATTTCACCCCCTCTGACAGCCTGGATGCTTGCTTCATTCCTGAGGCTATGTTGCTAGAAGTTCATTTGAACAAGTCACCTCAAAACTCCATCAAAGAGTCACAGTAATTAAACTTTGCATCAGTTTGACTGTCACTGTGTAGGGCATTAACTGCACAGTTTTCTTGCAAAAACAATGCGCTTGCTGGATTACAGTTATGAAAATCTAAAAGGCAAGAGCCCAAATTATTTTTAGAAACATGAGACTAAGTGAGGAATGTAGTTTGTACAGTTGAAAATAAAGGTCATCTATTTTGAAATTCAGCTTATGTAAGTAAAATTTTTGACTTCTTTAAATTCTTCTATTTAAATTCCTGTAAAAGTCAGAGAATTCAAATGATTGCTGGTAGAAAGTCCAAATTCTTATAATTCTCTTCTAAAATTGAGTCTCAGTCTGACCAAAAAAAAAAAAAAATCAGTTGTCTTGTTCTTTTGCCAAACGAATTTATTACTTGTGGTTAATTTTAAATGACCTTAACTGTTTTCCTAGATAACACTGATAATATTTTAGCTCTAAGCTTCAGTAACCACGGAAAACTGAGTGAAAATTTCATTATATTCTTGAAATAGCTGTCATTGATATCCAAATATGAAGCTGGCAAAACAGTGTCAATTACTTTGACATTTTATTTGCATAGGATATTCACATTGTAGCTAAGTAGCTTACTTGATTAATTTGTGGGTTTGATATATTTAGATCTCAAAACAATATATAAAGGCTTTAAACAGCACAAAAAAACTTTTCCAGAGAAGCACATATGTAAGTCATGGGTGAATTATAACACCAAAAAAGAAAAATCATAAATGGTTCTGAGACAAAATGTGTAAGACTTTCACTATGTACAATCTTATTCTAACATTATATTACTATATTCTTAGCAAAACTGAATGTAAGAGTACTGTAAAAAAACAAAACCCAGTAACATTTAATAGTTTTCTCGAACTGTTTCACTGCAAGTCTGCTAAGAATCTGAAAAAGCTAAGAGGAAAAGTCCTAAGTATTCTTATTGAAGATAAATTTGATCTAATTCAGACTAAACTTGACATTTAAAACAGTTTTGCTTTCTTAGAGTTCTGTGAGAGACAGTGGTATTACAGGACATGCCAGATCATGTATATGGGAGAAAGAAAGTCAAGGAAAAGCCAATATCAAGAAATTATATCTGCAGTCTAGTGAGAGAAAAATACATGAACTGACTTTAAAGTCATATTGGGATGAAAGCAGCTGGGTTACTGTGGAGCTTTTGACAAAAAAATCCTTCCACATGACCTTGCTTCTCTCACCTACTACAACCCATCTATAACCAAGCTGGCTTGAGGTCACTGAATTTGGTCTGCACTACTCTGTAATCAACAGTATGTCTACCTAAAACTATCACAAAATCATAGAGTGGTTTGGACTGAAAGGGACCTTAAAAATCATATACTTCCAACACCCCTGCCAGGGGCAGGGACACCTTCCACTAGGCCAGGTTGCTCCAAGCCCCATCTCCAGCATGGCCTTGAACTCTTTCAGGGATGGGGCAGTGTCTTGGTTTATAGATAATGTGTGCCAGGAGGCAGGACCTCCAATGGAAAAGAAACCTCTCCCTCCAAATTATGAGCATTTGAAATTATGAGATGTACAAGTAAAGTGTAGAAATTTATAACAGTTTTTACTAAAAATGGAGAAAAAAACAAACAAAGCACCAAAAGACAGCAACTGCAGGGATACAGGGAGAAAATGGTCTGCCTCTCCACTCTCTGCCCTGAAAAGACTGAAGACTGCAGGCTGTGCATGAATTTGGCTCCAATGGTGAGCTGTGTCCGACTCGGGGCTCTGCTCTGAGCACCAGCAGCTCACGGCACCGGAGAGGTGGCTGAGTGGCTCTGGCAGGATCCAGAGATGAGACCTGGTCTCTGCAACATCGATGGTGGTTGTAGCACTGACCCTCTGAGGTGGTGGTAGAGGCCTGGCTAGTAGAAGTCCTGTGGAGTGAGGGAAGAAGACCCTCAACCTCCCCAGTGAGGTCAGAGTGCGGTCTTTTATTGGGCTCAGGATAGGTGGGATTGCCTCTGGTACCTCCCCTGGGGCGGAGAGTTCTTCCCTGGATGATTAGCACTGGATCACAGGACATTTCAAGAGTCTTTGACACCTTCTAAGCACAGGTGGATCCATTATGATCCATCAGCAGAGATGAATATCTTCAGGCCATGTGAGTGAACTGTCCTGATGCCTCCCCAAGGGGAGTTACCACAGATGAGTCTTTTGTGTAAGGACAAAGAAACAACACCCAGCCTGTAGCCTGAGGTGGCAGGTGTGCATGCCCTCCGAGTCATCAGAGTCATCAAGCCTGCCAGTCTCTTCACATTGGTGGAGACATTCTTCTCCTAGGAGAGTACCACCCTTATCTTAAGTCCCTCCCCACAGTCTAAATTAGTAGGCATATTTGGAGAAAAGAGAAAAGATGAATATCAGAGTCTTTGTGTAACCCAGGACAATATTGCAAAGGTGGCTAGCATGTTAAGTTATTTTGTAAAGATATCTTACAACAGGAGACTGTTGACACATCCAGGATATTAACATGAAAGCTAAGACAACAGTTAGTATACCTCTACAAATTCAACTGGAGGATAAATACCAGAGTAAATAAACAATCTTCAAGTCTAAGAAAAAGGACAACCTGAGGAGAATCCTATATAAATTTGTGACAAATTAAACCAGAATGAAAGATAGGATGAAGTTTTTTATCGTAATCATACTAAGACTCTGCAGCAGCCTTTCCATATAGATGAGGGGGAAAAATCAGTTCTAAAGAAAAGCTCCCATGGGAGGGGGAAAAATCAGTTCTAAAGAAAAGCTCCCATGGCAGGGATTTCATGCTGTTACAGGATCCTGCAACCAGAGAATTGGTCCTACTGATCCAAGAAGTTCCTCTGTAACTCAAAATTGCACCAGCTGCAGTGGTCTCAAATATCACCATTCCATCTCAAGATCTGTACCAGTTTGCCAGGTACAATGACACACAGGAATGATAAGGCTACGGTGCATTTTTTGCAGCAATATTTAATGCTAAGGATACATAAATAAACAACAGGTAATCTGTTTCTGAAAACTGATCTCAGACATGATTGCTGAACTCAGAAGATGCCACTCAGAAAGGATACCTTGTAGTCATCATTGTGAGTTCTCTAAAATCTTTGACTCTATACGCATAGGCACTCATAGTGCTAACAATGTTTGGGTAACATCTGGGAGAGTCCTGAGAACAGGGCAGATTGCTGCTATGAAAATCTTTTGTGTTACAATATCCTGAGTACTGTCGCCTCTTCTTCTTTCCATGTCTGAAAGGGACTTAGAGAAGGGCAAGTACAAAGGTCAAGGAGGCACTGAAAAGCCTCAGACTTCACTTTAAAGAAAAGGATGAGGGAGGAGGATATAACTGAAGTTTAAAAAGAAATCTTGAAGCTTTCAGATACAGTGAACCCAAGAATTATTAACCAAATCCAGCAAGCTAGAAATCCCCTGACAAATCTAATAAGATATTTAAATAGATTAAAGAAACTATTTTACAGAGCAGATAGTGAAACTCTGGGACTTGCTGCCTCTGGAAACAATTATTATCAGCAGGTTCAAAGAGGGGTTAGACGAATTCATGACCACTAGTTCCAGAAACAGAAACTAATGGGATAGGAAGCAAGAAACCCTTTAGTAGCCCTGATACAACCAGGATTGAAGACATGCAAGGTAGACTGCAGAAAGTGGTCTATGTACTCACACACAGTCCCAAAATGTATCACCTCTTGCTCCACCTAAATCAAACAGTGACAGAGATTAACAGCAGTCTGATTCAGCATGGCATTTCTTATTATGTGCTCCTTGTAGCCATTTTATATTATAAAGTCTGACCTATATGCTAAAAATAGTCCAATTATTTAGTCAGTGGCCTGTGTTCCCCATGTAGGAAACGCTCAATGACTGGCAAAGTGCTCAGAGACTGGAACAAAGCCTACTTCAGGATGTACACCTGAGCAGGCTTCACATCTCAGTGGCTGCCTGTTCAGTTCCTTGGCAGGGACCCTGACACCAGTCAAGTCTCTGACCTAATCTTAAATCATGCTTTTATGGTAAAAACTGAATATCAGTCGATATTAAACTGCTTATTAAACTCTACTTAAACTGCTGAGTTTGTACTATGAAAAATAGAGTGGTCTCCTTGTTAAAACATGAGATTAGGAATAGAGATGATAGTTGCTGGAGGCCTTGGTTGTTTCCCTAAACCCAGGCATTCAACTGCCTCTTTTCTTCAGCTGTTAAAAGAATATCTGAAATCCATCACAATTTTTCAGCTGAAATACACAATGTGCTTTTTTACTGCTGTGTCTGGATAAAAAAACCCGGGCAAAGAGTGCATGGCCATGGGCCAGTCTCTCCCTGAAGGTGGATGTGCAGTTTGCTCTTTGTAATTGTTACACGTGGGTTCGTGTTTGTGAAATTGCAGCTCATCTGACCGGGTGCATATTGGATGTATTGAAAACACGTATTGTGTTATTTTTGTTTACTTTCCAGTAATATTGAAGTGTATGTCCAAAACGCTAAAGGTTGGTTAATTAACTTACCCCATAAGGAACTGGGCACAGTCAGTATGTATATACTTGACAATGGTTCAATTACAAAAATATTCTTGGTTCCCATGCCATTACATAATCTGACAAAATTACTGATGACCACATAGACCAACAGATCATTTCCCATCATTTCAGAGGCATTCTGAAGAACAAATTAGAAGAGGTGAGTTTTCTCGGTGACAATTATCTTATTTTTAACTTCTGACATGGTTTCTTGAAACCCTCTTTGACAGAAGCAGAAGTTCTTCTTCCTGCTAACTAGATTAAGAAAAATTACGTGGTTGTCTTGCTTTCTGCTGCAAATCACTAAGGAAGTTGTTTGTAGAACAAAATATATTGCCAAATATTTACAAATATTAATACTTTTAGTGATTAGCTAATGGAAATGGGTTTATAGAATTCTTTATGTATCTTCACTGTTGGTTTTGATTATGACCTTCCAAGTTAGTTATCCAGATAGGTACTCTTTTCTAAGGATACAACCCACAGTTTTTCCATTTGAAATGAAAATAATTCCTTGAGGACATATAGACAGACTTCGTATGTTAGAGCATGACAAGTGTTGTGTGAACATGCAGGAAAGGGTGGGGTGCTCCATAACTTGTCCCATATATATTTGTCTGTGTCTGTCTGCTGTATTGGACACAGTACATTTATGCATAAAGCATTGACATAAAGCATTAAAATTAAAAAAAATAAATTAAAAAAACTGTCATATTGCAATAGATCTATCTTCAGTTAAAAAGATATTAACAACAAAATATTGGCTTTTCTAATCAGGCAGACAAACACATAGAAGGGAAACTTGTCTTAAGTCAGGCACTGGACCAGGAAAATTAAATTCAGTTGTACCTTGGCAGTAGATGTCAAAAATGCTTGAACAGGTCTTCCACTGCTTCAGTTCCTCACCTTTTAAATGAGACTGAAAAATCTCCATCTCACAGCCATGTCAGAAATTTCCTTAAATTTCTGCAAAGCAAAGGTACCACAGCATTGGGAAATTGTTGAATCAACTGAATTGAAGTCAGATTGAACAAACAAGATCTGCCACCGGAGTCTTACCACATCCGAACTACGTGTTATACAAAGAGTTTATCTCCAATGTCAGGAAGCTCACTGGATTTTCAGCTACCGAGGTTCTCCTGCCAATGCCATTATAGCTCATGGTTATAATATTGTGTTAAAAGGGCACAGCACTAAATGTCAGTGCAATGCCATTGGCTCAGCACAAAGTGGTACAACACAAACACATCTACCAGGTTGTTTCTGTAGATACAAGAGGCAGATTTTCAATTCACAGAACACTGTTAAGACCCAGAATCTTAAAAGACATCTGCACCTTCAAAGGTCTCCCTTTGGATGACTCCTTTAGGGGAAAGGGAGTGATGTAATAGTTCAGTGAGTCAGCCATAGCTTTGTGATGGATGTATATGTATATGTATAATGAGCTCCCCAAGGAGAACCAGAACACTTTAAAACTCAAACTAGCCAAGAAGACTGGAGTACTTAACTGTTTTAATAGAGGAAATTCAAAGTAGCTAGGGGAGATGGAATAGAAACTAAAAGGACTTATACATAGTTTTGCCTGTCCTACTGCATCCTTGCAGATATTTTGCTTCTAGGTGAGGTGGCAGTAGATTCAGCAGATTTCTGATTTGCATCAAAAACTTTCTCTCCCCTCTGTTCCAAGAAGGTTTGCATGTTCCCTTTTAAGACCACCTGGAAGCTCCCCACTTCATCAGGTCCTTCCCTCAGGAAGCTGCAACCTCCCTGTTCTGTGTTGGGACTGTCTTGGCAGTCTGCAAGGTGCCTCAGAAATCTTCCCTCCCTTGCACTAGCTCCATGATCCCACCATCTTAAAAGAACATGGCTATGAATAAAAAGGCAGGTGAAAAAAAATATATAAACTTTTTATAGCAATAAAGATGGAGTACAATGCTATCTTATTCACCTGTGAGATTTTATTATTATGTTTAATGCTATCATACATTTAGCTTTTTCCAAGCACATCCTTGTCTTTTCACTTAAGATCTTGCCCTGGCAGAGTTTAAGAATTTTGCACATTTGCTTAGGTTTTCCAGATGTCCTGCAGCCTACTTCTTACTAGAGTACTGTGCTTCCAGAAATGTCACTCACACCCAATGTGCCTTCACAGATTACCTTTATAATGCATCCGTTGGAGACTTGATGAGTTGACACATGGGACTGCCGCGCATTAAATCCAACCCATCCTGAAAGTCCTGGGAGAAAATACAAAAAATAGCAATAGGAGAACAATGCCATTCATCTCTGCAGGCTGGGGGCAGTGTCTGGAAAGCGGCACAGCAGAAAAGGACCTGGGGATGCTGGTTGACAGCAGCTGAACATGAGCCCACACGTGCCCAGGTGGCCAAAAAGGCCAATGGCACCTGTCTTTTGTCAGAAATAGTGCAGCCAGCAGGACCAGGGCAATGACCTTCCCTCTGTACTCTGCAGTCGTGAGGCTACACCTCGAATCATGGGTTGAGTTTTGGGCCCCTCTCTCCAAGAAAGACATTGGAGACCGGAGACTGTCCAGAGGAAAGCAATTGAGCCAAGGAACAGTCTGAAGGAAGTCGTATAAGGAGCGGCTGAGGGAGCTGAAGGAGTCCAGCCTAGAGAAAAGGAGGCTCAGGGCCTTTTCAGGCATTATCACTCTCTACAACTACCTGACAGGAGGTTGTAGCCAGGTGGGGGTCAGGTTCTGCTCCCAGGCAACCAACAACAGAACAAGAGGAAATGGCATCACATTGCATCAAGGGAGGTTCAGGTTGGACATCAGGAAAAGTTTCTTCATGGAAAGAGTTGTCAAGCATTGGAATGGGCTGCTCAGGGTGGTGGTGGAGCATTGCAATGTAAAACAATTCACACACACAGAGGAATGGCAGGGTAGTATGTTTGAATATCTGCCTCAAGAGGAAAAATTTAGAGGGTTTGATATGTTTTAAGTGGAACTAATTAGTGTAGGAAATCACAGACTTGTAATAATTATGTCATGGCCACATAAATCAATTAAACCATCCTTCTCTGCTTTCTTTGCTCAACCCCCTGAGTTAATGCTGTACAGAACAGGATTCACTCATTGCAGAAGTATTGCTTTGCACCACTTGTCTCTAGCTGAACATTTCGCAGATAAAATATACATGGCTTAATCATTCTACCTCCCCTTCTGTTTCACCTCAGAAGGTGTCAGAGTGATAATTTCATCTTTTGTTCCCATTGATGAAATATGGATATATAGAACAGTGGAAAGCTTTGTGCAGTGCATCAGTGGCAGAAGCAGTGGAATAGCTTTTCTTCTCAGTCAGCAGATATACAAGGAGCCCTTAGGGTGGTAGTGTAAAGTTAATGAGGTGACATAACTGGGTATGAATGTTAGCAAAATGTTAAACAGGATTATAAGGATTGCATTGTATTGAAATAGTACCCTGCCTCCAAGGAGAGTCAATGCTGTCAGAGACTTCACAGGGAGAGATAAGAAAGAGTCATCCTCCATATACATGTTCACCCCAGTTTAAATCATTTCTCTACTGTCACTTGGATTCTGGCCAAAAAGTATTATGTTTGTGACATGTGCTGAACAGACATGGCGTGCCAATTAGGAAAGAAGATAAAGAAGGAGGAAAGAGACTTATTAGCGTTGTCGTAATATATAAGCAGGTTCCTTAGCTTAAATAGCAAAGTTCTATACCAATCTTGAACTGAATACCTGTGAGGGCTGAATTTCTTAGCCTGGGCAAATGCAGTGTTAATGAGAATAGCAGGAAGCCAACACAGAGCTGGTGACCTCAGCGAAAACTACAACCAAAATGAATTGAAAATGTGGAAAGCAAGAAATAATTCAAAAAGAGATGAACCAGATTCTTAACTGAGGGGAATCATCATCATTAGACTGAAGAATCTGGCTGGGTTAATGTATACATGCTGTAGATCAGTCTGTGGGCAGGCAGCTGGAGGTCATACAGTGGCACTCACCATTGACTTAGGGGCTGCATTGTGTCTTGGCCAAGGAATTTGAAGAACTGGGAACAATAGCAGAGCAACATAAGAACTGATCCACCTTCATTTTATCCAATACCTACATAAATCATGGTTGTTGAAGCAAGTGGTATTTAGTTACTTGCAGACTGACAGAGCCTGGCAAAAATGGCAAGGAGATTGCTCTTTCACATATTGTCTCCCAGTTGTAACTGAGCTTCAGCTTCCCCAAAATGAACTATGTTGACAGCTAGCGTATCAGAAAATTACAGTGATCATGAGAATCACATGCTGCTCTGAATCAATCTTGAAGCTGTATTCCCCTCTGGATTGTGCCCAGGAAAGACTGGTGCTTAGGAGGAACAAAAGAGTCCTTCCGGTCTGTTTGCAAGACCCTTTGTGGTGGTAACCACTCCAAGCAAGAAGGAGATGACAGCTCCAGGCAAAGGAGAGTGAAGGAGCCACCTTCCTGCCCAGCAATCTTTGGAGCTATCTCCTCTGCTGTGATCAGTCTACCATTGCTGCTCACAGCTGGCAATTTTATTTTAGGGAATAAGCCAATGGCCAACCAAGCCCAAATTATTCACAGAGCAGGACAAAATTGTGATTTTCTCTAATTCCCACAGCCTCAGTCAAACCATCACACTCTAACTGTAATTCACCTTCCTTGTCAACAGTACCTTAGTTAATATTAGTTATTTCAAGGATTAGAAATAGGCATTCAGTAATTAAATGCACATAACATTAATCAGCAGCCTGTTAGCAAACTTTTCAAAAGTTAAAGGCAAGTTAAAGTGGCATTGACAGATACAGTTCCCATTTGCAAATTACTGCTACTTCCACCTGGTACTTATATACAAAGCCTGTCAAGTTTGCATAGTTACAAAGTTAGCAAATTTGTCCCCCTCCAAAATGGCCAGTTAAATAGAGCAGTAATGGATCTTATTGGAAGAAGTTCTTCCTAGTATGAGGGTATCAATAGCCACATATACTCTCTCTATATATATATATATCTTATTTCAACTTATGTGGTGTGCACACAACACATTTTACCTTTTCAATTACCCTGTAAAAATCCTTAGAAGAGAAGTATTGCTATGTTTATGGATAACCATTCTTAGCCCACTCAGTTGTTACCATCTATTTTTAGATTCTACCATGTTCTTGAGCCAGAACATGTCTGAACTTTATCTATTCTTTCTTAAACTCCAAATCATACTTTTCTATGTGCCAATTCCAGCACTAGAGATGTGTTCTATATTTTGCGTTGAAATTACCTAACGAATAATGAAAATGTCCCATCCGCTGACTCAGCCTGTTGCTTTGTTTTGGAAAATGTATCTTGGCTTCTGAGGCATGGAGAGTATTTGCCCCTTTTTTCATAATAACTAAAAATCACACAGAATAAATGCAAAATCCTGAAGGGACGAGCTAAAATTACAGGAGAAGTAAATATCAAGTGAAGCATAAGAAAAACCCTGTGTTTCTGTCCCCCTAGATGAATGAAATGCCTTCCCCTTGCAAACAAAAGCAATAGGGGTTTTGTCCAAAACTCTTTCTCTCCAAACATCCTATCATTCCATATGACTCATCCTTTACGTGGTCAGGGGGAAAAAGGAGATGTGCAGAACTGTATCATTACGTGCAAGCTAAAGTCACTCCTTGAACTTAGCCAAGTGTGAGGAACTATAAAATTCCTGTAAGAGAGAACGTGTAAGAGAGTAGCTGTTAAGTAAGTCACCATAAGCATTTCATTGTTTAGGAAAAACACTGGACACCAGTGTACTATTTCAATAAAACCTGTGATTTTTGCTGCAAACCAGGTCTTGTGCACCAGGATGGGAGTTACTCTCCCAGAGGTTAATGGCATTTATTCTCATCTTGAGCTAAAATATACCCACCAGTAGAACATTTAAAAATAGTATGTTTTCAAGGTATTGAAATACCTCATGGCAGGGAGGAAGCAGAGGGGTATTATCTCTGGGCCCAAATTTTGTGGAATAGTGTCATGAGCCATCTGAGCTAATTTTTCAATTCTAGGAGACTGCAGATGCAGAGGTAAGCAAATAGAGCAGCCAGTAGCAGCAAAATATTCTAACTAAACTGTGACCATACATGAGCCCTGACTGCTCTCTCTTGATTTCTCTTGCACTTTCCCAGCTGGAGCGTCACCTGGGGTTCAGTTTTGCTTTTCCTCCCTGAGCGTCTGCCCCAAGGTGTCCAACTGAAAATACCAGATATGCCTCCTGCCATCATCCCTGTTAAATTATCTCCATGGCAAACATGAAATATCACCCTGGATAAGAAAACGTCATGGCCCTCACAAGGCCTCTGTTTCTTTCTTGATTGTTTTCAGGGACCTGATCTTCAAACTAACTTTTTTTTCTCCTCTGAATTTCTATTTGAGATACATAAGAGTCCCAGAATACTCTTGTTTTTCTTCTTTTCTTTTACATCCCATTAATACTCAGGCTATTGTCACTGTCTTTCAAAATCTAGAGAAAAAAAAGACTTTTCTATGTATTTGCATGTCTCTCATATGGCAAAATATCTTTGTTCAGTGCATTAACATATATAAAGCTGAACGTGAAAGCAAACAACAAAATATTACTCAGAACATGTTTTCACAGTGCTATAATATGTCTTGATTAAATATCCAAAGATTTTAGATATATGGAAAAAATAGAAAGCTTTAAAATAAAGAAGTTTAAAGCCTGAGGGGTCAGTCATCTCTGCTGGGTTTAGGTAGTTATGTCTGAAAATTAAGCCTTAGTCTTCTCCAAGGCACATAACTAAAGCCACTTTGTATTTCAGCCCTACAAAGAATTAAATAATTCACTGGCTACTGTCCTGCAAAGTAATTTCCTCTCTTTGTTTTCCATACTTGAATTTTCATATCTTTTCCAACATTTTGTGCTTCGAATGAGTCAAGTCTGGCAATTTTTTCCAGAATGGCCCTTTTTTTTCCATAGATACAGTCTTTATTATCCTCCTTGACTCCATCTAATACATATTGCCTGTCAGTGCTCTCATAAATTATTATTTTGTACAATTTTATAACTGGTGACTAAAAAGGATTAAGTGAGACAATTTGTGCTATATTAACAGGTATTGCAGAAGAATAGAAGCATCTATTTAAAATTTTGAATGTAGCTAACACATATGTGGAAAACACAGAAAAAAACCCTGCTTGTTTACCAGTTTTAATTATTCTGCAGAGAAATGAAATTCAGCATTTCTCTTATAATTGGTCCTGACAATTAAGCCAGGATTCTTCTAGCCAGGATTGTTTCCATTCAGATATCATGTACCATAGAGAGTTCTGCATATATGGTGTATCTCTGTCAGCAGAGAATGCTATGGCTAATTTTTAAACCAATTTCAGTGCAGGACCCTTGTGTTCCTATCCTTCTATTACTTGTTTATCAAGGTGATAAACGGAGAGGAAATAATCCAGTAGCAGGTCCCAGACATTATGTTTGGAAAGAGCTATTCTCAGATTAGATCTGCAAGAAAAATTACTGGAAATACTGTGATTTGTACATTGTGTCACCAATAGCCCAAATAAGAGGTAAAAGATGAGCAATTCAAAACACAGAGAGCACAGCCAAGTGTCAAGCAAAGGTTTCTATTTTCAGGAAGACACATTTTTAGTGTAGATCAAAAGAGACAGGAACAGAGAAAGAAACAATCTGTTCATGTCAAAACAGAGGGAGTTTGTGACTGCCGAAATGAAAAGTCAAGGTGAGAGGAGAAAGACTAGGATACAAATCATTATCTATCATTTCATTGTTTATATTGTTCAAAAAGCAAAGGAAGACAGTTTTGAATTTCTACAGAGCTGGTACAGGAAAACAGTTCTTTCCCATTTCTAGAGTAATTTGGTCAATTTACTTGCCAGCTGCCCTCTGCAAAGAAGGGAAAAGCCTTATTTAATAAAGTTGTTATTTTACATCCCAAAGCTTCTCCTGTCCCAGTGAGTCAGTGTTGTCCACTAAGAAGACATTACAACCTCTTCTGACCCATACAGCATCTCTGTCTGTAGCTTCTAGTTACATTACAAACGGCCTGACCACGGCTGAGGAGGACATTTCAGATCTAAAGAACTCCATGGGAATTTTGTCACTTGTTGCAGCAGGGGCTAGACATTATCCTGAAATTTTTTAATCCTAGATGTTTTTGTCCAGTTTCACCTTCAGCCTGTCTTAAGAGGCAGAAATTTCTCATCTCTGACTACTACTGGAGTTGCTGCCCTAGCAGACAGAAGGCTGACCACGTCCTAGAAGGTTCTGTCAATTCAGAACAGAGCTGGTACACACTAAAATAGTATTAGCACCCCCTTCTCATGCTTCTCCTTAACATAGAAGGACTTGATTTTCATGAATCCTGCAAGTTTCGCAAGTAATGAAATGCTGACTGAATTTAACTACTGGGTTTTTTTCCAAAATTTCCCTCCCTTGGTGAAACAACAGAAAATCCTTCCACTAGTTAATGCTGTTATGGGGAGCTACTGGCCTTTTATGGCCTCTGGGATGAAGTTCACCACACAGTAAACACCTTGTATCGCAGAATCACAGAACAGCTGAGGCTGGAAGGCACATTTTAAGATCATCTATTCCAATTCCTCTGCTGAAGAAGGATCAGACAGAGTAGGCTGCCCAAGATCGTGTCCAGTTGTGTTTTGAGTATCTCCTGAAGTAAAAAAAAGGGATTCAGAGCACCACGGTATAAATCCCACAGTGTATCTAGACACCTGTTTTTGAGTTAGATTTCTAGTCCCCTTTTTCTAAGAAGATGGGAGAAACAGCCCCCTTCTGGGTAAGAATCACCTCCTCTGAAGAACTGCCTCTTGCACAGCTCAAAGGTTTCCACAGTGTGAGATTAGTTTATCTAGTGACACACTGACCTTTTTTGGATTGGGCCTTTTTTGAAATATTTTGCATGAGTGATAAACACATTCTTATACCTAAAGTTGTTCCTTCTTCATAAGCAAATAATATGGATAAACAGGAGATTTTGGATTATTAATATTATTGCCCTAAAGGATGCTGTTTCAGTTTTGGGAATTGTTGATGTTCTGAGCTTTGAAGATACTCACATCACTTCAACTCTTGTTGGAAATTATGTATGCTTTGAAGAGGGATAAGTGACATGGGATATTTAATCTGATTTTCTCAGCGTGTGTTACAATAAAATTAGTAAGAGATACCTCTGCCTAAATTAAGGTGCAAATGAGACTATGTGACAAATTCAATAATATGGATTTTTATTTAACAGTGAACGTGAGGTAGAAAGATAGAAGGAAATAAAAAAGGGAGGAGAGGGGGAGAGAGAGAGATCAAACAGAATACAGTCACCACCTGTGGATACAGCGGTGTCTTGTTGGTCCTTCTTCACCCTGGATCTCTCTGTTTTAGGGGGTTCTGAGGTCATGCAAAACTTTTCATTATTTATGCATCTTAGCAAAAAAACAAATTAATGTTCATTGATTACAGAGTTCTCTTTTCCTATTGGTTAAATGATTCCCTTGCTTGTAATGCTGATTAGCCTTCATGCTCAGTCTTTCTCTTCTTTTGAGTCAGTGGGTTTCCTGAGTCAGTGGCCATGAGTCCATAATTGCAATCTCTCCCTGCCAGAATTACCCAGTTGGAGTTGATTTCAGCACAGTTGCTGGGCTGACTTTCCTTGTGACCCATAAATTCTGCATTCTTTGTGCCCATTGTCAGTGATACATTCTTCTCCCCAGGCTTTGTTAACCTCCTCCTAGATCTGAGATAACACCCAGGCAATAGTACCACCTTTATCTTGTCTCAAGTTCCTGCTGTGATGGCTTATTTTATAGTCCAAGTTGCAGGTATCCATGGAGGTACATTCCAGGGGGCTTCAGTGGTTGTTAGTTGTCACAGATGGCATCTGTCCCATAACTTGGGGTGATCTTTGTTTGACTGGAGATATGAATATGAGCAGTCGCTTCTTTACACTTACCACAGTGGGAATTTTTGTTTGGATGTGTTACCCAGGACGTGCTGACCAGATCTCACCTGCACCAGGCCTCCATTCAGTGCCCTTCTGTCATTCCCATCTGTACTTTTCTCACGACAGTCATTCTGTGGCCTTCACAGTGTCTGAGACAGGTAACTGTGCTCTTTAACTCCTTATAGCACAGCACGTAGGTATTCAGATTTAGGGAGTTTCTTTCAGCATTCCTACTCTCCCATTCAAAACTGGGTTTTAAAACTTTGTGTCAACAAAATGTCAGGCAATAAGAGTCAAACAGAGATTTTAATCCTACTTTAAGAGAGTATCTCTCACTTGTGGGTAAAGGCTGCTACTCTTTGATTCAATTTCCAGCTATGGTGAAATTCCTGAAGAATCCTCTGCCACTTTAAAAAAATTACACTGGTACTAGTTGATACTCTACAGTTATGCAACTATTTTATACTAGATAAGTCCTTCTTCAAATCTTCAGAATTCTCTTATGCAAAATATTAATATAGCAATTGCTACTGAAAATCCATGAAGTTTCCACTGTCTTAAAGGTGCTCCAGAAGTACTTTTGATCATTCGAAATTGTCATCCTGATTTTAATATCTTGCAGCTCCCTGACTGACTTAGTCATCTCTTCACAGCAGTCTGTCAGCCAAGAAATGTCTAGGCCAAGTTCATTACATGGTGTTGGAGAAACCACAGCAAAGCTCAGGATGTATGTGTTGTGCCTTCAGAGGGACAGCTGCATAGGCTGGCATCTAAATATAGCAACCAGGGTGATTAGGACTACTGAGAGAGCTGGAGTGTATCTAGCCTCCTTGATCTCATATTCTCTTTATAGGTAAAAGATTGCCAAAAGCATCAAGCCACCAGTCAAGTCAACGTAGAAAAAGAGTACTTCCCTGGGAATCCAGTGATTTTGAGATGGGGTTAGAAACTTTTTGTAGCTTAAACTTTGAGTGGTTTTCCACATATAGTCTGTACTCCCTGGACTTCCTCTTCTCCTCCTAAACTTTCTTCTCACAGATTTTGAACTGAAAGTAGATGATGCTTTATGTAGATGTTTATGCAACCATAAGCAAAATTAAAACATTGCACAAATCATTATGAAGCTCATGGACTGCAAAAGAAAGAAAAGTTTTCACAGGATCCCAAAGGAACCAAACACCCCGGGGCAAGAAAAATGCAACAGAAGTGGCCACTGGTGTCCTTTAAGTTCCTTATTATAAATCTGTACATGCAACTCACTAGAAGTTGCATGTATACTTTATATACTTTAGAGCAGAGATAACAGGTTCTGTGGCCGTGCTTTGTCTCTTTCAACTCTGCCTTTCAGACCATTCTCTTTCTACTTTGGCCTGTCGCCACACCTGTGCCCTTTTCTCCTCATGTCCTTCTCCATATTTCAGCATTACTTTAAATTTAGTTGTTGATGTGTAGCACCATGAGCCAAAGCCTGATCTCATGCAAGTGAGTGGTTGCTGTGCAACTACCCTTTAAGGAGCCATTTGGTTTTGACTTCATTGCCTATTGTTTCTCCAGTATGAAAAAACACAGTATTTTTATCGTTGTCTCTCTGAGAGTATAATGAGCAATCATTTTCTGACACGGGCATTATATTTATAGTCATAAAGACAAACTCATACTTCAGCTACTGCCAAGTAACACTGCAATGTTCATGTTTTCTCGCTGAGCAAAATTTCACCTGTCTTTCCAAATTTCTCCCTTCACTGATTTTCTGTCACAGTCTCCAATTCCTCCTTTTACTTTGGCTTGTAGTTCTGAAGACAAGAAATCCAAATATGCTGGATTAAAAGTTTTAATGGAAAATGCTTTTTTAATAGCATTTTTTTCCATTTAATATGAAATGCTTCTTTTCACAGTTGAAAGGTTGTAGAGATATCTGATTTTAAAGACAACCCACTTCATTTATAACAAGATAAAACAAAAAAGAAAACAGATGTTTCAGGCACTTTGGAACAACAAAAAACCAAACAACACTTCTTTTATTTTATTCAAAATCAGTTATGTAGAAAAAAAACCTCTTATTTGGAACAAATAAATACTCCACCACAGTTCTTTTGTTATTCAAAATCAGTTATTTAGTTATTTTAAAAGTCAGATTTCCATATATAGAAATTGTGCAGCTTTAGGTTTCTCTGTCTCCTTTCTTCATATTCAGATAAAACTGTCAATTCATCTTCTTGGATGAAATTATTCATGCCTCCCCTCTCTACTGTGAAAACGGGTGCCCCTTGTACAAGCCAGGTGTTTCCCTGACTCATTCTCTTCCTGAATCACCACATCACACTTGGTTCCTCTCATTTTCCCTGTTCACTTTTTCTAGCAGTTTTGGGGCACTTTGATTAATTCTTTGATAGTGGCATTATAAAAAAATGAAACACAAAACCTAGCAAAGCGAGAGCAGCAAAGAAGCATTTACAGTTTATATGACATTTTTTCATGGCAGGCATCTAATCACAATCGCATAAAGAATGTGAGGAATATACATACACACACACTGCTGCTAAACCAGATGAAGATAGATGAAACATATCCCACCAGATATCCCACCAGGGCTCCACTGTGCATTAATAGTGACTTGGAAGACAAACATCATCTCTCCAAACATCCCATTCTTCCTTCTTCCTCCCCCAGCTTGTATTGCTGAGCATGATGCCATACAGTAGGGGATATCCCTGGGTCAGCTGGGGTCACCTGTGCCAGCTGTGCCTCTTCCCAGCTCCTTGAGCTCCCCCAGTCCCCGCAGTGGTGGGTGAGAAGTAGAAAAGGCCTTTACTCTGTGCAACAACTGCTCAACAACAACAAAGTCATCCCTGAATTATCAACACAAATCCAAAACACAGCACAAATCCAAAACACAGCCCCATACCAGTTACTGTGAAGAAACCTGACTCTACCCCAGCCAAATCCTGCACAACATTGAAACATTAGTGATAACCACAGTCTACAGTGGTTGCAATGTGTATTTTAGCGAAGACAGATTAAAGGATTCCTATTTAGGACCTTAATGCAAAGTCCATGGGAGTGAAGTTTGTTTTGTTCACTTCAGATCAAACCTTTCTGATGTGTAAGAGGAATCCAGCACTTACAACAGCCTTCTCATCCCAGCTTAAACTGGGTCGAGAGCCCTTCTTTGCAGCTGCAAAACTGGTGTGAGACTGGAATCAGGCTTGAGTCAGAGACTTCTTTCTTTCGCACATTAGTAAACATGCCACACAGATGGCATTCTTTTCAGACAGAAGGTTTCCAAATGGTACCTTCACATGGTATTCCCATTGCACAATATCTTGGAAAACAGAATGAAGTAGGACGAAGTTTTTTAATGTTCTATGCAATACATGTGTCACAATGACTTGCATTAATACCCAGTCACAGCAGCAGGATAATAATTTCACTTTGTCCTCTGAATAGTTCTATATTTTCTTTATTAGGAAATAAAATTTATTGTCTTCAATGAAATTTGGATTAGGGCTAAAACTATTCCAGAGCAGTAGATCTTACACCCTGTGCATGTTTAAATATAGATTTATTATTTTTATTCACAGACATATATACACCATTTTTTTATATAAATATATATATGACCCTATTAGCTCTGAGCATGGGTTAGGTTTCTCTGGTTAAGTAAATTAAGAAAAAGTTAAGAAACTGTAATAAATACAAAAGGATTCAGTTCTGCTTCTGGATCCAGCAGCTAGACCATGGTCCTACCAAGGGCATCTCAGAGGGCAATGGAGTCAAGCCATAAATATCTTTAGGAGATCATCATGACAATGATGGTGACACTGATCCATAGGTCTTAGCAAGGAGTCAAGTTGCCCTGAAAAAAAACCACAGAAACAGGACTGTGATTGACCTCTGTAAGGAGAAAATATCAGAATATCAGGATCAGATCAGCATTTCTACATCATCCAAGCAAGGAGTTTTCAATTGTGGTTACTGGCACTTGTGTAAGAGCGTGCAGTGATAAAATCAGCCTTTGTTTTAAACATACCAACTTCTTATTCTCTTTCAACCTCAGAACATTTTTTTTCCTGATGGGTCATTGTTACAGTGCTACATGGATTAGCTTCTGTCTGAATAAAATGCAGTAGTTTTTTTAATTATACACCACAAACTGCATACGTACATAGAAAGAGGAATGTTGTTCATGACTGTCTTAGTGGCCTCCAGACCTTCACTATGGTTTTTCTGACTAAATCATAACAAAGAACAGGAAAAAGAAAGAACAATGCCCAACCTATAGACAAACCCTGATTCTATTCTGAACTAGATACAGAATTTTTGCCCCCAAATACAGGGCTAAAATGATATTGCTGTATTTTGGTTTGCTCTTCTGATGGGACTATTTTAATACTACATGGTAGAATGAGGATGGGACTCAATGGAGTACAATTTAGATGGGACTCTGAACAACCTGGTCTACTGGAAAGTGTCTCTGTCTACATCAGGCAGGTTGGAACAAGGTGGTCTTTAAGGTCCCTTCCAACTCCAAACCATTCCATCATTCTATGCTACAAATATTTTCTGCACACAGAGGAGCACTAACATAAAATCCACATCCAATTCAGTAACAAGGAAGGAAAGGAAATTGATAGCTTAAAAAAAGAAACACTTCTGAACATGTTCAGGTTTTAATCTTTGATTTGCAGTGTGTCTGGCCCCTGTTAAGAGCAACAGGAGGATTTCCGCTGGGAAGGTGTGTAAGGACGGTGGAAGGTGCAAGGTCCCAGTGAAAGCAGAGCCCATCTCCCAGCTCATTGATATCTCACCCTGATCACTTTTCCAGTGACAGTGAGTACAGCTCTGTCTTACCTCATGAAACTGCACCGAAGGCATTAAAACTACTAGTCTTCAATGGGAAAAAATACAGTAGGCAGAGTGAAATTCATATCCATTTCTCTTTTTGTCTGCTCTTGGGAGACAACCTCAGAAAGAAAATTGCAAATGGATCCCTATGCCTACTCATGGATGTTCCTGAAGCTGGAAACCTGATTTACAATGATTACTTTCAACAGTATCAATAATCTCTTGTCTTGTTCTCTGAGATTTTCTAGTCTCCTTTCCACAGGGCTGTACTACAAGGGGTTTTTGAGTTTTCTAAATAGAACCATAGAATGGTTTGGGTTGGACAAGACCTTAAAGATCATCTATTCCCATCCCCCATTCCATGGGCAGGGACACCTTCCACTAGACCAGGTTGCTTCAAGCCCCATCCAATCTGGCCTTGAACACTTCACAGATGGGGCAGCCACAACTTCTCTGAGCAACCTGTGCCAGTGCCTCACTGCCCTCACAGTAAAGAATTTCTTCCCAATAGCTAATCTAAATCTACTCTCTTTCTGTTTAAATAACGTAATAATAACATAGAGACTTTGGAATTCATTTCTACTCAATAGGTGTCATTTTGGTCTCCCTCTAGTTGCTTCTGCCAACACATTCAAATATAAAATCCATAGAAATTACATGCAATATGCTAACTGTCACATATATTTTATCTCAACCATTAATTTCTGTGTACTAAATTGTATACTCCAACAGAATCTTCAAGTGTGCACGATTTAGAAATTGCAGTATCATATGATACGGCCACATGAAATGGCAACATTTGGGACACTTATCAGACAAAACCAGTAAATGGTTTAAAATATGTAGTTACACATTTAAATATAATACAGAAGATCATATATATAAAACTAGACCTAATAGAATAACAAAAATTTCTCCTCTTTATATACACACATGGATTGCCTACAGTTTCCATAAAATTAACTGTATAAAAACTAAAATACTCATTGAGTGGCAGTGAGGATTTTAAAAAGGTTTTAATGATTTTGCTGAATCAGAAAATTCTCCTTTAATGTAAAAACAACACATGGATAAAAGCGTGTAAAACAAAAATTCGCCATTGAGATTTTATTTTAATACTTAAGGTCATGATTCTGAAGTACAGAACACATTTTCCTTGAAAATATTACTTTGATAACAAATTGCAAATTGGTTCTAATAAAAGACCACAGAAACATGTTGAAAAAAGAAGTGAGCAGCAAAAAATAAACATAAAACATATGCTATCTCCCTTACAAGCATTCAAGCCTTTTTGTTAAGGACCTGCATATCGCTTTCAGATATAATTGGGTGTTTACTTTCATTTGGGTTACATGCAGTGCTACTAAGACTTGTTAGCAGTCTGTTCACAACACTTAATTTAGTGTACTAGTCTGATTTCTCTGCCACATGACAACTACCTCAGTTAAAGTGGCAGCTGATGCAATCTGAAACAGTTCCAATACTGCCAAGTACTACAGGTTCTAAGTGATCAGTAGGGTCCAGGAGCTGTACATGAGGGAAGGGTTGTCCTCTCTTTAGCAGCCCCTGCTGCCAGGCAATCAGTTACATTTGCAGGCTGGGATTTGTCCCAGGGCACAGCATGTGGCATCCTGGTCCCTACTCTTCCTTTTCTGCCTGATAATCTTCTCCCATGGACCCCTTTCTTATGGGGCTCCTACTTTGGCACAATCCACTGCCTCATTCAGTCCTAAAGCCCAAAGATCTGACTCACTATCCCACAGGCATCGTTGAAGAGCCTGAGGGGTATTTGCTGACTGAGGACAGGGGACCATGTCTAACAACTTCAGCAGCATTCCTCACTATATTTCAGTGGTACTGGTATATTGTCAGCCACCAGTGAGCATTCCTGTTGCACAGACACATACAGGTGCAAAATCTGAATACAGAAGTGAATTAGAACTTAAAGACTGGTTGATACCACAGCAAAGAATGTTACAATAGTGGGATTGGTTTTTTGAGAATAATTTGTTGAACTTTTAAAAGTGCACATAACTCAAGAAATCATTATTCTGGAATAATAAGTGGCATTAGAACTTTAGTGGTATTTATTATAAATGTATAAGGTACATGTGTCTACATTTTAATGTATTTATATAATGTAAGCTACTTCATATACATATTAAAATGACACAGATATACTCAGCTATATAGGCAGATAGACAAGAAGGATAAAAAGCACAATACTGCAACTCTACATGTTGTCAGAATCTGGAAAGATTTTTGTTCAGATTTTGCAAGACAGGCATGTTTTCCATTAACCTAAATACTGTTAGCTCCAACAGAAAACACACTGCTAAGAAAATTATTTCTTCATGCACCATTCAAAACCATCATCCTACACATCTGCTTAGGGACCTGTGTATTGTAACCTGTTAATGTTAAAATACCAGCCTAATTACTTTTTAGAGTTATTTGTTTGTTCTGGAAAACTAATCCACAGATTCATGTTAATTCATAGACAGTAAATCTGAGATCCACGTGACAGTCTTGATCCAGAGCATATTAAAGTCAGCAAAAGTTCATTGACATCAAAGCATTTCAGATCAGTAACTAAAATAAGGTATTATTTTAGTAATAAATATTTTAGTATTTTAGCACAGCATGGAATAACACTTTTGTTAGCCCTTTGTTCATCTTGGTGGATGAGGGGGGGAAATTGTCTCTCTCTCTTTTTCTCTTTTTTGCCCTTTTGTATTCATCTTACAACTGGTAAAATTGCCCTTGGCCTTCAAAGAAGTCTCTTTGCTTTGAACACGTGAGTAGATATACTGCCTTTTCTATCCTCTTTCAGAGGCTCAGTTGTCTGACAATCCTGTATTCTTAAATAGCATTGAATATCTAAACCACTGTCTTTCAAAACTCATAAATTTAGGTTTTTTCAATAACTCCCTCTGTGAAGAAACAAATATCCTCCTAATTACCTCTTCTGATGCATTAACATCCAGTTATTAAAATTATTAGAAATGCCTCTACCTGAATTAAGGTGTAAACAAGACCAGATGCCAAAGTCAATAGTATGGATTTTATTTCATGGTAAATGTGAGGCAGAGAAAGAGAGAAAGAAACAGGAAAAAGGACAAGGGGGGAAGAAAGAGACAGAGAGAGATGAAATTAGAAAATGTATCACCACTGCGGAACCCAGCAGCATCCCATCAATCTGATTCTTCTGGTCTTCTTGGTGGTGAGGGTCCCACAAAACATGGAGTCCAGTGGATTAATATACGTTCAGGAGATGCCAGGCACCACTCCTGGAGAGGGAGGGAAGCTTTGCAGCCTCTTGAGACAGGCTCTGGATTTGTTGCATCACTTGGATCACGTGCAGTCCTCTGGTGGTGGAAGGCCCCGGGAATGGGGGGGCTTGGGGAGGGGCTTTGGGGGTTGCAGCAGTTTGACAAAAAATCATTCTATGATTTTGACAACGTTTAAGACATTACTGGCATTTCAGTCCATCACACCACCACTGGCTTAAACATTGAAACAACTGTTGCTTTCCTAGGGCCCTCAGTTCATGTGTTGTCCACGGGGGTGATATGTGCTCAGCAGACAGAGGAGAAAAGAGAGAACCAGCAGAAGTATTAATGCAAGTAATCACACAGCATACAAAAGCTATCCCAATCATCAAGAATGTAAACCCAATTGCAATCACCAACCCAATCCTCGTTAGCCATTGCCCCACCCTGTGAGTCCCGAGGACTGGAGTATGGACATCAGTCAGGAACTGGGGTTCCTCAATTGATGCTGTTGCATTATGAATGGTAATACAACGTTCAATTTCAGTATTTCAATTTCAATTTCATACAATATTCAATTTCCATATACACTTTGTTCTTTTAACAATAACGTATCTAATGCTGAATAATTTGTAAGCCCATTTTTGACACTTGTTGGACTTGCAAGTTAAGCTCTTCGAATGTATATCGGGTCCAATGACCAAGGGAACCCCAGAGCTATCTTTTGCCCCACTGTATAATAATCTAGGGCATGTATATCACTGATCCATTCTCAGCTTTGTCCAGGAGAACCTAGTTTTCACTGTGTCCTTCTCGCAAGTGAATAATGAAAGACATGTTTTGAGCAAATGGATGGGAGCACTATACTTTTAGATTAGCATGTTGAATTAGAAGCATCCTCAAGCTAAATTAAGTGGTGCAGTATAGCTGCTTGTCTTGCAAGTCCAAATGTAGTTTTAGGATACAAAGTTTTATACAAAATACAAAAAAATTATTATGTGAAAGGTTTTCATACAAATGCATACACAAAGCAAAACTGTGGATTTACTGTTGGTGAGGTTATAAGTAAAATTAATTCACTTTCAAATTTAGTTGTATTATCCCAGGTTGCTTTTTCTGTTTTTTTTCTCTGGGCAAATTACCTTCATCACATTCCTTTACAATTACTGCTACAGTAAGTTGCACCCACAGCTGAGAAGTATGTGTGGTACAGAATGTACTACAGTTACCATACAGATTAGCATAAATAAAAGTATTGATGTAAAGTTTAAACCATCTTAGGACACATGGTAGGAAACTTAATAGTACATAATAAAAGTATTTCAAGAAATGGTTACAAGTTTTGAGAGATGGTAAAAGGTTTTCTTGTATTTTATCCATGTCCCATTTGCAGTTTAGAGCTGCAACTTCTTCTGGTTCAGGAAGGGAATATTTTCCCTTCTTTTGTTAAGAGCATTTATTTCACTCATCGATATATCTGGAAAATGTAGCCAAATCATCATAATGAATCCAAAGCCTTTTGAGGAAGAACTGGGAAGGTTAATACATATTTGTACGATTTCAAATATGTATAAATTCTTATACCAACTCCAAGTTAAATTTCACTGAATTTTTAAATTTTCAGTTTGTTGAAACAAAATTATATATCCATAAGGTAAGAGTAAAAGCTTTTTCCACTCTTATGTTTTGTAAAAAGACAAAATTAATTTAGCAAAATTAAACCAACAGTACATAAAATCCTTATATAGTCCTGCTGGTATTTTTCTCCCTACAAATCGTTCTTGATGAAAACACAAACAAGTCACAAGAATTAATAAACTGATAATACAAGCAATTATGATGGCAATTAAAAGTTTTGTTGGTTCCACACAGCTCCATCTCGTCTGTTGGCAGGTTCCTATAAAAGATAAGTGAAAATTCAGCCCAACACGGACCAATTATTAAAAGGAAGGCTGGCATAATTCTACTAAAGCAATACCTTGAGTTTGAAATGCTGACAATCACAAGGGTGACAGATCCTAAGGGAAAAGTCATTATCACATCTTGGCTGTTTTCAGCCTTCTCCTGCAGGTCTGCTGGCAGATCCCCCAGTCTGGAATGGTTCCTTTCATCTACGGTGGGGGGGTGTTGGCTGTTTGCTGAGGCAGTTTTAGATAAGTTTTGCCTGTATATTTCCTGCTGACATCGGAGTGCAATCCAAAGCTTATCAAATTATTAAATGCATGGTATGACACCTTTCACCAGATAGGAATCTATACCTCCTCTTGACAGGGGCTGAACACTGAGTTAAAAGAAATGACCACCAATAAGGAAAATACAGTGATTCTTTCATCTGCCTAGGTCCCACAATGCAAATCACTGCTGTGCCCACGTGGGATGCTTACCAGGCTCCAAAAGGTACCCTTCCAGCAGTGGGGAAATGCTGAGCAAAAAAATACACCAACCAGCCAGTTCCACGGCTTTCATGTCTTGGAAGCTGTAAGCCACTAATACTTAGATTTCCAGGTCTTACTGTGAGTCTGTATGGGTTTCTCAGTTTTGAAGAGTGTAACTAACTGGTAGATGACCTCCTGTGGCCTCAGAAAGCAAACTGAAATCAACATGTAGGGGATTTAGACCATTTCCATAAATACATTTAAAAACAAAATTGACGTGAGTTTTCAAACAGGCCTTGAATGAAAAAAAAATTTTGAAGGCCTGTACAATCTCTTCAGCTGATATCTTCTCCATATGTGCCTGAACTGCACTCCAGCCAAGAAGCTCTCTGAGAGCTCAAGCTGCTCTGACGGAATCTCGCAATGGGCCTCTGAACTGGATGGAGAGCACAGCTAAAATTCCTGGCTAGGAAATACATCACTTAAAAACAAATGTGGTCCAGGAAAAAAGTCATGGAAAGCACTGAAAACAGTCATATGGGAGTGCGAGATGTCAGCAAATGTCTTTCTTTTTACCCAAAAACCTGGAAGTCAGCATGATTGAATGTCTCATGCCTGCTTTCTTATCAGAAATGTTTTTTCTGGACATTTATGTGAAAAAGTACTATACCAAATTTAAAAAAAAAAAAAAAAAAAAAAAAAAAAAAAAAAAAACAAACAAACAAACAAACAAACACCAAGCCTACTCTCACTGTGCTAAATCACTGAATCAACTGCAAATTCATCATTGAATGTACTCCCTAGCCAGGACCCCACCAGGTTTGAATGTTCAGCAATCACAGTCATATTTATAAAGGGCATTGCAGAAACAAGGGAACTTTGTTTTACTCAGCTGAGTTGTTACTGATCCCCTACATTCCATGATATGAATTTGAAATTATTTACCTACAATTTATTCATTTGAAAGAAAAATAGCCTCAGGATAGAACTTCATCCACTGCAAACTCTTCTTTCCTGCCCTTAAAAAAAAGCAAGCTCAGAACGGGTCTGCAGAAAGCAGGTCAGAAGAACATATATCACAGATAACACATTTCCCTCCCCATTCCAAGCAATTTTCTTCATTCTTTAAAGCTGCTCTGCTGTCCATAGAGTATTATTCTGGCAAGTTAAAGGACTCTACACTGACTTCTGCAGAGCTGTTTCAGTCATCCTACTGGGAATTGGATTTTTTTTGTCCGTAAGACCCCACGGGAGTAAACATTGGCACCTCTGGCATTGACTTACCTTTCTGGATCCCCCTGAGGCCGGGTCTGCACATGAGGTGGACAAGAAGCCAACAGAATGGAGAGCATAAAGGAAACAGTCCTCTCTCTGTTCTACCAGAATTTCTCTGATCTTCAAAGGGGACATTGTCCTGTCAAGGGATCACAGCCCCATGGATTGTGCTTCCGTGATCTGACTCTTTCTGCCTCACGGGGTACCAGGATTAGCACACGTCCTACTCACCCCCCCAGGGCCAGGGCCCCCCACTCCTCTCAGCACCTCCCAAACTGCTCTGCAGTGGAGGAAGGAGCTGATAAAACAGGTCTATTAGTTGCTCGGCACATGATTTATTCAGCTCCTCCCAGTCCTAAAGCAGATCACCATCCTCAACTGCTAAGGCAAGGAGAAATAGCTGGGAATGGGAATGGATTAGCTGGGAATGGGAATGGATTAGCTGGGACAGGGTTGGGCTTGTGTGAGACATCAGTCAATGCATCCCATTCTGCTCCTCCAGCTCCAGAGAAAACTGATGCAGCCTAGATCAGCTTGAAGCACATGCTAATAAGTGCAGGTGAACGTGTCCATACCATGAAGCAGGGTGCAATAGTGGAGACATCAATGTATGAGCTGTCTGTTCTTAATTCAGCAGGTTTTTCTTGTCTGAATTACGTTTTTTGAAGGTCATGACTCAACAGAGCGATTTTAATACAAGTTCCCAGCAAACTCTGCCTGGTTCCTGCTGTCTGCTACCATACTCCACATGTAGTTCACATCCACTAGCTTAAGGTGTTGGGAATAGCTGTTTCAGGTCAAGTAGGTCAGGGAGTTTATAGCTTTTTTCTAAAATCTGTTCAGTCAATCCAGCTTCTTCGTATCAGCAGAATGAGTCTTTAAAGCAGCTGCAGTATCATATGAGAAGGAAGAAGGTCAGTTGTTAAAAGCCATCAAAGTCTCAAAAAAAAGTTTACACTGACAATTTTGACTGAAAATGAAGCAGGTTTCTTACACAAGGAACAAAAAGTGCTTTGGGAAAAGTGAACAACGCATTTGTCAAACCACACATAAGGCACACATGCATGTGCCTTTCCAGGGATTATGTGAGGTGTTTTAATGAAGTGTAGTTTTGAATACTCCAAATTTTCCAAAAGAGGGGAGGAACTGGAAAAGTGTTCAGTTCAAACCTTTACAGGCAGACGGAAGAGAAGAAAATAGATTTTATCAAATGAAGAGGGCACATTTTATAGCTTCCTTCCAGATTCAGTTGATAATTATAATGAGTTTGCACAGTTCAAGGCAATCAAAGGCCACTGTAACTCATAATCAGTCCAGGAAAATGCTTTTCTTAGTGCAATTTGGACAATATGCTTGCAGTTCACCTATTTCTTTCATGTACTATATAGTTTACATACAGGATCATTTTCCTAATGCCATCTGTACATTTTGACTGTAAACTCCCTCCTACATAAAGACCACCTATATCTTGCCAACCACAATTTCATGAGCTGTTTATTTCTTAAAGAATAAAACCAAAACCACCCATTTCATAGAATGGTTTAGGTTTGAAGAGACCTTAAAGATTGTCTAGTTTCACCCCCTGCCATAGGCAAAGGACACCTTTCACTAGACCAAGTTGCTCAGACCTCTGTCCAACCTGGCCTTGAACACTTCCAGGAATGGGGCAGCCACAGCTTCTCTGGGCAACAGGTGCCAGGGCCTCACCACCCCCACAGGGAAGAATTTCTTCCCAACAGCCAATCTAAACCCACTCTCTGTCAGTTTGAAGCCATTCCCCCTTGTTCTCTCACTACAGGTCTTTGTAAATAGTCTCTCTCCATCTTTCTTAGAGGCTCCCTTCAGGTACTAGAAAGCCACAATTAGGTCACCCCAAAGTTTTCTCTTCTCCAGACTGAGAAAATCCAATTCTCTTGGCCTTTCTTTATAGGAAAGGAATTCCTTCATTCCTCTAATCGTCTTAGTGGCCTCTTCGGGACTCGCTCCGAAGGTCAGTGTCCTTCCTGTGCTGGGGACTCCAGAGCTGGAGGTAGCACTGCAGGTGAGGTCTCACCAGAGCAGTAAAATCCCCTCCCTTACCTGTTGCCCACACTGCTTTGGATGTAGCCCAGGATATAATTGGCTTTCTGACCAGCAAATGTGGCCAGGTCATGTCCAGCCTCTCATCCACCAGCACCCCAAGACCTTCTTGGCAGGGCTGCTCTTGACCTGTTCAACCCCCAGCACCATATGTAAGTGTGTTATCATAGCTGTACATGTGTTTTCCAGTCTGTGAAAGCCTGAAGACAGCACAGCACTGTACAGGTGTAATTAAGAAGGTGTCCTTTCCCTACAGTGGAAAACCAACACTCTGCAAAGATTCAAATCTCATTTGCTTTTTTTTTTCCAGCTTTTAAGATTGCAGTCCTGGAAGACTGAGTTGCCTGAATGGCATGAACGAAAACATGATTTTTTTAACCCTCCCCACCATTGGTCTGACTCTAGATACGGCCAGTAGCAATCCAAAGCTATCTAGTAGCTGTTTAGAAACCTGCATGCCATGAATTAGTGGCCCCATGCCAGGCACTTGATCAGGTATTGCTTACCAGTGATCCCTGAAGGACAAAGTGATGACACATTGATGAGGAAACACCAGAAGCTTGTTCCACTGCAGGACCTGCTTGTTGGATAAACAGAGGACTTTGTACTCACAGCCCTGAACTTTGGATCTTCTCACATCCAGGCATTTGTTCAGATGTGGTAGTCTTTGTCAATATTTGAATTTTTACCATGTCTACCCAACCATTCCATTTCTCTCTGTTACATTGCATATGGATCAGGGTGAATTTAAAGGCGCACTCGTGATCCATCCACAGTACAGGCTTTTCAGTGCTATTCCAGCACTGAGTGCACCTCTAACACTAATTTGGCTTCTGATTTAGATTAAAATAACGCAACAGGCACACATTTCAGCCTATTTCCAGCCTAAGGATACAGGCACGTCCTCCCTGGCTACACTGGGAGTGATAATGTCAACAAGGCCAGGCTCCTGGGTGAGGCAGAGACACCATCATCTCCACTTTACCAACAGGAAGCCGAGGCATGAAGAAATGAAGACCTGGACCCACAGAGACTGAAGCACAAATGGTTGATAGATTCCTTCTGCTTGTGACAAGCCAGCCTGATGCTTTTACCACACCCCCTGCCCTGGGTGTAGCCATGCTCCTGTCCCCAGCTGCTCTCCTCCTCCCCTCTTCAAAGCCTGACAACCGCTCATGTCTGCCAGAATAACTGCACGTGTAACCTCCCGCTCACACAGCTCATGGAAATCAGCAAAGGAGAGCAAAGATGTGCTACTCACAGTGCTGAAGATCCAGGAAACCAAGTCAGAGAGCAGTGACCCTGGCAGAGCAGAGGTGATGGTAGTCACAGGTGGAGGGTACAAGGTACTGAGGGGGTGTGAGGCATGGTTATTGGAAGGGACTCATCTCGCTCAGCACAACTACCCTCTACACCAGCTCCAGACTCAGCAAAGCAGAGACCACCTGCAGCAAAGGGATAAAGCATCCCCAGCCTCCACCCTGCCTGATTCACCTCTGTTGAGGCCTATCAAGAAACGCCTTTGAGGTCTGTGGGTGAAGGCACTACTGCAACACCTGCAGCGAATCTGGCCTCCTGAGGACTTTCTCTTCTTCCCCTGCCCTCCTCCCAGAATGCTCTGCTGCTTAGAATTTCACCCAGGCTCCAGTCCCATGCCCCAGGGTCACATGGGGAAGGAGCATGGGACATAATCTTGACTCCCCTAAACCCCAGGCTGTTGTCCCTCCTTCTGCTTGTAACAGTAAGAGCAGGAGAGAAATCTACTGATCTGCTGCTAATCTCCCAAGAGTCTCCTCCAAACCCCATGATACTGCTTCTTACTTCACAAAAATCTTCCAACCCGGCAAAAGGGAGACTTCTCCGACATTTCTGACATTTACAGTCAGAAGCAGTGCGGTTTCTCATAGGTGGAGGCACAGTCAAACACTTGGCATGCTGCCTTTCTGGCCTTCCCAAGACCTGTGGGAAGCACCTCAGGAAATGCAGAGCACCTGGTAGTAGTGACGTAATTGCACTGGCCAAGAGGGCCACACACACACATACAGAGCACAAAATCTTTCATAGGGTGCATATACTTTTGTGTCAAACATGGCAGGTATGATCCCTCTCCCTGCTTTCAGCAGCAAAACATCAGATGTCACACACACAGATTCTTGGAGAGAAAGTGAATTTATCCGTTGTTGCCAGTCCTACTAGAAACAAATAATCAGTATTCCAAGACTTTTGCAGTTCCTGCAGCCTCTCTCCAAGAGCCTTGCTTTCTGTTACTGCTCACTGCCCTGCTCAAAGGTCACAGAAAGAAGTCTATTAAAGAACTGGAGTTCAAATCCATGTCTCTTAAATATCAAATTGGCTATAATCCTATAATTAATTTATTCTATGGAACAAAAATGTTATGCATCTTATTTTATTATTTGGAAGTAGGGTGTTCTGGTTTTTATATTTCATCATAAACATCAGTTCCATAAATAGTTTCTGCATGTGACTAATCCTACACAGCATCTGAACTCAGACTACTAAAACACATGTCTGCAAGATCAGGGCCTAAATTTGTTTTCAGTCATTCTTCTAAGAAATTATTTAGCTTCTGAACAGCTAAGCCACATCTCAGAAGGTTTTTAGGAGGAAACCCAGAGGTTTGACAGATCCTGGACACATACTTGCCTTCTCTTCTTTTCAAAGTCTCCCAACATGCTATGTTGAAGCAACAGTATATTAGCCCCAGAGAAAACGAGTGAAAATAGTCAGAAACATGAGTGCATGGATCAGTGGTACCCCCAAGTAAAAAATATAAATTTCTCTTTATATCTGCTCCTAGAGTACATTATTCTTTTCAGTTGTTGTAATTTGTTACACTTGTTGGACTACATTTGGAAGGAGAACTGTCATGTGAGGTAAAATTACCTGCAGTACAGTCAACTGAGTGAGCACAACCAGCAGCAAGCCTGGATTACGGTACGGTTTCGTCATAAGTAGCGAAGAGTGAATAACGTAGCTACAAAACTGGATCAAACCCAATTTCTGTGATATACCATCTATCCATCTACAGTCCTGCACTGCTGTCTGCAGCCACCTGATAATATTTAGATTTCTCAACCCACAGGCTCACATCAACATTAACAACACTTGGAGTGTTCAGTGGCAGACAGATGTGTTTTTTCCCATAAATATTATCATGTTAAAATAATCAAAATATTCCTCTTTTTCAAGATGATGTTTGCTCTTTTTCCCGCTTTTCTTTTACTTTCTGCTTTATCTCACTTCTCAGCTGTCTTTTCTAATTGAAGTTGAGTGTCCGAGAGAAAATGCCACATTTTAATAACCCAGAAGATTTGTAATATGCTGACAAATAAGAGTGTTTTAAAAGTCATTCAGGTTGTCTTAGCTGCATATAGAAATAGTTTTAAATTTAGGTAATTATAGTTACAGCATTAAAATTTGGTTTTAATTGAATATATCCCCTAACATCTATTACCAGGGAAACATAGATATATTTTCTAGTAAGCAAAAATTGCCTTAGGGGTTGTTGAAACAAATGAGTTTAACTCAGGTGTGCTCCAGGCACTGCATCCTGGCAAGGCACCCTGTCTCTTCTGACATGCAATAATTTTGTAAGCTGTGGTAACTAGTTCATATGACTGATCCCTCAGCTCTTTTGGAATGAATTTCTTTGCTGGTGATTGTAAAGCAGGGAGTTAACATGGTGTTTGCAGAGGCAGAGTTGCTGCTAGACTAGGAATGTTATAGGATAATCATAAAAATCTTTTCTCAGACAAAAAATGTCCTGGATTAAGAAGATAAAATAGGCATGGAAAAGTGGTTTGGAAAGAATTGCCTATTTTATAGTAACAAGATAAATTAAGAGTACCTACTGGTTGTCAAAGGGCAAATAAGGCACCTCAGAATATCGAGTCTGCCTTGAAGGGAGCAGCTCAGCTGCACCATTTACCATAATGCCTCTAAGAGCTGGTGTAACTTGAGTGTAAGTCAGTTGTAGACTATGAGTGACCAATGGGTGCCTTGACACTGGTTTTGCACATCTTGTCCCTCTGTTGCTAGGAGGCAGCACATTGGTCAGTGGGTGTTGATCACAGTGTAGGTGCACATTGCAAAACAAACTGCTACTCTTTAGGAAGAGCAAGGCTGACTGCAGAACATCCCTGCAGCACTGGGAACGTTGCAATGGTTGGGAACAGAGCTATCTAAGCAGGCCGTCCTTTCCAAAATCAGGCATTAGGTATGCTGCTGGGAGCTCAGTGGGAGTCAGGGGGATACTAGGTGTTAGAAGAGTAAGATGCCAGGTACTGTCAGCAGTACCTCACCTCTGTGTAAGGCGGCAGCTCCCAGCTCTCGCTGTGTTCGAAAGTCAGCAGAGAAAGGAGCTATGAGGTGCTGTGCTACAAAGATACCTTTCTTGAGCTGCTGCTGCAGCATCAAGATCCTGGCCCTACCTCTGCCCTGCTCCTTGGTAATTTCTAATCCACCCACAAACTGCCTTGGGAACTCATGCTTCCGACACTAACCTTGGCTCAGCAGCAAATTTGCAAAAATTTCAATACTGCTAGTATAATATAAAGATTTGGTAGGCTTTGATGTGAAATAAAGAACGAGCCTGAAAAGATCCAAAATCTCGAGAAATTTATTCAGGGTGATTGTCATGTTCTGAAAGATTTAGCATTGTCTCATTAGCAGCACATGGGCCAGGTCCTGCCTTCTGCCATCCTGCTAAAGTCCTCATGATGCAGAGGGGGAATACCTTTACCTTAAGAGACAAATGCTTCCTTCAGTACATCATAGTGCCTAGTAACAGTCCCTTAGGAGGCAGGGGTTGAGCTAGAGACATATCTTACACAGGCACCTGGCCAGAATAAATGTCACATGGAGGAAACCAAAAAGAAGGATTCCAAAAGTGGGATCCAGTCCCATAGCTGATGAGGTTAGGCAACCTGAACTAAGCACTTGCAGTTCCCCAGATACCAATGACACACACAAAAAAATCATAGAATCGTAGAATGGTTTGGGTTGGACAGGAGCTTAAAGATCATCTAGTTCAAATCCCCCTGCCATGGGCAGGGACACCTTCCACGAGATGAGGTTGCTACAAGCTCCATCCAACCTGGTCTTGAACACTTCCAGGGATGGGGCAACCACAGCTTCACTAGGCAACTTGTGCCAGGGCCTCACCACCCTCATGGAAAGAACTTCTTCCTAATATCCAGTCTAAACCTACTCTCTTTCAGTTTAGAGCCATTACCCCTTGTCCTGTCACTCAATGCCCTTTTCCAAAGTCCCTCTCTAGCTCTCTTGAAGCCCCTTTAGGTGCTGGAAGGAGCTCAAAGGTCTCCCTGAAGCCTCCTCCAGGCTGAACAACTGCAACTATCTCTCAGCTGGTCTTCATTGGAGAGATGCTCCAGCCCTCAGATCATCTTTGTGGCCTCCTCTGGACTTGTTCCATTTAATTGCCAGAGTAAAGGTATTAGAGAATGCATGTGAAATTTAAACTGTACCACAGGGATTAGTCAAATAGGGAAACATGGAGAGAAAGGGACCCGTGACTTTTTCAATATCTAAAGTGCTTTCTGCACAAACTGCTTCAAGGAAATTATTTGTAAGAGTACAACTAATCCCTGCTGCCAGTATGTGTCCTCGCAAGTGTTAGCATAGCAAAATGCTAGTGAAAGCATAAAGATCAAAGACACAGCAATATTAAAAACTGCTTTTAAAAAGAGATAAATTACGTTCCTTGGCATCATTTTTTATCTTCAACATATTGCCCTATGTGGAAAAGCCACTGCACAGAGAAAGGAGATTTATGGCTATATGGGAGAAAGCGCAGGACAAATTGTAGAGGTAAATTAAGAGATGTTGCCAGAGATAGCAGAGTTTAAAATCATACTGTATGAATCTGTGCAGAACTGTGCTTGAATTTTCATGTAGCCAGACTGACATCTTGTGTTTGTGCAGAACATTTAAACATGCATCTGAGGGAAATTAACTTGTAAATTCTTACAGCATTGTAAAGTTATACACTTTTCTTTCAGCAGAACAGTACGGATGAAGATGAATATAGATTGGCTGAAATAAAATTGAAAAATCTGACTAATCTTCACTTCTCCAGCCTTAATGAGACACCATTCTCACAAGAGTTTTAATCCACCCTGACACCCTTTTGGGTTTTTTCAGCCTGTAAGGCAAAGAGGGTGGAGAGATCAAGGATGATGTTAGAGCAAAGGCAAGGAAGGATTGCTGGGGATCTGTACAAGAAAGGTTAGATGAAAGAGTATGTGCAGAGACAGTCAAAGGGCTCATCCATACTGTGCCATGGGAGCTGGCCCAGATTTACAAGACACTGGCAGCCAAGACAGCAGCACATGAAGCCTAACTCCATTGACTGCAGGGCTGGGGAATCTAGGCATAGTGTCAAGCTCACCCATTTGCTCAGTTCTGGTCTTGGAGCTATGTCGTGTCCAGCCAGCCACCCAACACCAGGGGGCTCCAGATGAGCTCTGCAATCTTTGCACTGCACTCCATGGTGTAGGCTCACTCCGAGCCACTGTTATAGAAAGTCTTCCAGGGGAAGGAGCAAAGAGGAGTTAGGAGATGGGGTTAAATAAAATGGTGAAAATCAAAAAGAAGGAAGACGAAATCTGCCAGAAGAAAAGCTAATCATCTCCTCCCTGCTTTTCATATGTCTATGAAGAAAAGTTCTCAGGGTCTGATACTCAACACAGTGCTGAACGTATCTGCAACATGAATTCTTACAGCACTGGAGAAAAACTACAGCTCCTATTATGGATAAGTCACAGTTGCTAATGCTGAAAATACTGTGCATTCCCAAAGAACAATTCAAAGCAAGAACATACCTAAAGCTGTAAAGTATCCAAAGTCATCATCTCCCTCTCTCTCCATGGGATGAAGAAGGAGTGAGACCTGTCTCCTAACCCAGGACACTTGGGTGGGTGACCCAAACTAAAGGACAAATATTCCAACAGTACTTCCAAGACCTTGCAAGCCTGATCCCAGGCCAAATACTTCCTCTGTACATGCTCAGGCTTGCCCACACCCAGGAGCTGGAAGTTCAGTGTGGATGTAGCCCCCCAAAGAAAAGTGGCACAAGCAGAACATTCTGCCAATAAAAGCTAGATTTCTTTCCTCTCTATTTTTAACATGAAAGAATAGAAGGGGAGGAATTAAGGTCACCAGGCTAGGAGAGGTATTTCTGAGGACAGAATGGAGCCACATGCCCAAGCACATCAAATTACTACAGCTGAAGTTACAGAGAAACAGCTTGAGACAGCCTGGAGCAATAAATTCAGCCAAGTGTCTCCCACACAGTTCCACTCATGTACCTCAAGCAGAGCCTGCATGCAATGTCCTTGCTGTCCCAGCTGGGATCTGCTTTTTGTCAACAGCTGACATTCACGCCAAATCGTAGAGTTTAATACTTATCCCTAAACACATAAAACTTGCTCATAAAAAATGACCAGGAGCTATTTGGTTCCTATTACTGGGGCATCGATAGGCAGCAGTGGGAGTTCACATCTCTGAGCCCCAGGTTGTTCCCATCCTCCCCGACACGCTGCTTCCATGCTATTTCACAGACACCTGCCTAGATGGAAAATGTTCAGTCTTCCAGTCTGTCAAGTCAACACATTTCTGTTGTCTGGTAACAACAACAGAAAATAATTGTGAGCAGTGACAATGTAATTAATAACTAATTTCTGGACCATTTGGTTCCAATAACAGCAGCTGGCACACAGGTGTGTGCTTACACAAATCCTCCCCACAAGCCTTCACAGCTCACCGTATTCAGAGGTATCAAATGACTGCAGATGGCATCAGCTCATCTTTAACTATGGTTGCGAGAAATTCTTGAGGTGTTAACCAAGTTTAGGGATGTACATACTGTATGTATTGAGATCTCTGAACTTCTTTAAAACCAGAGCAGCCATCCCAACCACAGCTGTCAGCACTGGTGCTGCTGAAGCCTAGATGAGGTCATGCTCACAGCACTTCTTCATCCTAGGGCTTGAAGCAGCATAGGATAAATAGTTCTGAAGTAATATTGAAGTTGCTTGGAACTATAGATGCAAACACAGCAAGGTTTTCTGAGTGAGACAATACCTTACATTAGACCTATGCTATAGCTGGAATAAACAGGAAGGCTATGAGGCACACAGCTGAAGACTCTTCTGAGCCAAAAGGGGCTTGTGTGTCCCAAAGCTTGTCCAGGTTTTCCCACATGCATGAGCTAGCCCAACAGTGCATCATACTTCTCCCTAGAAACCTTCCCTCACTTAGGAGAGACCATCATAGCCACACAATTACTGCTAGTGGCACAAACACAACTCAAGATCTGAAAAATCAGACAAGCTAGCAGACACACAGGCTCTTTTTCAGAAAGATGACTCCAAAAGAATCTTCTACCCATCTTTCTCTTGCAGTGTTTTCAGTTATTGTAACAGGGAATAGAACCTCTCACCACAGGCACCATCTTGCCTAATTAGGCCAGTTTGTGGTAAAGCTTTGTCTTCTTTGGCTCCCTTGTTAAATATTACAGCACCATGTGGTAGAGATCATCATTTTTAACTGTCTAAACCCATACTATAATTATCTGCAAAAAGACAATGTTATTGAGAACTGGCCTTGTCAGTAAGGCCAGTGCCTGTACCTTCCCTAGGAGGCAAAACAGTCCAAGGAAGAGGACAAAGCCTGGTAAGTCTGAACTTGGCAATTGCTGGCTCTCAGGGCTTCAGGAAAGAGTTTAGATAGGCTTTGCAGGGTCTGAGAAGCAAGCTAATGGCTGCTGCATCCAACACTTGTCAAGTCTGATTGTTGTGCAGTATTGCCTCAGTGAATTCTATGTTTTCTTTGAGATACCACAGGCTGTACCTGAGAGCTGTACCACGAGCTGTACCCTAAGTGACGGCATGCTGGATTTTTGATCAACGAATCATCCAAACAGGTGAGGCTATCCTCTTCCTTATGAATCATCTGATCAGATGAGGTTATCCTCTTCCTTGTACTATAAACATGTACAGATTTTTCCTTAGATGGACTTGCAGAACTTAATCTCATATTGGGTCTGGACAAGCAAAGAGGCAAAACGAGGATCTTCAGCTTCCTCCTGCATCAAAATACTATGTGTTCTTGGGGAGATCCACCAGCATCACCTCCATGCAGCTGAAGGAAATACTTTCAGGGCTGTATTCTTTACAAGCAAGGCCTTAGGAGTCAGCCACAGCCTCCTCTACACTCCCCAGGTAAGTGGCATTGATATTTAAGTAGGTTTCCAGCAGCATACACATGGAGTTAATTATCCAGCACACACTGCTATTAATGACCGTCAAAACCCTTAATGAATTTTCATTCTCTGTCCAGGAGTATTCAAATCTCTCCAGCAGCAACCAATTAATGAATCTTAGGAGGCTGTGGTGTACTTAGGATGCTCTGGTGAACCTGTGAAAAGAAGCAATTCATTTCTGAACTTGGCACTAGGCACAGCGTGTCCTGTAAATGTCAATTTATGTATGTGTAAGCATCTGACACTACTCAGCAACACGTGGCTGAGGCCAAGAATTTGACTGACTCTGGCTGATCTGCAAGCCTAAAAATATTCTCTTTTATCAATATTCATTTTTCCGTGTTTATTTGCATTCTAACAAAATTCTGTGCAGGCAGTGGTTTCATGGACAATCCACAACAGCTCTGTGGAGATCAAGTACATGATGACCTGCCACGTGATGACACAGTTAGCATCACTGCATAAGAAGTAGCCCATATATGGGCATATTTTGATTTTTACTGTTTGTCTGTTCTAATTCAACTGGAATTAGAGACATTTTAATCTCTTTTATTGTTTTGTCTTCATTTACATTCAGTGCCCAAAGGCCATTGGCAAGCAAAGTGATGGCTAAATAAGTCAAATGCATTGTTATTACTACTGTAGTTCATATCATGGGCCCAATTTACTTCCCATTGACGTCAATAGTAAATCTTCCAGTACTTTCAGTGAGAGCCAAAAATCTATAATCATACTCTGTTATGTTTTATACCAGCAGTATTGTGGGCTCCAGATGAAAATTGTAGCATTTATTACAATATAGGAAACACAGGGGGCTTTAAAATAGGTTTTGATGATAAATGCATGCATTTACATGACAAGCTTCTTCATTATTCATCAGAACATGACAAAGGTGAGTGCCAAAATAAAATCTTCAGAAATACGAAGGAAAAAGTGCAAATTTCTAAACTTCTGACTTTTCTTAGTACAACCTGATAATAGTGCAGCATGATAAACTAGTAGAATACTCAAATGAAACCATAAGTTTGCAGCTTGGATATCCCAATTTTTTCATTTCATCTGTGCACATAGAATAAGTTTCTCCCCAATAGGCATCCCGAAACTGGGGAAGGGGGAAGACAGGATCAGCTCATCAGCCAATCCCAGAAGTCCAATCTTCCTCTGACTTCCCTCCATTTTCAACTTACTTTTATACTATTTCTTTGAGTTTAGGTGGAGGTTGAGTGAATCTAGTCATAAATACTTAATTGGGTATTTGTTCTTGGCATCTATCTTTCTTGGTGGACAGACACAGCAGTCTTTGAACTATGAAGTGTCACCATGTTCCCCTTCCTGCAGGATGTTTGTGGAGGGAGGCCGTAGCACCTTCATGTTATTCCACCCTCTGTTGCATCCCCCACAACAGGTCCTTATCAGTATTTTGGGGAACTTTCATAGGGCATCGTGACCATGCTCCATCCAGGAAGCAGCAGCTGGGTCTCCTCTGTAATTCTTATTCTCCTTTAACTTTTAATCCTATCCATTATTCCACAAGCCACATCATGCTTTTAACAGGTAAAACTCAACAGAATAAAGATTATTTGGCATTATATAGATGTATAACAAGCTTAACAAACTCAGTTATTGTGATCCATTTAGGATGTGCTTATCCCAAGTATTGCTTATATTCTGTGAATGTGATGTGAATCACAAAATGAATTGTGAATCCCAAAGAATTTAAGTGACTTCAGCCTGGAGAAGATAAGGCTTCCTGGGTGACCTAATTGCACACTTCCAGTACCTGAAGAGCCTAGAAGAAAGATGGAGAGAAACTACTTACAAGTGCATGTACAGGAGAAGGGGGAATGGCTTCAGACAAAGAATAGGTTTAGATTGGATATTAGGAAGAAATTCTTTGTTGTGAGAGTGGTGAAACACTGGAACAGGTTATCCAACGGAATTGTGGATGTCCCAACCCCGAAAGTGTTCAAGGCCCACAAGGCTTGGAGAGACCTGGTCTAGTGGAAGGTGTCCCTGACCATGGTAGAAGGGCAGGAATGAGATGATCTTTAAGGTTCCTTCCAATGCAAACCATTCTATGATTCTATGACTTGCTTAAATGAAATTAAAGTAAAAGAGAAACTTGAACCCATTCAAGTCCTATGCTACCCATCCTATGGACCACCTTACCGTAGCCTCTAAATTACAAGTGATATCAACTCTAGCATGTAACAAGAGTTGGACTCATGTTCTGGAAAGCATATCTATAAAATTAATATACTTCTGCTGATATTAAGAGTCATAACACTTTTTTCTTCCTGAGGTAGATATTTGCCCTTATTTTTGCCCCTTCTGAGTACTGCAAAGTCATATCCATTAAGGAACAATGAGTGCAACTCTGCTCAGCATCATGTTTCAGTATGTTTTACTGTTCTGCATCATGAGTCAATATGTTCCAGAACCAAGGCCATGATCTTGTCTCTCCAGACACCCTATGGAAGACAAGGAATGAAAAAGATTAACTAGAAACAGAATTTTAAGAACATGTGCTTACATAAATACAACACAAAACACGGTTTGGCTGGTGGAAAGTTATCGTGACAAGAAGTCAAGGAGAATGCAGCTTGGATTTCGAGATCAGAAGCCTGCAGAGCTGGCAGATGGACAAATATGTCTTGTGAACTCAACAAAATGCCATAAAAGCTGCTGTTACGTAGACGCGAAACTATATCATGCCATATTTTCTGTGCTGTTGTTCACAGTATGAGCTCAATAGTGTAGAAGGCTTTTCAGCATGTATTTTGTACTTTTTTTATTTCTTGTAAAAAAAAAAAAGGCAGAGAAAGGAGGAATATTGTGCATGTAAATTTTTAATTTATCCTTTCAATGTTAGGGAATAAATTCACACTTTCACAGTTGCAGGTTTTGGGCCAGAGATTTTTTTTCTGCATGGTTGAACTTTTAGGACAGCTGCATATCTGAAAACCCACTGCAGATGGATACCAACAGTGGGCAGAGCTGGAAAATTACATCTGAAAGGGTCATGTACTACTGGCACAACATCAGACCCATGAGAAGGTCAGAAAAATAAGCCCAAGTGTTAATAAAAGATAAAAAAATAATAGGAGAAAGCACAGACATTTACCCCAAAAGCTGTATTGACCTTGAGGCCAACTCCTCTATTAGGAGCACTTCAGTTTTATGTCAGTGAGAGCAGGGGGGGTGGAAGAAATAAATATTTATTTGTATTAACATGCAAAGTATGTTGATGACATTTACATCCTTTTTTTCTTTATGAAAACAGTAGGAAACCACAGTACACACTCTTCAGCTTATGGTAACTGCAAGCAGACTATAAATGGCAATAAACATGAAGTTAGGGGCTTAGTCACAGGGTCTTATGGCAGATGATTAGAGCAAGAGACATTTCAAATACTGCATAGTCTGGGAGAGGTGGAGTTCCCAGCTCCCACCCCAAGAGTAAAGGTTTGCTGTTTTTACAAACTAATCAAATTCTAGTAATTTTTTATAAAGATAGAACATCAATATGGTAAATTATGTGGAGGTTTTCTTCTGCAAGTAAGCACAAATTGCTACACACTACAAGTAACCCCAAATTTTAAGTACTGTTTCAGGTACTTACAGTACCAGTAGTTCATTTGACTAAAGAACATTGAGGTAATAACAGTCAAAGATAATCTGTCTTTTGAGAAGAAGGAAAAATAATCACTGGACTCAGCCTACAGACACCTAATGTTTTACTACATTTTAATCAAAGCCTAATTAGTCATAAGATAACTTTAAACAGACTTCAGCAATAAAATGGTTGTCTCAGGCTTGTCTTATGCAATGAAGAGAAAAATAATAAGGTATTTTTAAATGGAAAACAGTTTTGTTTGAGTTAAAGGACATTTATAAAATTAGCTGCCAAATCACAGTCTTTGCAAAGGAAAAATATTTTAATTGGCTTTGAAATTTTTCCTGATGAGGCAAATTTGTTATCTTTTCCATTCACGCATCTAAAAGCATCCTCTGACTGAAAAAAGTTCTTCAGGTACTATGTTAGTGCTGTCATTATTATTCTTAATAAAATATCTGGACTATTGTTGTAGCTCTATAAAGTGTTTTCCTGATGGTACACAAATCTTGTCAGCAAGTGTACTTTAGTCCTTTCTTAGCTGGCGTGTAATAAAGATAAATAACTAGGGAATTATACATGTGACTTTATTTAATATTCTTGGTAAATTATTTATTATGTCTGTGGCTATACACTGCCTTTGCTCTGTCTCCCACTCTTCACTTTGCACAATTTAGAGATTAATGGTTAAAAAGGAAAACACCCATGCCAGTTAGAACAAAAAGTTCTGGGACTCAATACAGCTGGGCACGATGCCAAATTCGAGGAGGTGCCAGTAAACCAATGCAAAATGTTACTGATCTGCTCTCACCATGCCAGATCAGGATTTCATCTTGTACAAACTATGCAGAGTCAAACACAGTCAGCACCTGGCTCAGGAGTCATCAGGATGTTGGTGGTTCACCAAGTCTGATCCAGTGTCTCAGCTTGCTCCTAAGGAAGCACCATGATCGTAGGTGGGATACTCTAGTCACAGGTTTTTGAATCCTCAAGATGAATAAAAATTCCTCTGGTATATTTTTTTTGTGAGATGAGCTCTGTTAAAATCTGCTGTGCTGGATAGATTCTATCTATGAATAATTTATGTCTGCTTAAGTGACTTAAACCTTAAGTATATGGTTTTATTCTTTGCTTCTAGCACAGGGGCTGGATCCAGGAGCTCCAGACAACTGAGAGGCACAGCGATCTACCAACACAACTGATAAATAGAGTGTTATGTGAATCAAAGCAAGAGATTTCTTCTGCAGCCTAGGGACAACCAAGTCTCAGTGGGTTTGCAAAGGGTGAGGGATGCCAATTTCTGCAGCCAACAGTATATCTACAAGTGACAGTCAGCTGGGACTCTTCAGTTTGGAAAAGAGATGTCTGAAAGTGAATGTGATAGAGGCCCACAAAACCATGGTATGATATGGTAGGTTTGCTTTCTCTTCCAGTGTAAGTATAGAGCATTAAATGAACCTCCTCCAATCCAGGTTTTGAGCAAACTAATGGGTGTGTTTTGCCACACCGTAGATCTGTTTCCTGCAGGATGCAGATGCTGTGGATGCTAAAATTTTACATGAAGCAATGGGTAGCTAAAGCAAATGCATAGATCAAGGGTTTTCTAAATTTTACATGAATCTCTTAGGATTCAGAAAGCTGGAGGCTGGGAAAATATTAGGGAGAAACACCACACATGTGAGCTTCTCTTCAAGCTTTTCTCCGGGCTCTTTGGGCTCTTTATACTCCATCAGAGCCAGAAAAACTGAGAAAGCTTCATCTATGGCTTGACCATGTTGTTACTGCCATAACTGACCATGTTGTTACTGTCACTTCTGATCTGGAAAATAAAACTTCCTTCTGCAATTACTGGTACAACCCATCTCTGCCTGGTTGCAGCATCTGGGGCAGGTGAGCACAAGGTTAAAATTCCTCTACTATCCTACCTTGCTTATCTGAATTTAATAAAACTCCACTAAATCAGAAGCAGTACTAGTGAGGATAGTAAAAATCTAAATCTTAAAGCTTTAATATTATTATTCATGATGAATCATCAAATAGACACCTGTAAGAGACAATTTCAGTGGAACAATGTGATACATTTCAATGACCTGCTGATACCGGCATGTAATCTATTTTATTTTCTACCAGACAGGACACTCTGATAAGACTCTTCACCTGTTTGGCAGCAAACATAATTGGATATCTAAACAATTATTGGTACATACACCTGCTTCCATTGCCTTGCTGAGGCCTTCAGCAATACCTGTCACATTGTTTTTTACATATCATCAGTAGGTCAATAAAAGCTTGTTTTTCAAGCACAGTCTTGGGCACCTCTGCTCTGTGAGAGCTGCTAGCTGCAGCTGCCAAGGGAGTATTTAGGATGGTAGTATTTGCCTTAAAAATGTGCAGCTTAAATGCAGTGGAAAAGGGGATGTGAAAAGGTATTAAAAATGAACATTGTCAATGGTGTACAGACAGAACATTCAAGGTTTATAGATTTCTTTTATTTAATGTAAAACTGAAATCTCTCTAAATCAAAATCATCAATGGAAGTTATTTTCTAATGAAAAGGTGTCGCTGATGTACCCCAAGGTTCAATACTGGGCCCAGTATTG